>NC_064618.1:476442692-476764567 GCF_023898315.1 Schistocerca nitens | reverse complement strand
GCCCATACTTTCAGTCATCAGGAATGAGAACAATTTATCACACGCCATTTGACTAGAACTTGCACTATTCATTTTACTTCGGTCATTAATAAACTCTATTGTCATTGTTTCTACATTTTCTAACTATATTTCGAATTTTTCGAAAAAAAGGATAGTCCCTGATAACCTCACTTTCACTACTCAAATGCCAAACTGGATAGCAGACAGCACCAGAAAACTGGTAATTTTGGCACTGATGTGTTCACGAAAATGACTACCCAAAACAGACGAGAGTCAGTACGGGAACAAAACGCCAGGGGCGCTGCGCTAGACGCACTCGTCTCGAGTAGTCAACAGAGACAAGAAAGTTGATCGTGTAAAAGGGGCTGAAGTGGCAGCCGCGTGCGTTAACTGTGCATGTGACCCGGGACACGGCTGACTACTCCCTCAAGCGCAACTCGGAGGCCCTCCGTAGTGCCGAAGAAAAGCAGCTGACGCCGTCGTTGTAATGAGCCTTAGCAGCTCCGGCCGTCAGCCCAGGGCAGCTCACTCAGTGCCCGCACGCAGCTCTTCACCCGGAAGGCCACGGTTCGCGTCCTGGCCCAGCGCCAGCGGGAGGCAGCTTGCAGTCACCGGACAATGCTATCGAGAGAGCGGAGGCTGGCAGCCCTCCTCGCGCCGGTGTACTCCCAGGTGCGATGCGTCCCGCCAGAGCAATGGCGCGTCCGTACAGCGGAGGTTGCTGGTAGCTTCAGCGGGCCGGTGGGCCGCCGATAACCGTCACCAGAAAGTCGTCGCGGTTGGCCTTCAGCTTAAATAGTCGTAATGCTCTCCGGTCCTAGACGCGGTCAGAATGGCGACGCGACTGCCTGCTTTGAGCCTCCGGACTCGCTTATTCATACGCCTTTTCTCTACGCCTTTGACGTTGTTCCTCTGGAGGGGACAAGTGGAGTGCTCTTTGATAATTACGTCAACTTCTCCTCAGGCCGTTTCGGCCCCTACGAACAGGTCACTAGGCGCTGTCGTAACTGCTATGAATGAGTTCTTCACAGCACGTCTGTGTACTGTCCTGCGCTGCTTACATCACATTTGTTTACAGTGCCGACCGCCTGCGAGCGGTGTTGCAAGCCTCCTCACAGAATCGTTTTCAAAATATCAACATCGCCCGCGCCTGCTATTCAGTGTGGTAATCAGTCCCTGAACTACGGTCTCCCACCCACAGCTGCGCGTCATTTACAAGAATTCCCCAAATCCACGCCTGTAACACGGGACCTCATTCGCGGTGCAGAAGAAGTTTCACAGCCCGTACCTCGCAAAGCTGAACAAAGTGAGAACCCGATAGAGCAACAACCACATACCAGTGTACTAAAATCAGCATCGCTGGTGGCATTACATTCAAGCAGCGAGACAATAAAAGTGGAAATATCATTATAGCGACGATCCGGGTCTATTGGGAAAAACAACTGACGTGAGCGACTTTCAGCAAGAGCAATTTGTTGTGGTTCGAGGCCTGAGAACGAGCATCAGCGGAACGGTGAAGCTAGTCTGCTGCTCGCTTGTAATGGCCTTGAGTATCTGTACAAAGTGGATGAAGGACCGTGAAACCAAGAGCAGGTGACAAGACGTTGGACGTCCATGTCGCATCACAGATTGTACAAGAAGCAGACTTGTCCGCTGTGTTAAGCAGGACATGCAGCGGCGTTTCACAGATCGCACTACACATTACGATGCTGGTGCAGCACAAGTGTTTCAGAGCACACCGTTCGGACCACATTGCTGAGCGAGGGACCGCGCAACAAACGATCAAGACTTGATCCGATATTGGCGATATCGTGTTACAGTACCAGTGGGAACGAAATATTGAAATGTACCGGATCATGGGAAACTTGTATCGTAGATGAAACACTTTCCCTTCTACAAAAGGCCGATGGCTGTGCCCGGATACGCCGTCATCCAGGGAAATAGTTCCTCGAACGTGTACCACGCCACACACATTTGCCGAAGAGCACAGTATTATGTTTGGCAGGCATTCACACTGGCTTTCGTTAGACCCGTGCTAATAAACAAATGTCCGTGACGGCTTTGCACTAAGTGAACGTTACTGAGGACTATCCACATCCTCCTATGCTTGAAGCCCTCCCTGACGTTGAAGGCATCTTCCAACAGGATAACTGTTCGTCTCACAAAGCCAGATTCGTACTGCACTGACTCTAAGACCATGATAACGAACTCACGCTGAAATCTTCCCCACCAAATTCGTCAAACAAGAATCCTATGTCACATATGGTACGCCGCTTGGCGTCAGTTCTGGTCCCACGCATCACCGGTCCGTTATTTACGGGAACTGCATGAACTGTGCGTAGCGTCTGATACCGTATACCTGCCGAAGAACTACCAAGGACTTGTCGAGGCCATGTCAAACAGAATAACTACTGCATTGCGTCCCAATGGTGGACCAAAGCGCTGTTAAGCAGGTTGTGGCCCACAATCAACAGTTGGTCAAACTGAAGAACAGAAAAGCAATCACATGGTTGAAATAGTGTGTATATAGTTTATATATACTGAGCTGACACGTGATAAAAGTAGAATGACAACTGCACTTGCAGGACAACAGCCTCAAGTATACAGTATAGTAAACTCTCACTGTGAATGATACCTCTTAATTACCCGGAAAGTGTCAGAACTACATATAATGTGAAAACACCACGTCCGATGTTAACGAACCATACTGTTGCATGACAACCTTGTATAGTGCAGCAAAGGTTAACTCTTCCAAAATACCTGAGAAAAGCTATCTCGCTTACATTACGACGATGTCAACAAGAGGCAGGTGTGAAGAGTCACATTTCACCATCGTGGGTGCGTCAGGGGAAAGCACAACATCGGCGCTTCTGGCGAGCTAGACAGTGGATCTCAGCAGAAATGTGGTGGGCCAGAGCAGCTAGCATCACGTAATCTTCGTTACGTGAGGAAAGAAACGCTGTTGTTATGGCAGCAGCTCGTACCAACAGCTTTTACGAACCTGTCCTATTTATAATAAACTCATTAGGCAAGGACGACAGAGTGAGAACCGCTGATGCCTTCGTGGAAGGGTCACGTCATTGTGACAAGTGACGTTGGGTAAAAATTGGCCACTACTTCACTAATATCCCAGAATTTTCGCCCATAAGGCAGTTGAGCAGACGGACTGGCGAACTGATGACATACATAACGTTTGCACTCGTGTCCCTCACTGCAGTAAATTGGCATCTGGCACAAGTCTGTTGTAGATATCCCGCACGCTACTAACAGCAGCCTCTACTGGGAGTGTTGGCTACCTCGCCATAATCACCAGTCGCAGAGTTCAACACCACAGCCAGCCACTGTCATAGATGTGTGAATCCGGGGGTCTTCGGTGTCGCCTCGGGTCAGGACACTAGCTTTCCTGGTACTTCGGCGGACTGACCAGGGCTTTCCTGAACAGGTCAAAATCGTCGTATTACACGGTTACATGGCAGCCGTCACTGCGATTCAAGAGATGAAGAACAACGGCGGGGAGCGGGAAGGAACAGAGCATCTCCTAAACATCTACATCTACATCTACATTCATACTCCGCAAGCCACCCAACGGTGTGTGGCGTAGGGCACTTTACGTGCCACTGTCATTACCTCACTTTCCTCTTCCAGTCGCGTATGGTTCGCGGGAAGAACGACTGTCTGAAAGCCTCCGTGCGCGCTCTAATCTCTCTAATTTTACATTCGTGATGTCCTCGGGAAGTATAATTAGGGGGAAGGAATATATTCGATACCTCATCCAGAAACGCAGCCTCTCGAAACCTGGCGAGCAAGCTACACCGCGATGCAGAGCGCCTCTCTTGCAGAGTCTGCCACTTGAGTTTATGAAACATCTCCGTAACGCAATTACTCTTACCTAATAACCCTGTGACGAAACGCGCCGCTCTTCTTTGGATCTTCTCTACCTCCTCCGTCAAGCCGATCTGGTACGGATCCCACACTGATGAGCAATACTCAAGTATAAGTCGAACGAGTGTTTTGTAAGCCACCTCCTTTGTTGATGGACTACATTTTCTAAGCACTCTCCCAATGAATCTCAACCTGGTACCCGCCTTACCAACAATTAATTTTATATGATCATTCCACTTCAAATCGTTCCGCGCGCATACTCCCAGATATTACTAGTAACTGCTACCAGTGTTTGTTCCGCTATCATATAATCATACAATAAAGGATCCTTCTTTCTATGTATGCGCAATACATTACATTTGTCTATGTTAAGGGACAGTTGCCACTCCCTGCACCAAGTGCCTATCCGCTGCAGATCTTCCTGCATTTCGCTACAATTTTCTAATGCTGCAACTTCTCTGAACCGTCGTGTGGAAGTCCAACACACACGCCGCCTTCACTCACTGCCGCGGCATTGGGGTACGGTAATTGCCGGAGCCACCGCGGGCGGCAAACTGCCATAGCAACAGCCGGCCAGGAAAGGAGAATGCGGTGTCAGCTGCCTTGAGCGGGCTGAAGGCTGCTTACTATGCGAATCCTGGATGGGAAACGACAGCCCATGAGAACAGAACATGAGTCAACACACTGAATGTAATTTATGGAAATAAATAACTAATTCTGGATCTTCTTTAACTATGCCTATCCAGGCAACAGGTCGTCACCATCCTTCCTAGGAAAAATGGCAAGGAGTGCAATGGGAGAGTGCCTCCTAACCGTGAATCATCTCCCTCCCTCCCAACAGTCGCCCATTTGGAATGCTGCTAGTAAATTTGTTCATGTATATCGGCAACTGAAGAGAGCTGAAATGCTTGTGCCGGAATGTATCTAGCGCTTATTCAGCTGCACACAGCTGTAGACTTGAAATTGAATTTGTTTATTGTTACTAAGTTCCTCCACAGGTAAACATTTACACTGCTTCCTACCATCGAACGGTGATAGAAGTCAATGGCTGTAGTGACTTTTTTCCTTCAGATGTTTACGTTTTGCTAATCAATTCTGCGATATTTAGAACTGAATTGTATTCGCTTTTTGCATTTAAAATGTCTCTGAGTTCTAGCTGCAATGAATTGCTGTACGTGACACTCGACACCCCAAACGAAGAGCTGAATGCGCTTTGTGAAAACCTTTGTACTTTAGATGGCCGGTCTAAAATAGAAGAGTTTCTACAAATCGTTATCGATTACAATACACAAATAACTCTAATGAGTAACTCTTCCAGAATTTGCCACCACGTGTTTCAGAGAATTCTGTCTCGTTTTTTATGAAGTTTTTTAAATTAACAGTACACAAACGATTAGTAAATAATTTTTTTTGAACAATCAGTTACATCAAGTTTCAATGGTTGCAGTTTACTTTACTGAAGGATGTCTAAATAACTCATGCACTCTAAGAACTATATAAACTAGGAAAAACAAAGATAAGTGGTTGTGGTCATTTGTTTGTTGTAGCTGATATTTAGGACAGTAACAGTTACTCTTAACCAACAGTTCGCATTTGAGGATACTTATCTTCAGGCAGGAGTTCTGTAAACCTGATTTTTTATTTTGCTGGTGGATATTAAATTATTAAAACGTTGTTTCAAGACGATAGTGATACCTCAGTGATAACCATCCCGATATCATCAGTTAAATTCCTTAGCGAGACACTGCGGCCTTACAACGTCAGAATACTTAAACTGCAACGTATTGAGATTCCAGATAAAATTAACAACTATAAAACATGAATTTGAACAAATTCAGTACCAATCACATTCCAGGAGTGTTTCAGTGTATGGACATCTACAAGTGAGCTTCAGTAGCACCAGATTATTTCAAAATAAGTAACGCCTCGATGCAGCTAACATCTGAAGTCCAACCGTCTCGGATGGCACAGTGGCAAGACAGGAAATCCTGTTACGAAAAACGTCGGTTGAAAAACCGTCCATTCACCGAGATGTAATCTTCGTACTACCAGCTTCCAATACATAAGATTTTAACATATTACTGCTCCCGTGTACCACTTATAAAAAGTGGATTTGTTTTGCTTTAATAGAGTTAATGCATGTTCAGTTTTAAACGTAACTAAGGATATAGCATTTTGCACAGTTAAGACGTAGGCGTACGTATTCAGAAACCTAAAGTTGTAATGAAACTGCGAAACAGCATGGAAATAAATTAATGCCTAAAAATGCAATTGAAGGTGTCATCCCTTCTATATAAAGATCCAAGCTGAAGTTTTCCGTAATTTCCATGCATCATTTAACATTATCGGCAGTATGATTTCATTGAAAAAAAAAAGCTGTGGGCGATTTCCTTCCCCTTCCCGTAGTAGAGCTTATGCACGGTCATCATTCACCTTGTCGCTGACGGATGATAAACCCAAATTTTTCTTCTTAAAGTCAATGATGAACACCTTGATAGCGTATCAGGTTTGCTTCTACTGTTTGAAAGAGTTTAAGAGAAAAAAAAGCTTGAACGTGTCATCATAGAGTTCTGTTTAACAATGACGTGGTAAGAAGAGGAAGGGAAGATCATTAAGGTTTAACATAACATTGAAGTCATTAGCGACAGAGTATAAGCTCGGAATGATGGGAGGATGATAGTCACATAAATAATTATATTTTCCATACGTCGTTCGGACGATTCTTTAATCGAAATGATATGGAAGGAGTCAGTTTACAGTAGGGCTGGAGAGTTCACGGACCATGCCATGGGACGAATGCCACGGTACTGAGCCTGCGGCCCATTTCCATTGCCCCAACGTGATGCTGTCTCAGTGGTGGAGGGGGAAGGGGGGAAACATCGAACGGGCCACATTTAAATGGCAATACAGTCGCATTGCACACAACTGGGTTTTATACTTCATATTTTGCATCATCATAGTTCACTAACAAAACAAATTTTCGGTGTTAATCAGTTATTTTTGGCTCACCGAAGACATAATATAGCCTATTTTTTACCTGATACAAACTTTCGGCGTACGGACAGATGTAGGCAATGTTACAGATTTTCGCTGTACTTTGCTGTGTAATCGCTACTTATTTGGTTTCATAACCGGAAAAATGTCTTTTATAGAAATATGTCGACTGAAATATAATAGCACTTTCGGAAACTCTACCTAACCTCTTCTCTAGGTAACAGTGAATTCCTCAAACCTCGCGTTTTCGTTAGTGGCATTGAGCTTAGGGAACTGAACTGTGCTGGTAAAAATACATCCCCTTCATAATGCTATTTTCTTTTTAAATGCATCCTCATCAAATCAGAAATAAGTTGTTTCTCACCTTGCAGTGTCTTACCGTGGGCAGTGTGCAGTCAAGTCCACTTAAAATGTAAGGTGTGGGATCCATCCCATATGTTCTAATTTTAGATCTCACAATCATTTTTCTGTCATAAACTCAACAGTAGCGAGTTTTAAATCCAGAATTCGTTCCAAGCATGCCGTGACTGAACCAAAGTACTTGCGAGTAGTACGAAAGTCTCTATATTCTTCGTTCAGTTCTATCGAAAATAGTTGCAACTGACTTAGGAATAAAGTTTGTGCCTTCAGCGATTTTACTATTCATACCGCCGATGTCTTCACGTACTGCACGCCGACGAACTTAGCACAAAGTGCTCTTTGATGTACTGAACAGTGAAACCCATCTATCGATGGGTGTTAGTTTTTGATGTTTCATTGTCAATTAAATCATTAAATTCCTTCTGCATGGTATTTTAGTATCGTTTCAGAGCAAATTTGCGGAAGCTGTCGATCACGGACTGCATAATATATACTGAGAGCTATAGTCACTCTCTAGTGCCATTTCCATTCATTTTTAAAGGCTAGTAATGATAGATCGCCAGACTGCCTCTTTCTGTACAAATGGTCAGTGGATCTGTGAACCTCTTTCATACCATGAAATAAACAGCAAAGGTAAACACCGCTGACACCACGCTCCTGCCGAACTGAAGAGAGTTGCACCAAACGAAAATTGTCACACCATGATACTAAATGTCGTGCTATACCTAGTACTTCGCGAAGGAACTAGCAAAGACAAGACAGGTAGCGCCTTGGGCCGCACGGCCGCACACTTGGCTCGCGTGAAGGTTGGCACGCAGTGGCTGGCCCTTGTTTACAGGCTATGTATATATAATATACATAATTAGTGTTAACATTAATAAATAAATAAATTTTGGTTTCCACTTGAAAACAGGAAGGAAATCAGCTGTGTGTCGTTAGAACGAACCACTGTGGTATTTACCTTAAGCTGTTAATAGATATCATAAAAACCAAAATTTGGATGGCTATTGTATCTAGTGAAATGGAGTCTTCCTGAAACCAAATAAAATTAAAAGTAAAAATCAGGGCAGTCACACAGGGACTTAATTTCTGATTATCCGAGTAGGAGTACCGTGTCTTATGACTGCAGTGTCTAATCGTGTTTTTTCAAGGAATCACGTCGGAACTTGATAGATATGACTTACGGATATGAATGAATTTCTAAATCGTGATGAGTGTAAGGACGTTTGACGGTAACTGGGCGTATGTCGAATATCGTTACCACCTTGCACCGTTGTTGGTGGGATTGCTCTTCAGATGACACGTGGTCACTTAAAAGCGGAACATTCTAATGTAAACCACGTTCCAGTGCAGAAAATGACATTCATTAAGTGTTCTGAAACAAAAAAAATATAAAACGTTAAGACATTTAAAACCTATAGATGGTAGACACTGATTGTACAAGTTCTTCTTCATTTTTTATATTTTTGAGTAAATATTAGACGCTTACTATTCCATGAACTGTGAAGTCGCACCGCCACATTTATGGCGTTTTTGCCTTACCTTGTGATGAAAATCACTTTGAATCTCTTATGAGGGAATAGAGAAGAATACATTATGATAACTCGTTCAGTGTATCTTAAAATAACATTTATACCATCCAGTCCCGTTTGTAGTCTTTTGGATTTCGTCGTATCGGTGAGAGGTCGTCGTCGGTTCTGTGAATCAATTAGCCGCGGCCAGCCATCCCTGGTGGAGGTCTGCGGTGCCCCTAATTAATCCAATCAAGTGGAATAATAAGCCGTTATTAAAACCGTTTCGTTGTCCGTCGCTTACGGCTGCCGCAGGGGGAATTAAAGCATTTGGAGAAAGGGCAGCCAAGGATTATACGTAGATCGATGAGTCCGCCATGTTGCTACTTGGAAGTTGGTGGATAAATACTATCTGAGCACTGCAGAAAGGAAATATATGTGCTGTAGGATGGGTATAGGATGATTTAATATAACTACAAAGACCTAGTTCTAGTGTTTATGACCATTAGGAGTTAAGGCGACGTAATGGGTATGGGGGTATAAAGGTATATATTTTCCTAAAGGTTAGGGATTGTTTCACTTGGCATGGTATTTTGTTTACTTCTTTTCAAAACACGACTAATACCAATAACAGTTGAAGAATGCTTTTGTCGAAGCACAAAAAGGCGATTATGCACCTCTTTAAAAGACTATGGGAGAAAAGTAGGGAACCAGATCCTTCAGTCCTTATTCCGACTGCGTTGCTAAAAATCTTTGCGTGCGAACATATTCATGCTCTTTCAAGGCAGAACATTCTAAATCCTGTTAACCAGCCCCTCTCTGTAGCGAAGCCTTCACATTCTGCATTTCCCTCTCACTGTCACTGTCTCCTTTCTCTGTCTTTGGCACTTTCTCCTTCCTGTCTCTCCCACTGTCACGGAGCCGTGCGCAGTGGCCGCTCGGTTTGTGGTGCTAGTCGCGGATAGCGTGGCACCTCCCGCCGCAGGTTCGAGTCCTCCCCCAGGCATGGGTCTGTGTGTTGTTCTTAGCGTAAGTCAGGTCATGTTAGTTTAGGGACCGATGACCTCAGTAGTTTGGTTCAAATGGTTCAAATAGCTCTGAGCACTATGGGACTTAACATCTGAGGTCTTCAGTCCCATAACTTAGAACTACTTAAGCCTAACCAACCTAAGGACATCACACACATCCACGCCCAGGCAGGATTCGAACCTGCGACCATAGCAGTCACGCGGTTCCGGACTGAAGCGCCTAGAACCGCTCGTCCACCGCGGCCGGCAGCAGCAGTTTAGTCCCTTAGAAATTCACACACACACACTGTTACTGACTTCATCTCTTCCTCTTGCTCTTTTTATCACTGTCTTCTTCTCTGCCACTTTCACCGTCTCCCTGTCACAATGTCATTGTCTTTGCCCCATTCTCTTTCCATTCCATTGGCACTGTCTCTATCTTTCTCGTTTACAATCTGATATCTTTCCCTTTAACCACTATTGTCTCCTCTCAACCATTGTTTCCTCACCACAAATTTCCTCGATCGCGGTTTTGACCCCTAGACCGGGAAACTTTAGCACGTTGTAAACGGGTACGGAAAAGTGGACAAATTGTTTCGTGTTTGTCGGTCTGGGGAGAGGTGAGTCTAGACCGTCAAGACTATGTAAAGTCTCTATTCATACCTGTTTTTCATTTCCAGTGTGATTCCACTGCCACGGACTCCATCCATCACTCTTTCTCTTTTACTGCCACTGTCTCTCACTGTCTCTCACTGACTCTTCCTGTGTCTCCTACTGCTATTGCCTGCACAAATTTTTGATGCGAGAGACAGAATGATGATTGAAGTAGCTGGTTCCTAACTTTTCTGTCAGAGTCTTATGAAGATATCATACTCACCAGTTTTGTGTTCAGATAGGAACATTTTTCAGCTGGCTACCTTCTTTTCCTTGTTGCGGCAGGACGTGCAGCTTGTACGAAACAAATTCTGCACCTCAGTAAAGTTTTGACAGTAGATTAGATTAGATTATATTATATTAGATTAATACTTGTTCCATAGATCGTGAATACGACACTTCGTAATGATGTGGAACGTGTCAGGTTAATAAAAGATGTCCATACAAGATATTACATTACACAAAATATTACATGAGACTCATTTTTTTTGTGGAGATTGAGAAATTAGTCACTTACTATATCCAAAAATTCATCTAATGAGGAGTTGCCATTAAGAAATTCTTTCAATTTCCTTTTAAATACTACATGGCCATCTGTCAGACTTTTGATGCTATTAGGTAAGCGACCAAAGACTTTTGTGGCAGCATAATTTACCCCCTTCTGAGCCAAAGTTAGATTTAACCTTGGGTAGTGAAGATCATCCTTTCTCCTAGTGTTGTAGCCATGTATACATATTGTGAGGCTACAGTGAAGATTTCTAGCTCTTTAAATAAGTGTCTGCAGGATGATCTTGGATGAGCTCCAGCAATTAATCTGATTACACGCTTTTGTGCAATGAACACTCTTTTGCTCAGTGATGAATTACCCCAGAATATGATGCCATAAGAAAGCAGAGAATGAAAATATGCGTGGTAAGCTAATTTTCTCAGATGTATATCGCCAAAATTTGCCATGACCCTAATAGCATAAGTAGCTGAACTCAAACGTTTCAGCAGCTCCTCAGTGTGTTTTTCCAGTTCAACCCCTCATCAATGCATACACCTAGAAATTTTGAATATTCTACCTTAGCTACCGATTTCTGATCGAAGTCTATATTTATTAATAGGGTCATTCCATTTACTGTGTGAAACCGTATACAGTGTGTTTTGTCAAAGGTTAATGAGAGCCCATTTGCAGAGAACCACTTAATGATTTTCTGAAAAACATCGTTTACAATTTCACCAGTTAATTCTTGTCTGTCGGGTGTGATAGCTATACTTGTATCATCAGCAAAATGTACCAGCTTTGCATCTTCGTGAATATAGAATGGCAACTCATTTTTATATATTCAGAACAGCAGAGGACCCAAGATCGAACCTTGCGGCACCCTATTCTTGCTTGTTCCCCAGTTTGAGAAATCACCAGTTTTTTGCATATTATGTGTTTATTTCAACTTTCTCCACTCTTCGAGTTAGGTATGATTTAAACCATTTGAGCACTGTCCCATTCATACCACAGTACTTGAGCTTATCTAGAAGTATTCCATGATTTACACAATCAAAAGCCTTTGATAGGTCACAAAAAATCCCAACGGGTGACTTCCGGTTACTCAGAGCATTTATTTATGTACTTCGACAAACTTACATGCTTGACACATACAAACAATAAATAAGTATTCGTCATATATGGTAAACAAAAAACATTTCCCAATCAACACAAGTTTACTTTACACTACTTTACTTAAAATGCACAATATTTTTATACTTCACCTCAAACACACCAAAAAATTCAGTGTTTGATTTTCAAGTACAGGGTATTTCATACGACAAAATAATATTTTGTGTGTCCTTAAATCGCCAGGTTCCTCCATCGAGTAATTTTCGGGTCAAGAGAGACTGTATAGGCGTGAACTGCACAGAGACAGCGCGTCATAAAATTTAATTGGTGAAAAAGTGGTGACTAAAACATTATTTTGTGAACCTTGTCATGTGTTCAGTATGTCAGTTAAAACTACATTTACCCTTCAGATCGGATATTGCGTACATATTTTACTCGCATAAGTGCGGTAACTTCGAACCTCACGATCTTGGTAATGGATAAAGATATGTAAAAAAAAAAGATTCAGGGTTCCCTGAGAACGCCATCTTAAGAATATATGCTAAGAATTTCGACTGCTTCTCATGAATGGAATGCACAGAAGTACCCATCCCCACTAACATAGTTTTTCCAGGTGGCGCATAATACCAGTATCCTCAACTTTCCTGGACTATAGGAAGTGTGTTATGTTTATGTTTTGATCCTTAATGTAGGACAGCTATAATACGCCCGTTCTTCCGATAGGTACAGGAAAGGTCACTTGGCCATGGAGTACCGAGACATTTGACGCGATATCTCTGTGTTTAATAGACTCCGAGATATGCCGCATGAGAAATCGCATTTCCGCGCGCGGCTTTTTGGAACTTACAAGGTACTTGGTACCATGCTCTTTCGTATACAAGCTCATAAACCTGTAGTGATATCTGGGGCAATATGTTACGCACTATCCATATTATGAATAAGCTATTCCGATTTCATTTTCTGTCAATTTTGGTTATATCTTCTATCAGTTTCGGTTTTGTCTCCTACCAAGTTCGGTTTCACTTTCTACTAATTTCGGTGTTATCTTTCGTCAATTTCAGCACTATTTTTGCCGATTTTATGTTTTTCCTGCCAATTTTTGGTGTTACTTTCTACCAATTTTGGAGTTATTTTTAGATGAATTTGGTATAAGTTTTTGTTGGCATATTTTTTAATATCATATTTGTTGTCATCAGCTTCACGTCTTCTTATATTACTGAAAAATAAACAAAAATTTCTGTTAAACCCAATCAGTTAAAGAGAAAATAACTCTGCTACCATACACTGAAAAGGTATTCACATAAAGCATTGTCAAACATTCAAAATTCTCTACTGAGTCAACCTACCGCCGATTTGTCAACACTTCTCAACAGCGTGAAACATGGAAGATAAACGACCTTCAGCTCAAGAAGAGACGTTTGATAAAGATCACCTTTCTTACTGCCATGATATTATCGGGGAATTTATATCCCTTGAGCGTATATATACTGATGAGAGCTCGAATCCCAAATGCAGATAACAGGTGAATGGAATAAGCCGTAATACAAGGCGAGATTGAGACAGTCTCCAGAAATCTAGTTGCGATGTGTCCCACAGCCAAGTTCCATCGCCTTACACGCCGAACATCGCAAGAAGATAAGCTACGTGGACGCATGTGTTTGATTCCATAGACAAACGTTCCGATACCACTAGTGGGAAACATACTAAATTCCGAGTGCACTCCAAAGACCTTGCCGATCAAAGGTGTTGTAAGTGTTGCTGAGCAGGAAGCCTTAAAATTTCCGAGTGGGACTTTTGAAGTAAGAAGGCGAGAACCTTTCAGGACCATAGCTAGGATATACGCACTGAAGCTGAGCGACACCAGTGACGAAAGAAAGCGTCTCGTCTTTAAGTGAAGACACAGGAACAGTGATTTTTACCTGCTAACAAAGCAAACACTACTATTCTTCCGACTCCAACAACTTATTTCGGCAAGACGATGAGTTACTGCAGGACTTAGCATATCGTCGTCTCCAGAAGGACCATAGCTAGGACAGCGGCACCCAAGCTGAGCGTCACCACTGACATGCCACATACGGGACACGGGTGACCACAAATATGTATGGCCTCAGGGAACAGCAACGCTTCTTTCATTTCCAGAAATTCTCAACGGAGCCAGTACAATAGAAACCATCAGTCACCAAAAAACCAGCCAGTTTCACGACCTTCAAAAAGAAGTTTAAGACTGCGAGAGGTATTTCCACCACGGCTGTATGCCCTAGTAAAGGTACGTAGAAAAGCAGTCCCCCTCCACTCCGTTGTGAGCAATAGAGGAGTACAAAATACTACCTAAGAAAACTTCAGGCTTCCCTTTTATACTCTTTCATAGGGAAATATGAAGACCTTATTCCGATCTCGGATTTAAGGGTCGACTGAAGAACCTACGTCCAGAACCAACAGATCTGTTAGTGAGTTTCGATGTGCTTTGTTTGTACACAAGGGCTTCTTGAAGGATACACTATAACTCGGAGCAACTTTTCAAACAAGTGCTTACTTCGACTAACTTTCTACAGTGACGGAAAAATGTCTTACCACCAAAATGTAGTTTAGGGTAATGAAATTTCGAAAATACATCTCTATTGGTAACATTACAAGATAAGCTATTACAAGCGTGAAATTCTGGTATTGTAATAACCGGTGTAACCACCAGCGTGTTGAATGAAAAGCCGGCCGAAGTGGCCGTGCGGTTAAAGGCGCTGCAGTCTGGAACCGCAAGACCGCTACGGTCGCAGGTTCGAATCCTGCCTCGGGCATGGATGTTTGTGATGTCCTTAGTTTAGTTAGGTTTAATTAGTTCTAAGTTCTAGGGGACTAATGACCTCAGAAGTTGAGTCCCATAGTGCTCAGAGCCATTTGAACCATTTTTTTTTTTTTGTTGAATGAAAACATGCAAACATGCATGCAATGTGTTGTACAGTTGCCAGATGTCTGATTGTGGGACTGAAAAAAATGTTCAAATGTGTGATAAATCTTATGGGACTTAACTGCTAACACACTACTTAAACCAAATTATCCTAAGGATAAACACACACACCCATGCCCGAGGGAACACTCGAACCTACGCCGGGACTTGTGGGACTGACAATGAGATCCATACCTGTTGCACTTGGTAGATCAACACAGGGACGGTTAATGCGTCCAATTATGTCCCGTATGTGCTCGGTTAGAGACAGATGTGGTGATCGACTACGCCAAGGCAACATGTCGACACTCCGTAGAGCATATTTGGTTCTACACCGGTTTATGGGAAAGTGTTTACTGGAGAACTCCCATGGAATGTTGTTCACGAATGACAGCACAACAGGTCGAATCAGCATATTGACGTACAATTCTGCATTCATGGTGCATGGGGAACTACGAGAATGCTCATGCTGTCATGCAAAATTGCAACACAAACCATGTAGTCCACTGTGTCTAGCACACATACAGGTTGGTTAAAGAGCATTTCGCTCTTATTTAAATATATGGCCGAAAGAGTCAGAATTTAGGAAATGTGAAACGAACCCTGTCGTCCAGGAACGTGTGCCAGGAAGAGCGCAGATTCGCCACGAGATGGGGAAACTCACAGGCGTCTATTGTGCTGACAGATGAGAACCCACATTATAGGGAAGTCCTGTAGAAGCCGTTCGTGGCCAGGGAGACATAGCAGTGTTAAATATGGCGGACCTAAGAACGGCCATAGAGGGAAACATATGAAAACTATTTAATTCCGTAGTATTTGAGAGAATGAAGCCTCAGTAATTTTAATCCACCATCCCTCACAAATTTTCATGCTGATCCCAATAAAACTTAAATATTCATCATATCTATAATAGTTTAGGATTTACTGTGAAAGTGAAATTAACTAGTTTTGTAACAAAGAGCTGAATGCTAAAATCTGAACGCTTTGGTCGATTTTAACGATCGACATTTCAAATAGAAACGCATGATTAAAATTATAAATGCTGAAAATATCAACCCTGTAACTTTATTTGTTTAAAAGATAAAGTAAATTTACATTATCAGTACTTTCTGTTAGCATCAGATCATCATTTCCTCCACACAAGACACATTTGACGATGACAGCATGACACCTTATTGAATCATTATGTAATAGAATAATTGTTGTACAGTTTAGTGCATAATAGTTACTTTTGTTCTTTATTTATTTATCAGAAAGCACATTGGTGCAAGGCTGCTGGCCGTGTCAAAGCTAAGAAGGAAATTGTATTGGTTTTATGTAAAAGAATTTAACGTTTATTACGTAATGGATATTACTGTTACTTTATTTAGAACGTGAAAGTAGTCAAGCTTTGATTATTTAAATCTGTTAAAATATAAACTAATGTAGAATAAGCTGTAGCCAATCCGATGGATGGCTTCAGGAACGGGAACTGTCCTAGTCAGCTGAGCGAAGATGTTTGGCACGCGGAGGACGCGGACGGAGATGTGCAGAGGGGCAGTTCTGGTCTGGCCACCAAAGTGTACAGTTTGGATAGACACGCAAAAGCGGACAGTCGATCTTTAGGCAGCTAGGAAGTGAAATGGCTTAGAAAATTTCGCGTTTTGTTGTATCGCGGGACTTAAGTCTCTGAGCGGTGAGCGGCCGAGCGTCTGGTGTGAACTCTAACGTTTTGCGCAGTAACTTGTATTTCGCGATGAGATTGTGAATGATCGAACTGTGTGAAATGGATATGCACTCGAATGTAATAGTAACTCTAAATACGACAAATTTGGCTATTATTTTGCATTCTGAATAAACATTATTCTAACCAAATCGCAGCTGTGTGGCCTACATCATTTATGGGTCGTTAATTTAGTTCCCAATATTATTATTACTGTTACCATATGTTATGTTAACTTTGTATTTTGCAAATTTTCCATCAGCGAGACAATTTATCCAAAGGATCCCAAGTGTCTAATTTAGGGCGTGTAATGCGACACGTGTGGTTCAATCCCTAGACGAGTTTGAGCCAAGACATTTCGACGAAGAGGAACCGCATGTGAGCGCGGACATCTTTGGGATGTTAGCTCGCAATTGGGGTCTCGTCTGGGATAGGAATTTTAAAACTGTTAGTTGTAGAATATGTGCTCTGCAAAGCTTAGAATTGGATATGAACTCTGCAGAGTGTTTCAAAATTACTATCTGAACTTCGTTATGCAAGGCCTGTCGCAAAAGTTGAATGTGAGATACGTTGAGGACTGAACATTAGGTTTCTTTAATAGTTGTGAAATTACAATTGCAATTCTCACAGTTAACGACATTCTGTGACGTAGGTCCCAAGTCTGTGGCAGTTTAGGAATTTTACGTGGGGCTTTGAGCTACAAATTTTGCAACAGTTGCGTGCACCGAGTTTTAGAAACCGTTAGGAGAGATAAAAAAAGTAACGCGGAAGAAGAGGCGACATCGAAAGCACGTGGTTCCAGCCAGTAACTGCATCTTCAACGGCGATTCATCGCGCAGCGGCGCTTGTAGTACGGCAGCAGAGGCTACGAGATCATCAGCGTCGGCTTCAACTGCAACATCGGCAGCAATACCATGGCAGAATGATCCAGCACAACAAAGCTAAGTACCTGAGCTGATAGCGAGGTTATGTATGTTTATGTAGTTCAAACGCCAGTAATAGACATCGCTAATATTAAGCAGTACACCATTTTGTGTTGGTCTGGAAATACTAGCGAGCCGTGTAGGCCGAAGTCGGAGCGGGAGAGCGTGATCGGTGGTGAACTTAGTATGGCAAGTAGTCCGAAATCAGGCAAGGGAGATGAATTTGGGGGGAGACACGATGTCGCAATTATTGCAAATGATAAGAGTATCGCGTTCCAAAAGTGATTCTGATGACACCAATATGGGATCCAAAATTTATTCTGTTAAAACCGATATGTTTGACGTAAATTTAAAAAATTGTTTGTGTTAAAACCGATATGGGTGACGTAAATTTAAAAACTAATTCAGTTCAATCCGAAATAGCTTCGGTTGTGGATAGACGAAGTAGGTAAAATGGCTAGTGGCATCAAGGAATTGATAGATGGGAAATTAAAAACCAATCGAGATGAAAGAGGCAATATTTCTGTTGGGATGCTTGACTCTAAGGTAGATGAAGCGGATAAAAATTTCAGTGATAAGGTGGAGAAGTTGCAGGGAGGTCTTGGAGGCAACGTAATAAATTGTATGAGTAGGCAGGATGCTCTAATGGCTCAGACGACACAAGCTACTAACAGCTTATCCATCAGAAAAGGTAAAGAGGAGAAAGAAGTAGGTAAACTAAAGGAACAAGTAGAATCTGGCATTAAAATCGAAAATAATGAAGTTAAAAAGCATATCACAACTCCACAGCGATCAGTGTTCCGTGGATGAACTTGGGATAGATCAAACGTTTTGGAGACGATGGGAAATATCACCCAGTAAATTTTCTAGCAGTATGCAGGGATGGTTTTATAAGGGGAATGTACGACGAGACGAATTCGTGAAAAGACATTTGGAAGGTGAGCCGCAATCGTGGGCGAATATACACAGTGATACGATCACTACCTAAGAAATATTTGACAGCAGTTTCCTGACAAGTTCTGGAGTGAAGCGAAGCAATCGCGACTCCAAAATGAGTTTCTGAGTGGGCCGACATTGAAGTACGAGAACGGGTCGATGCGAGAATTTTGTAAACGTGAACTTGCGAGGATAAACCATGTGAAACGTCCATTGGGAGTGCTTACTGAAATTACGACGTTGAAAAGGCGGTTAACGGAATATTTGCAGAGGGATCTAGTGCACAGTCCTATCAACTCAATAGACGAATTTTTGGACTTTGTAGAAAAATTAGAACGGGCGTTGAAATTTAAACCACAAAGTAAACAGACTAATAGTTTCCAGAGTGGAGATCATAACTACATTCCGAGTCATTACTACGAAAGACATTCGGGAAGTTATCAACGGAACGCAAACAGCAGATATGATATGGGAAATGGTAATAGGAACGCATCCAATGATAAATTTCAAAGGGGTAATGGCAACGGATACTTTCGTGACAGTAACCGACACCAAGAACGTGGGTTTGAGGGACCGGCACCAGGCGAAATGAACCAGCGTAATGGAAGATCAGGAAACTAAGTTTCGCCGCATCTCAGGTCCGGAGATGGCAAAATGAACCGGCGATGAATAGGACGCGAGTAAACGGAAATGTGATAAGTGTCAGTAAATCGGCAGAAAGGCGCCAGAACATTGAAATGAAATTAGAGATGAGAATCGAACAGGTTATTTTCAAATCTGATCGTACGTAAATGGCGTAATCCTGAGATAATGAAAGTTAATGATCAAGGCGATAACGACCATTTAGGGCTAAATGATTAGTTTTTTGAGTGTGAGACGAAAGAGTATGTGAATGTTAATACAAAGAAAGATTCTATGTGACAAAAGAAGGCTGAGGTAGAGCTGAATTCGGTGGAGTTAAATGGTATAGAAAATTCTAAAGAGGTACTAACCAGCGGTAACGATCATAGTGAAGAAGGTGGTGATGTCTCAGGGGATATTGTGACGGCGAAAGTTGTTAAGGAAGTTAATAAGAGCTGCGTAGCATTAGTCTCGTCAGCTGTTGATGAATTTATGTGTGTACCGGTCGATATTGGTGAATTATTTTTGAAGGAGGATAATAATAACGTTTTATGTGCTGAAGTTACGAAGTTTGTGCTGAAGTTCGAAGTTGCTGGTATTGATACTTCAGAGGAAAAAATTTGTGTGTATCTTTCTACTAATGGAGATGAACCTGAAAGTCTGGATGGATCTGTGGATCTTGAATGTTTGTTAGAGAATAAATGTGGATCTGAATTTGATGTGCGATGTGCTATTAATTTGGCGCAGGAGCGTGTAGGGGAGGGAAAGGTATTATGCTTAGGTTTAAATCAAAACGGAGCGGAGTTTAATGTTACTGTTGATTCTGAAATCGCATGTGATGTAACGGCATAGGATGGTGAAACTAAGAACGGATCTTATATTGGTGATTTGACGACTGAGTTAAATGAGGTTTTATGTAGCGAGTTGTATGATGTATCAGCGGCTGTTGAAAGTGCTGTCTGTGAAGGTGTTTGTAATGATGTGGAAGTAAAAAATACTGTTTTATTTCATGATAATGATGCAGCTACTGATGTCGATAATTTTAAGGGAGAATATAATGAGTTTGATTCTAATATAGAAAGTGATATTTGGACTGAATGGTATCATAAGGAGGAATGTTATTTTACTGTAACTGATTGGCGATGGTACCGTAGAACATTACGATCGTTACTGCCTCATTTGTAGACCCGATAGAAGTTTAAGATAGCTAGAGGACTAGAAGGGAGGAAAAATGAAACTGGGGTGTAGAAGCATTTAATGGATTAGTTTGTGCTGAGCACGAAACTGAGGGGTGGATCGAAAAGGATATGTGTATCTGTGTTGAAAGTATAAGATTATTTGGAGGGGTAGTTTGCTATATCTTATTTCAGGATTTATTGTTGCTTGTTTGTTGTTTCGTCGCATAAGGATTTTTCTAGCACAAGGTCTGGTATTATGAAGAGATTGTTTTGACGCACATTTGGGTGCGAGGGGGTCGGAGAACTCAACTATTTGGTGAATGGATCAGGTCAAAAATCAGTGCACAGTATACATATAAATTAGGTTTTTGGGGGTATACAAGGGATTTATTTATGTGTGTGTATGTGTTAGGCTTACGGTTTTGGATGGTTTTATGTTTGTTGTAATTTCAAAATTATAATTTATGGTCACCCCAATTTCGGTGCTTGGAGATTGGAGAAATTTGGAAAATGAAAATTGATAATTCTTACCTAGGAAGACAAGGAAGACAGATGTATGTTTAACTACTTATCTGAGAGTATTTTGGGGGAATAATTTATTGTTGTACTGAGTGTCGATTTGTGTACGCAGCTTCACTCCACGGAATTAAACGAGGGTTAAGACGTGTTCATATTTGTTGTCAGTTTTGAGTCTAAGGGAGGTATTTAAATTAAAAGAAAATATTAATTTGTTGATGAAGTCGATTGGAAATCTGTCACGAGATGCATGTCTCTAGTGGAACTTGAATAACGTGTCAGAATCATTGAAGAATTTACGAGCATCTTGCAAACGCTGTGAACCATTTGTTTACTTTGTAGTTTGGATCTGTTTGTATCGGTTCCACTGGGGGAAGCGTTCAGTGCAGATCGTGGGTGGTTCAGAAAGTGTTTGTTTTCTGGTATCTACACCCGATTCGAATTTCAAGAGATTTGTTCCTCAAAAACGTTGGCGATGAAATGCAGAGCCATACAGAATTTCGGCTGGGTACTCGGCTCCGAATGTGTGAAGCGCCGCAGGAGACTTTGTTGTGTCAAAGAGGTTCTGTGAAAGTAAGCGAAGTGGCGCTGATGTTTCT
The DNA here is from genome assembly GCF_023898315.1 of Schistocerca nitens. Lineage (NCBI taxonomy): Eukaryota > Metazoa > Arthropoda > Insecta > Orthoptera > Acrididae > Schistocerca > Schistocerca nitens. The sequence goes on along the minus strand of NC_064618.1, from coordinate 476,743,146 downwards.
GCAGAATTCCAATAGACAGTCGAGTTTGATAAATGTATAGTTTTAATTAGCATTTAATTAATATACCACAATTCATAATTTATGATATATATAAGTTTGTTTAAATTTAAAGCATGCAGCATGAACGTCACTACGAATAATAATTGCACTATTGATCTGGCAATTACGATATTTATTTATGTTACTGTATTATGAATTTGTGTCTTGTAAATTTGGGTGCTACTTCATAACATATAAGGACGCCAACATGTTATTAAGTGGAAATGTGTATGTTACCTAGCATTTCGCTCTCATTTAAACATATGGCCGAGAAAGTCAGCATTCAGGGATTGTTAAACGAACCCTGTCGTCTTGGACCGTGTGCAACAAAGAGCGCAGAGGCGTCTATTGTGCTGGATGAGGCCTAGGCCCTGTGCGCGTGAGACAGATGAGAACCTGCGTCATAGAAGCCATTTGTGGCCAGTGACATGTAGCAGTGTTAAATATGGCGGACCTAAGAGCGGCCATAAAGGGAAACATTTACCAAAATTATTTAATTCTGTAGTAATCCAGAGAATGAAGACAAAGTAATTTAAATCTTCCATCCTTCCTAAATTTTCATGGTGATGCCAATAAAACTTGAATATTGGTCATACCTATTATAGTTTAGGATTTACTATTAAAGTGACACTAACAAATTTTGTAACAAAGAAATGAGTGCTAAAATCTGACATTCACGATCGCATCATTAAAATAACAAATGTTGTAAATACCAACTCAAAACTTTGTTTAAAAGATATAGTAAATTTAAATTATCAGTATTTTCAGTTAAGCAACAGATAATCATTTCCTCCAGACAAAACAAACTGAACGATGACTGCACGACACCTTATACAATCATTAGGTAATAGAATATTTGTTGTAAAGTTTAGTGCATAATAATTACTTTTGTTCTTTATTTATTTATTGGAAAGCACATTGGTTCAAGACTACTGGTCGTGGCACTCAAAGCTAAGAAGGAAACTGTATCGGTCGTATGTAAAAGAATTTAGCGTTTATTATGTAATGGATATTATTGTTAATTTATTTAAAACGTGAAAGTGGTCAAGCATTGATTGTTTAAATATGTTAAAATGTAAAATGATGGAGAATAAGCTGAAGCCAATCAGATGGACGGCTTCAGGAAAGGTAACTGCCCTAGTCAGTTGAGCGACGATGTTCGGCGCTTGTGGGACGCGGCCGGAGACAGGCAGAGGGACAGTTTTGGTCAACACACCAAAGGGTACAGTTCTGGCTGAGACTCGAAAGCTGACAGTCGGTCTTTAGGCAGCTAGGAATTGAAGCGGCTTAGAAAATTTCTCGTTGTGTGGTATCTCGGGACAGTCTCTCAGCGGAGATCAGCCGCGCTTGGCGTGAATTCTAACTTTTCGTGCAAATAACGAGGTGGAGCATTGCACATGTGTTTCGCGTTGAGGTTGTGAATGATCGAACTGTGTCAAATGCATATGCGCTCGAATGTAACAGAAACTCTTAATACGACCACTTTCATTATTAGTTTGCCCTCCGAATAAACATAATTCTAAGCAAATCGCAACTGTGTGGACTGCATCATTTGTTGTTGTTGTTGTTGTGGTCTTCAGTCCTGAGACTGATTTGATGCAGCTCTCCATGCTACTCTATCCTGTGCAAGCTTCTTCATCTCCCAGTACCTACTGCAACCTACATCCTTCTGAATCTGCTTAGTGTATACATCTCTTGGTCTCCCTCTACGATTTTTACGCTCCACGCTGCCCTCCAATGCTAAATTTGTGATCCCTTGATGCCTCAAAACATGTCCTACCAACCGATCCCTTCTTCTAGTCAAGTTGTGCCACAAACTTCTCTTCTCCCCAATCCTATTCAATACCTACTCATTAGTTACGTGATCTACCCACCTTATCTTCAGCATTCTTCTGTAGCACCACATTTATGGGTCGTTAATTTAACTCCCGATAATATTAGTACTGTTGTTATATGTTATATTAACTTTGAATGGTTCACACAATTTCGCAAACTTGCCATCAGCCAGACGATTTAACCAAGCGGTGACAAGTGTCTAATTGAGGGCGTGTGATGCAACACGTGATGTACAACCGCTAGACGAGTTTCAGCCAAGGCATTTCGACGAAGAGGAACAGCATGTGAGCCCGAACATCTTTGGGATGTTAGCTGGCAAATGGACTCCTAACCATCGCAGGGCCATCAGCAGCAGCGAGGCAGAACCAGCTCTCATAGGAAAATGCAATAGATCTCTACCCTCCCTTCCAGTGAGCACTCGCATGGCACCACTGAAGTTGCAAATGACAGTGGTTTGGGGTCAGTGGAATGCACGTACAGGGCATGTGGTTGAAATGGCTCTGAGCGCTATGAGACTAACATCTGAGGTCATCAGTCCCTAGAACTTAGAACTACTTAAACCTAACTAACCTAAGGACATCACACACATCCATGCCCGAGCAGGATTCGAACCTGCGACCGTATCGGTCGCGCTGTTCCAGACTGATGCACCTAGAACAAATTTGTAGCAGTTCATTTGTTTCGATGTAGTGCCAACAACTGCTAAAATAGCTGATGCAGGTGTAGTACCATGCGCCAGAGCCAAACGCCGAACACGATGGTCTTCCCTCTCGGAATCCATCGAACTACAGACCTATATCATTGACGTCGGTTTGCAGTAGGGTTTTGGAGCATATACTGTATTCAAACATTATGAATCACCTCGAAGGGAACGATCTATTGATACGTAATCAGCATGGATTCAGAAAACATTGTTCTTGTGCAACGCAACTAGCTCTTTATTCGCACGAAGTAATGGCCGCTATCGACAGGGGATCTCAAGTTGATTCCGTATTTCTAGATTTCTGGAAAGCTTTTGACACCGTTCCTCACAAGCGACTTCTAATCAAGATGCGGGCCTATTGGGTATCGTATCAGTTGTGCGACTGGATTCGTGATTTCCTTCAGGAAGGTCGCAGTTCGTAGTAATAGACAGCAAGTCATCGAGTAAAACTGAAGTGATAACAGGTGTTCCCCAGGGAAGCGTCCTGGAACCTCTGCTGTTCCTGATCTATATAAATGACCTGGGTGACAATCTGAGCAGTTCTCTTAGGTTGCTCATAGATGATGCTGCAATTTACCGGCTAGTAAGGTCATCCGAAGACCAGTATCAGTTGTAAAGCGATTTAGAAAAGATTGCTGTATGGTGTGGCAGGTGGCAGTTGACGCTAAATAACGAAAAGTGTGAGGTGATCCACATGAGTTACAAAAGAAATCCGTTGGAATTCGATTACTGGATAAATAGTACAATTCTCAAGGCTGTCATTTCGACTAAGTACCTGGGTGTTAAAATTACGAACAACTTCAGTTGGTAAGACCACATAGACAATATTGTGGGGAAGGGGAGCCAAAGGTTGCGTTTCATTGGCAGGACACTTAGAACATGCAACAAGTCCACTAAAGAGAGAGCTTACACTACACTCGTTCGTCCTCTGTTAGAATATTGATGCGCGGTGTGGGATCCTTACCAGGTGGGATTGACGGAGGACATCGAAAGGGTGCAAAAAAGGGCAGCTCGTTTTGTATTATCACGTAATAGGGGAGAGAGTGTGGCAGATATGATACGCGAGTTAGGATGGAAGTCATTAAAGCAAAGACGTTTTTCGTCGCGGCGAGATCTATTTACGAAATTTCAGTCACCAACTTTCCCTTCCGAATGCGAAAATATTTTGTTGAGCCCAACCTACCATCAAAATAAAATAAGAGAAATCAGAGCTCGAACAGAAAGGTTTAAGTGTTCGTTTTTCCCGCGCGCTGTTCGGGAGTGGAATGGTAGAGAGATAGTATGATTGTGGTTCGATGAACCCTCTGCCAAGCACTTAAATTTGAATTGCAGAGTAATCATGTAGATGTAAATGTAGAAGTGCCACGTTGCCCCATGTAGCCCGGTCTTCTTGCGACCGTGCACTCGAGTGACCACCGCTGTAAGCGATTACGTACAGTGGCTACATACCTGCCAAGTCTTTCTGCGATACCGTGGGAGGAACATCCAGATTCTCATAGCCCTATTAGACAATAGCTTTCAAATTTGGTACCGTATTCATAATAGGGTCTTTGTTACCTTAAAGGCATTCTTGACTAAAATCAACTCACCGTGTCCAAACACAAAGGCAAGTAATGCTCACGACCGTTACAGCGTGTAATTAAAGCAAACCTGATTCGCAATCGCATTGTTGCACTATTAGCGCCACTCGGACGCAAGTGAAGTGAAATTTGAATAAACATAATGTTTCAGATATAGAAAGACGCCTACAAATAGTAGTTGTGTCGCACAACTCCTTTTTGTGCAATTTATTAAGTCAGTCTATTTAACGACACCTGACGTTATTATGAGTAGCCCTCTGTCCCCCATAGTAGCTAACCTTGTTAAGGCAGACTTGGAGGACAAAGCACTTCAATGGGCGCTTTTGTAATGTAAATGTTTTGGAAATATGTAGACGGTTCTTTTTGGTATGGCCACAGGAGACAACAACGCTTCTTTCATTTCGGTAACTTTACTTTCTCCATCCGAACATCTGCTTCATCGTGCCAGTGGAGAAAAATGGAGACCTTGCGGTATCGAGTGTCATGATTTGTAGAAAAGACGACAGTGGGTTTTGTAAATCCACACACCGACCTGTGTCTTCCAGTAATCAACTGCCAGTACCCATCCCAAAGCAGCGGTGATTACGGTTTCTCCTGCGTCGGGTCAGAGGTACTACAGATCTGGAGAGCTTATCAGAGGTACTTAGCCGTCTCCGTTGTGTGTTTGACTCCTGGTAAGCAACCCGTCCAGCCATCCAGATATTATAATACTAAGGTAAATGCAGGCACGGTTACTATGAAAGTACATGACCGATTTATTTCAGGATTTATCCCTAATTTAAGCTTGCACTCCATCTCTAATGACCTCGATGTCGACGACACGTTAAACTCTAATCCTCCTTCGTTTTTTTCTGATAAGCAGATTCGCAGTGCATTTCAACTAGTCCACACTAAATCTTAAACACAGCCATCGGAAACGGAGAGCTCCGCAAGGACGCTTTTTCTTCCTGACATTGGAGGCATGTTCGTTAAGATGGGTCGACTATTCAAATAATATCGAATATAGTGTGTATTTCGCCCTCAGGCACAAGTGCAAACGATTCTGTGTTCTGTCAAAGACTACTTAGGTCTAAAGAGACTAGGAATACATGAGATACCGTGCCTTTATGGGAAATCTTGCATTGGCCGGAAGTGTCGCACTGCTAAAGACACACATGATAAAAATAGCCGTCGCACCAGACTGGGCCAGCTAGAAAAAAATTTGCTTTTTGCTGAACACTGTCTTGACATGGGACACGACATGAACTACACTCAGGTCACAAAAGTCATGGGATAGTGATATGCGTATGGACAGTTGGCGATTATTCCGCGAACACAAGGTATAAACGGGCAGTGCGTTGTCGGAGATGTCATTTGTTCCCAGTTAATTCATGTGATAAGGTGTCCAACGTACTTATGGCCACACGACTGGAATTACCAGACGTTGAACGCGGAATGATAATTGGTGCTAGACAATTGTGACTTCCACTTCGGAAATCATTAGGGAATACAATATTCCGAGATCCACAGTGCCAGGACAGTGCCGACAATAGCAGATTTCGGGCATTAACTGTCACCATGGGTACCGTAGTGACGGACGGCCATCACTTTACGACCGGCAGCAGCACCGTTTGCGTATAGCTGTCAGTGCTAATATACAAGCAACGCTGCGTGAAATAGCAAAAAAATCAATGGGGAACGTATGACGAACGCATCCGCCAGGACATTGTGGCGAAATTTGGCGTTAATGGGCTATGACAGCAGACAGCCGACGCGAACGCCTTTGCCAACAGCACGACATCGCTTTCAGCGCCTCTCCTAAGCTTGTTACCATTTCTGTTGGACCCAAGACGACTGGAAAACCATGACCTGGTAAGATGTGTCCCAATTTCAATTGGCAAGCCATCACGATAAAGCTGACATATAAAGCTACAAGTAACGTAAAAATCAAACTTTTTTGCTAGTTAATTTCTATAAAATCGTTTGAGAAACATGATAGTATGCGCGCAGGATCCTCGCGACACATGCGGAACGCGCGCGTCGCGCTGTAATGTCGTGTCACTTCATAAGTGCTATAAGCGTCTTAGTTTGCGATTAGCCTTACATCCGGCAACTGTACGACACCACGAACTCACGTTTACATGCTTGCACTCCACATTTTGGCAGTTACAGTGATTATTAATGTACCAGCGTTTGGTATGACTTACCTAGTGCTTACAATAACATGTGATCTTGCTACGTTAATCATCTAAATACTTTTCTTAAACAAATACAGGGTGAGTCAGGAGGAAAGGTACGTGTTTTAACTGGTGACAGCATTACTGAATCTAAACAAGAAACTTAATACGACCGCTACGGTCGCAGGTTCCAATCCTGCCTCGGGCATGGATGTGTGTGATGTCCTTAGGTTAGTTAGGTTTAAGTAGTTCTAAGTTCTAGGGGACTGATGACCTGAGAAGTTAAGTCCCATAGTGCTCAGAGCCATTTCTGAAATTTGATATGGACATATGCCCTATTCCGAACGGTTTCCGAAATAGAACCCTTTTAATGTACATTTCAATTTATTTTCTGTATTATTCATTGTCATTGTTTACAACGTAACACAGTCATATAGAGGAAGTTCAAATGGTTCAAATGGTTCTGAGCACTATGGGACTTAACATCTGTGGTCATCAGTCCCCTAGAACTTAGAACTACTTAAACCTAACTAACCTAAGGACGTCACACACATCCACGCCCGAGGCAGGATTCGAACCTGCGACCGTAGCAGTCGCGCGGTTCCGGACTGCGCGCCTAGAACCGCTAGACCACCGCGGCCGGCATGGAGGAAGTTGATTTGAACATTTTGATACAAGACGCTTGTGGTCTATCAAGTCGGAAAACTACCTTAAAATGGCCTGAAAAAAGTACCTAAGGTACAGCAAACGCGCGTCGCGCGAGATTTTCTATATTCTCGCTATCTCTCAGCGCAAACTGTTTGTTTGGACCTTTTTTTTGCAGGAAATTTAATTTAGTTTAATCGTGCACTGAGACGCGTTTTCGTTGGGGTGTGCGGTTTTCGAGTTATTAAATAACGACGTACAAGAGTGATATTAAACGTGTTCTATCTCGGTATCTCGGAAACTATTCGCAATAGGGCACATGTCCATACGAAATTTTTTGTTCAGAATCACTAAAACTGTCATGTGTCAAAGAATGCACCTTTTCTCCTGACTCACCCTGTATGTTCCCGAAATTTCATTTCTTTACATAACTTGAGTATGAAATTGTTTCTTAGCGTTGCGATTTTCTTTCCGTCAGTGTATTTAATGGAAGGGTTACACAACACCACAACGGCTTGAATCGAAGCAAGCTTTTTTTTCCCTTGCGACCCTGATCCAGGAATCTCAGAGCCCGCGAATACCTCAGTCGAGACTGCGGAGCCTGTGAAATCATCACCCTAATGGAATTCGTATCATCATCAGAGTATCGGGGAAGTGCCGACAGCGGCAGCCGGCAGCGGCCGGGTTGCCGCTCCACCCCCGCTACACGCGGCGGCCCCTGCCGGCTGTAATTAATTAATTTATCCCCGGAAGCAGGAGGCTGTTCTCGAAACTGGCTACCAGCAACCGCTCCCTCATATTTCCAAAGATGTGTGCGTCGGGGAGCGGGAGCCCATCGTATCGGCCCTCTTCCTCGTAACATTTTTCTCAAGGTAATATACGATCAATCTCTTACCTACACTTATCTCTCACTCTACGATAGTGTATTCTATTTTTGAGGTGATTTGATCCTACGGCTTCATAATAATTCACTGTTGATAGCTCGTATTAAGAAGGGTGTAAGACAAGGCTGTAGCCTTTCGCCCCTACTCTTCAATCTGTACATCGAGCAAGCAATGATGGAAATAAAAGACAGGTTCAGGAGTGGAATTAAAATACAAGGTGAAAGGATATCAATGATACGATTCGCTGATGACATTGTTATCCTGAGTGAAAGTGAACAAGAATTAAATGATCTGCTGAACGGAATGAACAGTCTAATGAGTACTCAGTATGGTTTGAGAGTAAATCGGAGAAAGACGAAGGTAATGAGAAGTAGTAGAAATGAGAACATGGAGAAACTTAACATCAGGATTGATGGTCACGAAGTCAATGAAGTTAAGGAATTCTGCTACCTAGGCAGTAAAATAACCAATGATGGACGGAGCAAGGAGGACATCAAAAGCAGACTCGCTGTGGCCAAAAAGGTATTTCTGGCCAAGAGTAGTCTACTAATGTCAAATACCGGCCTTAATTTGAGGAAGAAATTTCTGAAGATGTACGTCTGGAGTACAGCATTGTATGGTAGTGAAACATGCACTGTGGGAAAACCGGAACAGAAGAGAATCGAAGCATTTGAGATGTGGTGCTATAGACGAATGTTGAAAATTAGGTGGACTGATAAGGTAAGGAATGAGGAGGTTCTACGCAGAATCGGAGAGGAAAGGAATATGTGGAAAACTCTGATAAGGAGAAGGGACAGGATGATAGGACATCTGATAAGACATGAGGGAATGACTTCCATGGTACTAGAGGGAGCTGTAGAGGGCAAAAACTGTAGAGGAAGACAGAGATTGGAATACGTCAAGCAAATGATTGAGGACGTAGGTTGCAAGTGCTACTCTGAGATGAAGAGGTTAGCACAGAAAACGAATTCGTGGCGGGCCGCATCAAACCAGTCAGTAGACTGATGACCAAAAAAAAAAAAAAAAAAGAAAAGCGATGACAACTGAAACTCGATCGGTGTATTTCTCTACGGCACATTATTCACACACTTATAAGAATCTTCGTGAGTTTTCTGCTCAGGAAAGGTTAATAAGCTGAAATTTTCCTTCTGTTAATTAGTACTCACATGATTTGTAACTCTCCTGACGGTTCGTTATATAAAGGAACGATGTAAATCTACCACACCGCTACTCCGGAATTATGAGTATGTGTTTCTTTCGCTTGTGTTTGTGTGTGTGTGTGTTGTTGTTCCACATAGCTTTCTAAGTCACTGGATTGACTTCGATCGAACTTGGTACACATAACACTCATTGTCTGAAAATAAGCATCGTGGGGGTAAGAACCACTTACCTCCAATTGGTATGCTGATGTCATAGGAGGTGGACAGAGACCGCGAAGGAGGGCATTGAATAAGAGAGGGACTGAGGAGGAAACAGAGATAAGGAAGGAGGAGATAGTCAGATAGATGGGAAGGGGGAGATGGATGGATAGAGGAGTAGGAGGAGGTGGACTGAGAGATGGGGAAGAAGTAGATAGACTGAGAGAGGTATAGGAGCAGATGGGCAGAGAGAGCTGGAAGAAGGAGATGAGAAAGAGAGGAGGAGAAGGTGATGGATAGATAAGTGGGGTGGGAGGAGATGGGCATAGAGAGAGAAGAAGGTGAGACTGACACTGAAAAAGTGGGTGGAGGAGATGGATAGAGAGAGGGGATGGAGGAGGAGTGGAGGTAGACTGAGGTTGGGGAGGAGAACATAGAGAGGGAGGAGAAAAGGATGGACAGAGCGCAGAGAGAGTGGGACAGAGGAGGACAGAAAGGGATATGGAAGAAGAAGAGAGGGTGGAGGAGTAGATTGTCAGAGAGATGGTGGAGCAGAAGGTGGATGCAGAAAGGGGGAGAAGCAGATGAACAAAGAGGGAGGTGGGAGAAAGAGGTGGTCAAAGAGAAGGCAGAGGAGAAGATTGTAAGGGATGTGGGGGACGAGGAGGAGGAGGAGGAGAAGGAGGAGATGAATAAAGACACAATGGTAGAGGAGATGTGTGCATTATATGTAATACGAGTACACACATAAACGGGTGAACCCACAGGTACAAAGCTAGTATGACCTCACAGTGTTCCATCAAAATAGAATACACTCACATAAACCAATGCTCCTCAAATTACAGGCCCTGGAAGTAGACTAGTGTTACCCCAGACACAAAGGACAGCTTAACAAAAAGGCGGAAGTCACTTTTATTCACAACCTTCTATTCATCATAACGGAAACCCTCCTGTGCTAAATGATTCATTGCTCTCAGCTGCCGTAATCTCCGGATAAACGTAGGCAAACACTATCTGCTGCTCCAGCCAAATGATAACTGGTGTACTTGGTGTTAACAGCAGGCTAAACCCAATGCTGACAGTCCACATCTCCATGGCCTTGCTGCCTCCAAGATATCTGCTCCAACTTCAAGCAGCACTGTTGAACTTCTTCCAGTCTTTGCTTTCGCCAGCAGATTCCTGATGCCAACTGCTGAATCACTCTTCATACTCTGAACTGTGTAACTGCTGATTGGGGCAGCTTTGATAAAACAAAACAAGTCCGGCCGGTGCACCATCCAAGGCCCCACAGCTGTATCAAGACTTGTCAGCCGCTATTCACATTGATCCAGTGCAGCCTATGGCTTGCCACTACAGTTCTGTACTTCTAACTCTTGCTGTTATCTGTATGAAGCCCACCTTCACCGAGACTCTGTGCCGCTCAGTGATGACCATGTCTACCCTGTACTCCCCAGATATAGGTCAGTTTCTACCAACTGCTTACAGCCAACCACTAGCCTTGTGCCCAGTTGATGCTGCTGAGCGGCCAACTCCATGAGCCAGTGTTTCTGGGACGAAAACAAGCCCTAGCAGCATGGCTTGCCTCTCCTGGTATCACACTCAAGGACTTATCCATGACCACTGCCCACGGCGCCAGCGCTGGCTTCAAGTTGCTGCTCCTTCCTTGTCGTACGGCACACTGCAGAGCCGCGCCACCACAGCTAAACTTCGCATGGCGATGCCACTGCCAACTCCGGTGGTACCCGCGCCCTCTGGAGCGACTGGACCGCCTGAGCTGTGCTGGTGCCAACTGGTGGGAGAGACCATGGAATAGCCTATTCAAGATGCAAGATGACCGGATAGATTACGCCTTCCGATATTTCCGTAAGGTGTTCGACAATGTACCAAATCATGATCTTCTAACCCAGGTATTGGTATCTCCAAAGATATGTGACTATCTGGAGGAATATTTGACAAATAGGATACATTACCTTATATAGAACGTCCAGTGTTCTTCAGAAGTGAAAACCACGTTGGGTGTACCTGGAGGAAGGGTAACAGGACCTCTTATGTTTTGAACAGGCACAATTATGTGTATCTCACGCAGGAGCAATAATATATGTCTTACGATGTAGTAGTATACAGTAATTTAAATAAACATCCAATATGACATATGTCAAATTAGGATTCGATACAGAGATACAGCTGTTAGAATGTAACCCAAAGAAATAGTCATAGAAAATTTTAAACGAAGGCGTACTTGTTTCATAAATTCTCCCTTCGAGTTTAATTAATCGAATTCTATTGACAACACTGTGTTTAGCTCTTCTGATTCATCTTGGAATTCTTTCATGAGGACAGCACAAACCATAATCCGGACGTTCATTTCGACTCTTTTGTTTGATTTCTCATCGTCTTTCATCCATTCCTACAAGTAAAAACCTAAAGTGGCAAGGAGAGTGGTCTTTGGTGGCTGAGAAACGTGACCCTTTGTGCGTGTCCGTCTTCCGGGAAAGAGTTAGGTTTAGATTATGTGTCACCTGAGGAATAGAATGTACAGAAGCCCCATCAGGTTGGAAGAACGTACCCATCCTTACAGCCCAAGGAAACTTCTTCAATAACGCTGGAAGGTCGGTTTAAGGAAAGCGTAGATAACAGGGCTCTGTAAGAGGATGCGGTATGCGACTGTACCACGAACTATTGCTAACGCTGTGGTGGGCGACGAATAAATGTTTTGTAAAATATGCCAGAATTACAGTCAGTTCACCTTTCCTCCACAAATAAGCTCCGAGCCCCCACATGCTAATGCACAAAAACGTCAGCCACACACAATCCAGCACAATACAGTTCAATGGACCTCAATAGGATGTGAGTGGACTTAGTAATGTAGCTGCGTTTTATTTCCAAGGGCGCCAACTGACATGTGTCACAGTGGACCAGAATATTTGTAAATAAATGTATGCAGAAATTGCTACACTAGCACTTAGTTGTGTACTCGCAGTTGGTTAAGGATTTTGTAACAAGTTTATTGCTGCTCCCACAAGCACGAAAGGTTTTGGGCCTCGAACGCATCTGCCAGCGTTTCCACAATTTGCAGGGTATCATATGACAAGCCCGCTGCTGTGCGAATAGGATGGGCAGTCGCTGGCTTAGAACGCCGCAGGGTGCGAATGACAGCCCAGTCAGATTTTTGGTGGAGTAGGAAAGTGGACATCCTGTCCTCTCACTGTTCAGACCTCCATTCGGCGAGCCGGTGGCTGAATTCGCGTTGGAGGCGTCTCATTTGGCGTTTGTCCTGAGGCTCACGAAACTGCTTCCGGCGGTAGCGGTTCTTTTGCACCTTCAGCTCTCGTAACAGAGGGGGCAAGTCGTCCAGGGGTGTTAAATTTCGAGGTGCAGTGGAGGTGGAGAGTTTCACTGCTTTCTGTATTTTGGCGGTAAGGTAATCCACAGCACGGACTATATTGGCCGGTGTTGTCAAATCGAGATCGTGTCGAGTGATGTTATTAAGTACCCTGGCAAACTTGTCCCAATTGGTGAGGGTCGCAGTGGAACGAGCATCAAATGAAAGGGCAGCATTGGTGAGGTGCAAGAGTACTGGCTCATGGTCAGAGGCCAGTTCGTGGAGAACTTCCAGTGAAAACTGAGTGGTGATGTTTTTGAAGATGGCCACATCCAGAACGTCTGGCTGGCAGTTAGTACGGACTGGGATATCGGTAGGTTCGTGGGGGCCATTGACTGATAGCGCTAAAGTATCCTCCAGGTCAAGGAGGAGCCGGCCTTTGGGGTTAGACACGCGAGAGTGCCAAGCTGGGTGCTTGGCATTGAGATCTGTCCCAATGAGCCTGTCGAAGGATGACAATATGCGGAGGTCTGCTTATAGCAGTGGCTTGTTTGGGCTCAAATACGCTGCTGCAAAGGTAATGGCACCAAGGCGTGTGGAGATGGTAACCGCTGTGGCCTCTATGTGTTCAATTGGCTGGAGAGTCTCTTGGGTATGGACAAGAGCTTTGTTGAGGAATACAGTTGTGCCTCCACCACGGCGGTCGGGGCGGTCAGAGCGGTAACACACCATGTTGCGAAGGCGGAAATCGTCTGCCGGTTTGAGGTGTGTTTCTGTGACCAGTAAAACATCCACACGATAGTCATGGAGGAAGGTGTTCAATTCCGTCTTCATACGTTTTATGCCATTGGCATTAAAAATGCAAGTGACAAGATCCCGAGGGGGCTGGTGGTGGTGTGGAGGTCCATTCGCCATTACAACAATATTTGACTAAGCCCTTCCACTAGGGCGATGACCTTGGAGAGCCCATCCTCCGACTGACGGATTTTTTGTGCAGTGTCACGAATAACAGCCCGGATGTGAGGTTTTTTGAAAAAGGATATGACCTGGAGGAATTTGCGCATGTCCGCCCGAAAGGACGCATCAGTCTCCACCACTGGGAGAGGGTCCCGGGTGGTCTGCTTGCCCCTACGGCGCACAGGTGCAGGTGTAGTAGTAGGCAGAGTGGGGGTAGGGGCAGAGGGCTGAGATAGAGCCACAGATGGACTGGAGGGAGCTGCAGCTGGCTCCTGTAGTTGCTGAGCAGTGGGAACCGTCACGGAAGACAGACAATGAGGAGGAGACCAGGCTGCAGCAGCAAAGGATGTCATGGGAGTCTGGGCAGGGTGGGGCACAGGAGCCACCGAACCATCTGGTGCCTGAGTGGCTGGTACCAGAGTGGCTGCTGAGGACAGTGTACCAGGCTGACCCTGCAAAACAGGATAGTTGTTCATGTCCCTTAGTGGTGGGGGAGGTCGATTTGTTCTTGGTTTCTTTTCGGGCGGACGAGAAGACTTCAGTGCCTTTTGGTAAACAGGGCACCCCCTCCAGGATGCTATGTGGTGGGAGTCGTGCGTCGTTCCTAAACATCTGGCACAGGTAGGTTTCTCCAAAGCAGGGAGTGTGCAGTCCTCCACTAAATGTGGGCCAGCACACTTAACACACCGCAACGGCAGGGAGAAGTAATTCCCAGTATGTAGTAAACGTTGGCATTTGCGACAGATGGCTGGCCCGTTGCGGCCCTCGTACGATTCAATCCGGACTTTCGTGTACAGAAGATACCGGATTTCGTAAATCCGCTCTATGTCCTCCCTCCGGGAAAGGGAGACGACGTGAGTAGGGCAGGGGATCAATGCCCTGGTCTCAAGATTCCTCTTGCTATATTGGTGGACCAAAGGATCTTCGAAATCGAGTCGAAGCAGTTCCTCCTTGAACTCCTCTGCCGTAACCTCTGGTGGCAAGTCCTTGATGACGATATCGGCGCGGCGATTACCCGACGTCTGGTGGGTAAAGTAAGGCATCGCCTTTGATTTTACGAAATCGAGAATGGTGAGATAGTCGTCCCTACTGTCAAGCAGGTATTTCACATGATCTTTATGGAGCTCAGTGTTCAGTTTCGTATAATTAGTAACATACCACAATGGGGGGTTGCTTCTCTTTCTTCAGAGGGCTTGACGGGATCTCTTGAGAAGGAGGGTCGGGAGCATGAGCCATTTCCTCATCCACAGGACCATCCGGTGCGGCGTCCCCCGGCAGGGGTGTATCGGAACACGATCCGCTACCACCACAGCCCGCGTGGGCGGAGGGTCGTCTGGAGCGACGGCCAGAGGACTTTCCGACTGGGTCAGGGTGTCCAGAAGACTCGCCACGGTGGCGGGACGGCGTAGAAAGAGGTGCAGGTACAGCCGGGTGGTGGTCAGACAGAGCCGATGTGGTCGCCGCCTCACTACGAGAAAGATAAATTACTAGGAGGTCAGGTGAACCGTCGGACGACGACGACGACGCGGATGAACGGACCCTGACACGCGACGGTGGACGGTCTTCATGATGATCGGTTTCAGTGCCGGTGGTGTCCACCGGTGATACTCATCTTGTTCACCAAGATTTTAAACTGTTGTCTCACATTTGGCCTTTTCCCCCCTCAGTGGAAACAAGCCAAGCTGATTGCGATCCCCAAGAGGTTCAAGGACCCTACAGTCCCCACCAACAACAGGCCCATCAGCCTCCTAAACACTATGGCGAAGGTCCTTGAATCTGTGATCCTTCACCGACATTCCCAACCTCTTGCGGCAGCTGGGACGATCCGTCCTGAACAGTTTGGATTCACTTCGCACCTCTCTGCTGAACTTCAGGTCCTACGGATCACTGAACACAGCAGCAAAGGCTTCAACACTGCCATGTCGACAGCTGCCGTTTTTCTGGACTTGCAAAACGCCTACTACAAGATCTGGCAAGACAACCTCGTACACAAGATGCTGACACAGACCACTATACCGGATATTTATGTCAAGATCGTGGATGACTTCCTCCGTGGTAGGACTTTCCTAGTGGCTCAACGGGGAATGCGTTCTGGCATTCGCCAATTGTCGGCAGGCACTCCGCAAGGATCGGTGCTATCTCCCATCCTTTTTAATATCTATGTCAATGATATGCCGGTCATCCCCGAGTGCCACCTTGCACAATACGCTGACGACACAGCACTATACACCACTGGCCGCATTACTGACACCGTCGTCGCCCGCCTCCAGCGACAGGTGGACGCCACTATCACCTGGTGCCGGACAAACAAAATAGCTCTCAATGCCGCCAAAACTACGACAGTTTACTTCACGAAACGGCGCCCAGTCCTCCGCCGCAATATCTCGATTGCAGGTGTGCAGGTGCCCTGCTCCCCGACAACCACCTATCTCGGGGTCCAGATGGACCACAAGTTGTTCTTCCACTGTCATGCGGAGTATGTCACCAACAAGGGGCAAAAGCTAACCAGGGCTTTGTACCCGCTCTTTCGCAGTAGGGAACTTAACCTGCATACCAAGCTCCGCATTTACCGAACAGTTATCCTGCCTGCCCTCACGTATGGATCTGCTGCATGGGCCACGATTAGTGTCACCAAGATGCGGACATTGCAGCGCCTGCAGAACAAGGTGCTCAGGTGGAGCCTGCACGCCCCGCCACTCACGAGAATTGTCACTCTCCACGAGGAAGCGGATATCGTCCCCCTAAAGACGACCATACGCAACAACGCGCGGCGGCTCTATGAGAAAGTGGATGCCTTGCGGGACACTGTCCATGGGTTACGCCACTTTGGGACCACACTTCCACGCCGCTGGCATCGACATTCGGTTCCCCTAACCATCCTAGAGGAATCGGATTCCGACCATGGCTAACGATAGGTCTGGCACGCCCACCACGGACGCATCCTTTGGCGGGACTAGCCCCCATTCTACGTCCAATACTTTCCAATCATACCTGCCCATGTTAGGCTAAATTTTTCTGCCTGACTCATGTAGTACTGTCACCGTCAGAGGGTGGTACGGGACTAAAAGTCCCACCGCCACACCTCCAAAGTGAATTGCAGTGACGCAGTCACTGCCCTGTGGAAATTTACTGCCTCACCAACACAGTTAGACCGAAATAGACAGGTGATGCTGTATTGTAACATATCACAAAAAAAAACAAAAAAAAACAAAAAAAGCACGAAAGGAGTCCAAACTGTATCTCAGTGCAACAGACTAAAATTTATAAATTCTCCACCAGGTTGCTCCCCTCGTAGTATACACACGACAAAATTCTCTTAAGACCAGATTGGGCACTCAGGAAATTCCGCACACGAAAACCGAAAAAAAATCGCAAGCTCTTACAAATTGCCCTCCACGAAACTCTGTACGTCTACAGTAGGGGACTTAGAAAAATTCAGCGTTCAAAAACTGGGGCTATATTTCCACTTATCGAATATAGCGACTGCCAGAGACCGCCTCCAATGCAAGTCCATACCGAACTTTCCTTTTAAAGATGGGCGCCAACCTTACAAAACCCTCGGTCAACGACCACTGAAGTCAAATCAATAATTTAGCAAGACAATTGCTGAAATTCATAATTTAAACCCTTAACATACCTTCTGTACATCAGTTTACACGGAAATTCTCTGAGAAAACATATGCTGCCTTTCGTTTTCTTCTACTCTTCTTGCACATTTCGACTTCTAACTGTCCATCATGTTTTCTACTTCTTCTACATTCTGCCCATTTCTAGATACTGCACCAGTGTCACAGTGTTTAGTGAAAACGCGAGTAAGTATCCTGCATTTAGGAAATAGCCTACCGTATTCTTTTCGAACAGCAGTGGCGTTTCTGTCACAAAAACAGTAGGCAAATAGCATATTGACCAACTTAGCGTTTGTAAATTCATGCGCCATACTCAAAAGTGCGCTAGAACTGACCAACAAATCACAGTCATAGCTGAAATATTCAGTTATGTAAACACAGGCAGAACTTCGCAGTTTGAACTTCAAAATAAATGCTGGGGAACCAATATAGGAAATGAAAACTTAATTCTGCAACCATCTGTATCAATGTAACCAATAAAAACGGATACATGTTACGTGGAATGTTTTTTTGGATATACTATGTTCTACCGCACCTTACTATTCTTTCTAAAGCACTACGTTATTAGCACCTCACAAAGTCTAAAAGGACGTTTTTGATCCCCATTTGGCAAAATGGTCGATTGTGGAATCTGTATATTTGTGGGGCATTCGAAGATGACAGTGGCCCAATGTTCGACATGAGGACATGCATACTTCTCGTCACATCTGACCACTACAAAGGAGGGTTTGCTCCAGCACTTGGTTACCGCTTCATGCATTCGCCTGCATCCAAGAAAAGTAATGGATTCCCTGCAACATTCGGTGTCATTCCACACAATTGATTGCAGACTAACAGCAGCCCGGTGATGGAATTACAATCCCATGCATAGGCTGCCGTAAACACCACTACACAAACGGCTGAATTCGGAATGGTGCCATTACTGGGAGGCGTAGGCTGGCGTTGAAAAGCATTGCATTATGTTCAACAATGAATCACTAATCTGCAATACCCGACATGACGATCATCGGCGAGTATGATGTTTTGGAGAAGCATGCCGATGTTAGTTTTGGTATCATTGTGTGGGGAACCATCGGGATTGACTTCAGGTTATGGCTGGTAGTGACTGAGAGAACTCAGACGGCAAAAACAGATGTCATGGATATCCTGTCTCCCCATGTGTTACTTCTCATCTAACAATCTCGTCGTGCCATGTTTCAACAGGGCTATGCCAGTATACCAGTATACACTTAACACGTTTTTGTGAACTGTCCGCGTTATGACGAGATACTCCTGTAGCCAACTAGGTACCCAGATCTGCCCCCAATTAACATGTGTGGAATCAGCTCATTAGCCAAGTCTGTCCCAATGCCAGAGTCGAGGATATCAAGGGCTAGTTACGACAGTTGTAGGTCAGCTTGCCTCAGCGACTTTACGATACATTTCACAACTGAATCAGAGCATGTCTGCTGGACAGAAAAGGTACCAGCTCGTACTGCCAAGCTGCCCAATTCCTTGTAAATTCGATTTAGTAATTACTGTACCTACTCAACCCTCTTACATTTTGTTTCCCACCAACACTGCCCCAGGCAGGCCGCTTGATTGAGAGCGCGCGACGCCCCGATTGGCTAAATTCCATGCTAAATAACTCGCAAAAAGGAGCAACGTACAGAATTTCTTTGTTAACATTTATGTCTCAGTACAACCTGCCCTGTAACATCCTTACAAGCATTTCATAAATTTTCTGACCACCCTGTATGTTCAGGGTGGTCCACTGATCGTGAACAGGCCAAATATCTCACGAAATAATCGTCAAACCAAAAAACTACAAAGAACGAAACTTGTCTAGCTTGAAGGGGGAAACCAGATGCCGCTATGGATGGTTCGCTAGATGGAGCTGCCATAGGTCAAACGGACATCAACAGCGTTTTTTTAAAATAGGAACACCCATTTTTATTACATATTTGTGTTGTACGTAAGGAAATATGAATGTTTTAGTTGGACCACGTTTTTCGCTTTGTGATAGATGGCCCTGTAATAGTCACAAACCTATGACTCACAATTTTAGAGTAACAGTTGGTAACAGGTAGGTTTTTTAAATTCAAATACAGAAATGCATTGGAACAACCGAAATAAAATGTTCAAACGTACCTACGTTTTGTATTTTAATTTAAAGAACCTACCTGTTACCAACTGTTCGTCTAAAATTGTGAGCCATACGTTTGTGACTATTACAGCGCCGTCTATCACAAAGCGAAAAAAGTGGACCAACTAAAACATTCACATTTCTTTACGTACTACACGAATATGTAACAAAAAATGGGGGGTTCGTATTAAAAAAAACGCAGTTGATATCCGTTTGACCTATGGCAGCGGCATCTAGCGGGCCAACCATAGCGCCATCTGGTTTCCCCCTTCAAGCTACACAAGTTTCGTTCTTTGTAGTTTTTTCTTTTGATGCTTATATCGTGAGATATTCGGCCCGGTCGCTATCAATGGACCACCCTGTATAAGCATAGTGACAATTTCTACGAAGCCTTGAGATATGAACCGTCAGTCTGCAGAATCGATAGGTGTTTTATCCTTGACAGGCGATAATCGATAGTTAAGTTTTCGCTTTGTCAAAGATTAACTCTGCCGATCAAGTGTAAACTCGACCACGACCACATCGCATAGCATTTATGTCGCTCTCCGACTCGTCGGTTGGCAGCACTCAGCGTCGCCAGGAGCACCTCCGATGATGTCAAACGCAGCTCTGGACGATCAAGGTCGTACAGCCCGGAAGGCTCGTCATCAAAGTGGTGGTGTAATCGTGTCTTCGCGACTGTATAGTACAGGACTGTAGCGTAGTCCTATATTTCTAACCAACGATGCCCATGAACAAAATTTCGACAAAGTAGGTGAAGATCCACGTTTTATATCTTTTGGATTACCTTATAACATACGTCAGACTTTCTTTCATTAGGAAATGGTATCAGACGTCATTATCATGCGTCATGTTCTTTAAAGAGCGTTTGCACCACCCTCACTTCAGCCCAACTATAGCAGTTTTTAGTCCAACGTGTGCCCGCCCTCCCTCCATTTCTCTCTCTCTCTCTCTCTCTCTCTCTCTCTCTCTCTCTCTCTCTCTCTCTCCCTTTCTCTCTCTTTCTCACACACACATACATACACCCCCCCACACACACACACACACATACACAGTGTGTATTTATCATGCCACTGAAGTTCAAAAACCGTAACATATTTCTATACTTGAGTACTTCTCATATCCACTACTGGCGGAAAAATATGTAAAAACAGTAGACAAAATATCTGGAAATCACGACGACGAAAGGCTCTTGTCGAAGATCGATATACAGACTCTATCAGACAATGCCGAAGAACTACTACAAAAACTGGGAAGAGTGAACACTACAGAATACAGACATCCCCGACACACATGAGCTTACATCCTCCTGAGATCTTTGAGCGCATTATAAGCTTGCAGCAAGCGCACACAAACTTTACCTGGCGATTAACAGAACTGGTGTGAGGGGAAGAGACAGGGGTGTGCTTGTACGGTTATCAGCCGCCTTTGAAACTATGTGTATGGAAGCCCTTATGGCGTCTTTCCAGTCCAAGTTACCATTAGCTAACGTGCTGTCGATGGAGATTTCAGGGGCCACATAATGGCAGGAGTGTGCGATTTGTGCTTTTACCAGTGGAGGGATGTCTTAGGGGGTTAGTATAGTTATATATGTTACTAGCTAGGACCGTGGCGTTACCCATGGTTAATCAGTTATTTATAAATAGATGTTAGTGGCGAAACTCAGTATTCACGCGTATGCACTACCAGAAAAGCCATTCCTTGTTATATCTTTAAAAGTACATTATAGGTAAAGCTTATTTACAAAATCATCGACATACATGTATACGAGTCCGCAGCTCGTGGTCGTGCGGTAGTGTTCTCGCTTCCCGCGCCCGGGATCCCGGGATCGATTCCCGGCAGGGTCAGGGATTTTCTCTCCCTCGTGATGACTGGGTGTTGTGTGATGTCCTTAGGTTAGTTAGCTTTAAGTAGTTCTAAGTTCTAGGAGACTGATGACCATAGACGTTAAGTCCCATAGTGCTCAGATTCATTTGAACAAGGTATAAGAGGGGAATTCAAAAAGTAAAGGCATATTTGTGAAAAGCTGTACTTATTCTGATGATAGAAAACTCAAACATGCGTTATTTTTCTACGTAACCTCCCTAGACTTCAATGCAGCTGTCCCGACGTTTTACGAGTTTTTTTATTTCACCAGAAAATACGTTTATCGGTTGCATCTGTAACCAATTTGCACCGTGGCAATGATGTCTTCATCACTTTCAAATCTTCTTCCTTGTAGTGCTTCCGTTAAGGGTCCAAACATGTGAAAATCGCTTGGAGCCAGGTCTGGAGTGTATGGTGGATGTTACAGCACCTCGAATCTCCTTTATTGCGTCGGCTGTCCGTTTGGCAGAATGAGGGCGAGCGTTATCTTGTTGCACGATGACACCTCTTCACAGTTTTCCACGACGTTTGGATCTGATTGCAGGTTTTAGTTTCGTACGCAACACATCACATCCACCATACAATACAGACCTGGCTCTAAAGCCTCGTTTACGCTGGGGCGACGTCTTGCAACACTGTGGCATGTTACGGAAATGTCACGTGCGTCGTCTAGTCATTTTGTTCTAAATGTTTTGAAATGCTTAACTACTACATAACACTTTTTCAAAATCAATAAGCATACATATTAAAAGTATTAATAGTAAACTTTCAGTGTTCGGCTCCACAAATTTAAAATATATGTAAAGTTTTACTCCAGTGCTTGGGAAATAAACATCCCAGGTTGGGATGCATAAACTAAAACCAGAGGAGGGGATGGTTGATGCAGAGGGGGGGAAATCCCCCCATCCCCCCCCCCCTGCAAATCGCACACTGAATGGCAGTCACAGAAGAATGTGAGTTTAGGTACTTGGTTTAGTCTGACGTTAGTTGCAATACTGGCCAGCCACACTGCAGTAAGCTGCCCCGCACAGAGAGCTTGGCGCAACGCTCAAAACTGATTAGCCGAGAGGAAGATAAAAGGAAAAACCATGTGCACGCCAGAAGCCAAGTGGCATATCCAGCTACTGAATATAGCTTGAAAATACACGAAAGTGTTGATATTGCAAAATGGATATCGATGTCTTAGCAAATGCCACATTCAACTTACAATTGTGTCAAATTGTGCACCTTGATGTCACGAGTTCATATCAATATACTCTACGCTGTATGGGCTCTAGTTCACAATATACGCAACTTTTTTTAAGCTGGTGGGCGTTGCAAAATGGATATCGAGTTTTTAGCGTTTATTACATTTAACGAACATTTGTAAACATTACATGAAACGAAAGCACTACTGAAACAATTTTTGTTATAAGATTTCAATGTGAGTGTTATTCGTCACATGGCACAAATCGACAAGACAGTTGAATTTTTCCAAAACCTTGATCTTTGCGTGTGCGTCAGTCCTCTTTCTTAAGCTGGGCAAATCAGCTGGTAGCGGAGGCAAGTAAATATGATAATTTATGAACAACTTAATCATAGCTAACACCTGGTTCAAGAATCATAAGAGAAGGTTGTATACATGGAAGAATCCTGGAGTTACTAAAAGGTATCAGATACATTATATAATGGTAAGAAAGAGATTTAGGAACCAGGTTTTAAATTGTAGGACATTTCCAGGGACAGATGTGGACTCTGACCACAATCGATTGGTTATGAACTGTAGATTAAAACTGAAGAAATTGCAAAAAGGTGTGAATTTAAGGAGATGGGACCTGG
Source organism: Schistocerca nitens (assembly GCF_023898315.1). Lineage (NCBI taxonomy): Eukaryota > Metazoa > Arthropoda > Insecta > Orthoptera > Acrididae > Schistocerca > Schistocerca nitens. The sequence continues at coordinate 476,720,231 of NC_064618.1, read as the reverse complement.
ATAAACTGAATGTACCAGTGGTTGTACAGAGTTTCAGGGACAGCATAAGAGAACAATTGACAGGAATGGGGGAAAGAAATACAAAAGAAGAAGAATGGGTAGCTCTGAGGGATGAAGTAGTGAAGGCAGCAGAGGATCAAGTAGGTAAAAAGATATGGGCTAGTAGAAATCCTTGGGTAACAGAAGACATATTGAATTCAATTGATGAAAGGAGAAAATATAAAAATGCAGTAAATGAAGCAGGCAAAAAGGAATACAAACGTCTCAAAAATGAGATCGACAGGAAGTGCAAAATGGCTAAGCAGGCTTGGCTAGAGGACAAATGTAAGGATGTAGAGGCTTATCTCATTAGGGGTAAGATAGATACAGCCTACAGGAAAATTAAAGAGACCTTAGGAGAAAAGAGAGCCACTTGTATGAATATCAAAAGCTCAGATGGAAACCCAGTTCTAAGCAAAGAGGGGAAAGCAGAATGGTGGAAGAAGTATATAGAGGGTCTATACAAGGGCGATGTACTTGAGGACAATATTATGGAAATGGAAGAGGATGTAGATGAACATGAAATGGGAGATACGATACTGCGTGAAGAGTTTGACAGAGCACTGAAAGACCTGAGTCGAAACAAGGTCCCGGGAGTAGACAACATTCCATTAGAACTACTCATGGCCTTGGGAGAGCCAGTCCTGACAAAACTCTACCATCTGGTGAGCAAGATGTACGAGACAGGCGAAATACCCTCAGACTTCAAGAAGAATATAATAATTCCAATCCCATAGAAGGCAGGTGTTGACAGATGTGAAAATTACCGAACTATCAGTTTAATAAGTCACGGCTGCAAAATACTTACGCGAATTCTTTACAGACGAATGGAAAAACTGGTAGAAGCCGACCTCTGGGAAGAGCAATTTGTGTGTGCTGTCCTTAGGTTAGTTAGGTCTAAGTAGTTCTAAGTTCTAGGGGACTGATGACCGTAGAAATGTTGGAACACGTGAGGCAATACTGACCTTACGACTTAGAAGAAAGATTAAGGAAAGGTAAACCTACATTTCTAGCATTTGTAAACTTAGAGAACGCTTTTGACAATGTTGACTGGAATACTCTCTTTCAAATTCTAAAGGTGGCAGGGGTAAAATACAGGGAGCGAAAGGCTATTTACAATTTGTACAGAAACCAGATGGCAGTTATAAGAGTCTAGGGACATGAAAGGGAAGCAGTGGTTGGGAAGGGAGTGAGACAGGGTTGTAGCCTCTCCCCGATGTTATTCAATCTCTATATTGAGCAAGCAGTAGATGAAACAAAAGAACTATTTGGAGTAGGTATTAAAATCCAGGGAGAAGAAATAGAAATTTTGAGGTTCGCCGATGACATTGTAATTCTGTCAGAGACAACAAAGGACTTGGAAGAGCAGTTTAACGGAATAGACAGTGTCTTGAAAGGAGGATATAAGATGAACATCAACAAAAGCAAAACGAGGATAATGGAATGTAGTCGCATTAAGTCGGGTGATGCTGAGGGAATTAGATTAGGAAATGAGACACTTAAAGTAGTAAAGGAGTTTTGCTATTTGGGGAGCAAAATAACTGATGATGGTCGAAGTAGAGAGGATATCAAATGTAGACTGGCAATGGCAAGGAAAGCGTTTCTGAAGAAGAGAAATTTGTTAACATCGAGTATAGATTTAAGTGTCAGGAAGCCGTTTCTCAAGTATTTGTATGGAGTGTAGCCATGTGTGGAAGTGAAACATGGACAATAAATAGTTTGGACAAGAAGAGAATACAAGCTTTCGAAATGTGGTGCTACAGAAGAATGTTGAAGATTAGGTGGGTAGATCACGTAACTAATGAGGAGGTATTGAATAGGATTGGGGAGAAGAGAAGTTTGTGGCACAACTTGACTAGAAGAAGGGATCGGTTGGTTGGACATGTCCTGAGGCATCAGGGGATCTCCAATTTAGTATTAGAGGGCAGCGTGGAGGGTAAAAATCGTAGAGGGAGTCCGAGAGATGTAGGTTTGTCAACAAGTGGCCACGAAAGCCTCAACAATTTTGTATTACGCCTCTACGGGGAGGAGATTTGCAGATTATACCGACGCCTTGACCAACGACGGAAGAAGAAAGCGCGACTGATGTCCTCTCTCGCATTTCTGTCACGTTGCCGAGATGAATGTGCTACACCGAAGTTCTTGAGATGTAAGCGCCTATTCACCACCGCCCAAGCACATCGTATCTACGACAGAATGGAACGAGCTTTTCTTCGTGAGCGAATACATACAACACGGAGAGACTTGGCAAGAACGGATCAGGAACTTCTGGACCTTTTCTATCAACTAAGTAGCAGAATGCATCGAGACGACTGGGACAAGATTGACAGCATCACTCACAGGAGCATGCAGAACGAACTCGAGCGCTTCACCGATCGACAGAAGAAAAAGTTTGAAAGATGCCGGAAGCACACCGACAAGGCGACTCCCGACATGTCACACACAGTGGTCAACCTCACTGAACGACAATTGACCGAAGAGGAAGTGTCTGTTCTTCAAAAAGGAGGGAATTTCGCTATCATCCCGAGAACTATACCTATGGAGGACATCATTGCCAACACCGAAGCAGCCATTCGTACCCTTCCTTGTGAAAGGGCAGAGGAAATACGCACGGAAACAGCCAGGATACTGCGCCGAGCAAAACCACCAGCTTGCAACCTGAAGAAAGAAGAGTTACAAGCCATTAAGAATCTCAACGCCGACAAGAGTATATTGGTACTGCCTGCCGATAAGGGGAATGCGACCGTCGTAATGAAGACCGAAGATTATGAGCAAAAGATCCGAGACCTATTAAATCCGACGACGTACCGAAAACTAAGCGCAGATCCGACGCAACGTATCACACGGAATACGAATCGATTAATCAAGGCGTCTTCTCTGCCGGCGGACATACAGAGAAACCTGCGCAACACAGAAGCCCTACCACCTCGGCTGTATGGATTACCCAAGATCCATAAGAACAACGTTCCACTGAGACCGATCGTTAGCGCTCCTGGATCACCGACGTATAAACTGGCAAAACACTTGGCCTCTCTGCTCCAGCCACACGTGGGGAAGACCGACACATACATTAAGGACTCAGGACATTTCATTGAGAAGCTGAAGAAACTGAAACTTGCACCAAACGACATCCTGGTCAGCTTTGATGTTGTTTCGTTATTTACGAAAGTGCCACTCAGTGACGCTCTGGAGCACATCGGTTCCATTTTTCCGCTAGACATCAGAAAGCTCTTCCATGCATGTCTCACCACATGCTATTTCACGTGGAATGGCGATTTCTACGAACAGCTGGAAGGCGTCGCCATGGGTAGTCCTCTCAGTCCAGTGGTGGCCAACTTCTTCATGGAACAATTCGAAGCACAGGCACTGGACTCGGCGACTTACAAACCTAAGGTGTGGTACAGGTACGTCGATGATACTTTCGTGGTGTGGAGCCATGGTGAAGAACAGCTCAGTGACTTCCTAAGACACTTGAACAGCCTCCATGCCAACATAACATTTACCATGGAAGTAGAAAAGGACAAGAAACTGCCATTTCTAGATGTTCTGGTCACAAGGGACGGCGAAGATCTGGGACACAGCGTGTATCGAAAACCGACTCACACGGACCGATACCTGCACAAACTGTCAAACCACCACCCGAGCCAGAAAAGAGGCATGATTAGTACGCTCGTAACGAGAGCAGGACGAATATGTGAGCCGCAACACCTCAAACGAGAAATGCAACACCTGGAAACTGTCCTGAGGAGCAATGGTTACTCCACAAATTATATTAGAAGTGTAACAGAGCCCAACCCTCGGCGAAGTAAGGAACCGGAAAAAGAATTGTCGGGTACGGCCTTTCTGCCATACATTCCCAGAGTGACGGACAGAATCGGCCGTATATTGCGCAAACATGGCGTAAAGACGATTTTCAAACCGACAAGGAAGATCAAAGAGTGTCTTAGATCGGCGAAGGAGAAAAGAGACCCACTTGCAATGTCGGGAATATACCGCATACCATGCACATGCGGAAAAGTTTATGTCGGAATGACTGGACGATCCATTAACACCAGGATCAAAGAGCATAAGCGACATTGCAGATTGGGGCAGGTGGAGAAATCGGCCGTGGCAGAGCACGCACTGAATGAGACCGACCATGTAATAAAATTCGCCGACACGGAAGTTCTGGCTGTAGAGAAGCACTATCACACGCGCTTGTTCAGAGAAGCTGTAGAAATACAAAAACACGCGAACAGTTTGAACAAGAAAGAGGAAAGCCTTAAGGTCAACGGATCCTGGCTTCCCGTACTGCAGCGAACGACCGTCGCAGGTAGCAAGAGGAGAACCGCACCGGAAATGACCGCGGAGAAGCCCTCGGACGTTGGCGCGCCCGCGAGCTCGGCTCCAGTTCACCACCGGCAATGGAGGGTGAAGCTTTGACAATGCCAGCTACTCGTGCTGGCGAAACGTCAGAAAAATCATTAGATGAACGTCGGCCGAAGAACCCGAGACAGAAGCCAATAGGCAGTTTGTAAATGTGAATTCATTGGATGAACTACCAGGAGAACGAGTGGAATGACTGAGAGTACCCATTTATATTATGATGTTTATGAAAGTGGGAAACGGCCAGATTATTCCTCCACAACAGCCACCAATCCAATTAAGAAGAGAAAAAGCGTAAATACATACGAAAAATTGAGGGCTGTCCAGGTAATATCTAACACTCAAGAAGGGCTCAAGTAAGTAACTGCACTGAAGATGACATTTAGGAACGGCCTCATTGATAAATAATAGCATGATTCTCGAAGAGTAATGGGAGCAAAATCCGCAGGTGAATCATAATTGCAGAAAAGTATAAACAGAAAGACAAAAAGATTTATGGGATCTTTGGACAACTGGAAATCGCGTTTGACAGAAAAAAAGAGCAAGGTTGCACTGATTTCGAGAGGAGAGGAAGTGTCTTGGTGGAAAACCTAGCTAATTATTCGTCTTGACCTACATTATAAAGTCGAGATGAAAATAAGAATTGTGACAACAAATTAGGATCTCTTATATTCGCCGAGTCAGATAAGAATGATGTTTCCCTCTCGCATCCTACGCAGTATACACTAATGAGAATTTGGAAAACAATTACGATGTAACTAAGGATGGTACTAAGAGTGTTTTTGTATGGGAAAGAGATTATGACTATAAGGAAGACAGAAGAAAACTTATACAGACTTTTATGTAGGGCAAGTGGAAATGATAAGAATGATAAGCTAGATGGAAAGAACTAACAATGCTAATAAGGTGTTTAAAAGACAATAAATACTATAGAGAATTAAAACGCTTAGTTCGCACATGCCTTGCAGAGAGATGCTTATTAATAGATTCCTTGACAGAATGATGAAAGAAAAAAGAAGAAGGAGGCAAAAACTGGATAACATTATGTAATGACAAACATTACAGTGTAACTGTGGAAAAGATGGAGAACGAGTGTTGTTTAAAGTTCTGACAGTGAGTCACAACACGAAATAACAACTACGTGTGTTACGTATTTGCTGTGAAAAGATTTGCACAGGATAAATAATAAATTGGAGGTAACATATCTACTGAAGCCGTCAAATAACTAACTACACCAGTCGCATTTAAGTCTCAACGCGAAATTTGTCTGAGGCAGCCGGGTGGCGTAGCTTCTAGGCAGAGATATTACATGTATTTGCGATATTATTTGTATAATGTACCACTAAAAACAGAAGTATCACAATTAAAGTATGAGAAACCTATATATGGCATAATTTTGGAATCACTTATTTGATTTATGGCATGAAGAATCTTTATTCCAGAACGATTATATGCGGAAATTAGTCTGTGGCGTAAGGAGAAAACATTTTACTCCTCATAAAACTACTGCGAAGTTGATTAAACATGAGTTTTTCGGAGTTTAGATTAAAATATGAAGAGACGAACAAGTATTCTCGTGAAACGTTCATAAACTACTGATCTTACAGCTAATTATAACTGCAGAAACGTTCTGGAAATTACGGGAACTACTACCGTACTACCGTAGCGCGTAATAATATACTGTAGAAATATCTAAATGTATTCTACTTTGTCGGAAAACGCAACAAGGACATGCTAATAAGTAATAATATGTTTACATCTATATGAGTGAGACTGAGTGTTCCATTCTTAGAGATCCCAGCGGCTTAAGAAAGACACATAACGATCTTCTACAGACCTCTAGGCGCTTTGTGACCCAATCGTCTTAGCCACGAAACGCTTTACTGTCGACTGAAAGGCATTAGGAAGAGAGGTGTGCTTCACTTTCCATCAGCATTAATAGATGAATTCCGCCCGAGGGTCCGTTATTGAGCTAGCTCCCGCGAGCTGCAGTAAGTTCTCCGACGTTATGCCTGCAATTAAAAATTTAATCTCAGTTTTCCTCCTGCCGCGTTGGCCAGTGGACTCCACCAACTGCCTTGTAGACTGCAGGAAAACCTTCTGTACACTGCGGCCAAGTTTTCCTTCTGGTATGAGCCTGTGTCATCGTCCTTATTTCCCCTTTCAGATACCAGTTGTGGCACCCGTCCGGTATTCAGGGAACAATCTTCTTGCGCTTACCAAGACTTCTTTTTTCGCGTGGAACATATTTCATTGATTTTAGTGTTAAGCGCCACTCTGATATTCTTTCTAGAGCGTCTTTTCAGAAGCGTCGTTTCTTAGTTAAACTTTTAAGTTTTTATATAGTTATTTTTGATTTGTTTAAATTCTTACATATTTTCCCATCTCTTAGCAATCACATTTCTGTCTTTATTTCTCTGTCATTTAATGGTTTAGGCCCCACTGTCTCAGAGAAGGACAGACACTGCCGAAGATTTAGAAACCTTCATTTTAATTTCTATTCTGCACTTTTTAAGGAACCATTTGCACTCGAGCACAGGCGAAATTTAATTTACTGAACTTAGATTGTAGGTATCGATTTTTTAAGGCAAGAGAAAGCTCTCTTGTCGCAGCCAGTAAGCATCTACACTCTTATGTCATATAATATTTTGTATGGCTCCACAGTTAGCCATATTGATACTTATTTGCAGAAAAGAGGCGCAGAATTAATAAGTCGCTCTCATTGTGAAGTATCTGCAACTATTTACTAGAATTTTACCTAAGTGTCATTCATATCGTAATGTATATGTCGAAATGAATATATATTTTATTTAATCGTATGCTTTTCTCTGTTTTAGTAATTTTAGTCACCCAATTGTCATGATTGAAGCTGAGGTCAGATATCAGACTTTGTCTACAGAAAATATACACTCCTGGAAATTGAAATAAGAACACTGTGAATTCATTGTCCCAGGAAGGGGAAACTTTATTGACAAATTCCTGGGGTCAGATACATCACATGATTACACTGACAGAACCACAGGCACATAGACACAGGCAACAGAGCATGCACAATGTCGGCACTAGTACAGTGTATATCCACCTTCCGCAGCAATGCAGGCTGCTATTCTCCAATGGAGACGATCGTAGAGATGCTGGATGTAGTCCTGTGGAACGGCTTGCCATGCCATTTCCACCTGGCGCCTCAGTTGGACCAGCGTTCGTGCTGGACGTGCAGACCGCGTGAGACGACGCTTCATCCAGTCCCAAACATGCTCAATGGGGGACACATCCGGAGATCTTGCTGGCCAGGGTAGTTGACTTACACCTTCTAGAGCACGTTGGGTGGCACGGGATACATGCGGACGTGCATTGTCCTGTTGGAACAGCCGGTCTAGGAATGGTAGAACGATGGGTTCGATGACGGTTTGGACGTACCGTGCACTATTCAGTGTCCCCTCGACGATCACCAGTGGTGTACGGCCAGTGTAGGAGATCGCTCCCCACACCATGATGCCGGGTGTTGGCCCTGTGTGCCTCGGTCGTATGCAGTCCTGATTGTGGCACTCACCTGCACGGCGCCGAACACGCATACCACCATCATTGGCACCAAATCAGAAGCGACTCTCATCGCTGAAGACGACACGTCTCCATTCGTCCCTCCATTCACGCCTGTCGCGACACCACTGGAGGCGGGCTGCACGATGTTGGGGCGTGAGCGGAAGACGGCCTAACGGTGTGCGGGACCGTAGCCCAGCTTCATGGAGACGGTTGCGAATGGTCCTCGCCGATACCCCAGGAGCAACAGTGTCCCTAATTTGCTGGGAAGTGGCGGTGCGGTCCCCTACGGCACTGCGTAGGATCCTACGGTCTTGGCGTGCATCCGTGCGTCGCTGCGGTCCGGTCCCAGGTCGACGGGCACGTGCACCTTCCGCCGACCACTGGCGACAACATCGATGTACTGTGGAGACCTCACGCCCCACGTGTTGAGCAATTCGGCGGTACGTCCACCCGGCCTCCCGCATGCCCACTATACGCCCTCGCTCAAAGTCCGTCAACTGCACATACGGTTCACGTCCACGCTGTCGCGGCATGCTACCAGTGTTAAAGACTGCGATGGAGCTCCGTATGCCACGGCAAACTGGCTGACACTGACGGCGGCGGTGCACAAATGCTGCGCAGCTAGCGCCATTCGACGGCCAACACCGCGGCTCCTGGTGTGTCCGCTGTGCCGTGCGTGTGATCATTGCTTGTACAGCCCTCTCGCAGTGTCCGGAGCAAGTATGGTGGGTCTGACACACCGGTGTCAATGTGTTCTTTTTTCAATTTCCAGGAGTGTATAATGAGCCCTGGCTACGTTCCGTACATCTTCGGACGTGCGAAGCTCGATAAATTCACGGCGTAAATTGTATTTACTTTATTATGTGACCTTAATGAACAATGCTACGTAAGATTTTATGAAACATTAAGAAATTCAATTCCAATCTTAAAGGCGAAACAAACTTTGATCTCTCAAATACTAATCCAAACAACAAACAATTATTATTATTACAAATTATTATATGTTGTTATTTCAGTTTATTTTTTATTTGTTAAAACTTCTTAAAAAATTTTGTTGATAATACAGCACATACATTGGAACTTCACATCGTTTTTACCTACACCTGGATCGTTTAGATAATTTACTTAAATTCAAGGTAGTTAAAATAGTTTACTTATACGACATGATGTGGCAGAAAAACTGGCTGTTTCAATTAGTCTTTAAAAGTGAAATGGTATCATTGGCAACACTCAATGAATGTCGTATGTTTCAGTTTTATACGCCATTTACCGAGATGGAGTGCTGTAGCGGGTCTAGGAGCGGGCCTGAACATGCTGTGGCTGTGAAAACATTTTACGAAAACGATGACTGTGTTGCGGCTGCTATACGTGAGTCGGTGTTAAGTCGATCCTTGGCAGCTCCAGGGGCTGGGCGCAGCACATTAGCGCGCCTACCACAACCAATAACGTAACGCGATTTTGCAGGCGTGTGTATGGCAATGCATCAGTGTTGTCAGTGTTTTTGACTGCAGTCTTTAGGACTCCGCAGCTGAAAGCTGGCTACAGTGATGAGGACTGTCAGGGAACTCCTTACGCCGTCTCGACTAGACGGGAATATCTAACGTCATTTCAACCTTCGACGGAATGAAGCTGTACCAACGGCACATGCAGTCAGGTCATGGGTGAAAAACATAGCAGCAAGTGCAAGCTGAAACCGCCAGGAAGGCAAAGGAACTACCACTCCCAGGAATGAGTAGTGAAGGTGCCAAATTTTGTAACCAACAATCCAAAGCGTGTTGTGAGACAAATTGTGGCAATTTGAATAGAAGAGGTGCAAAATGTTGTAACCAACGACCCAAAGCGTACTGTGAGTCTCACTGTGGCAATTTTTACCTTTCGAAGTTCATTGTTGTTGTTGTTGTTGTGGTCTTCAGTCCTTAGACTGGTTTGATGCAGCTCTCCATGCTAATCTATCCTGTGCAAGCTCCTTCATCTGCCAGTACCTACTGCAACCGACTCACACGGACCGATACCTGCACAAACTGTCAAACCACCACCCGAGCCAGAAAAGAGGCATGATTAGTACGCTCGTAACGAGAGCAGGACGAATATGTGAGCCGCAACACCTCAAACGAGAAATGCAACACCTGGAAACTGTCCTGAGGAGCAATGGTTACTCCACAAATTATATTAGAAGTGTAACAGAGCCCAACCCTCGGCGAAGTAAGGAACCGGAAAAAGAATTGTCGGGTACGGCCTTTCTGCCATACATTACCAGAGTGACGGACAGAATCGGCCGTATATTGCGCAAACATGGCGTAAAGACGATTTTCAAACCGACAAGGAAGATCAAAGAGTGTCTTAGATCGGCGAAGGAGAAAAGAGACCCACTTGCAATGTCGGGAATACACCGCATACCATGCACATGCGGAAAAGTTTATGTCGGAATGACTGGACGATCCATTAACACCAGGATCAAAGAGCATAAGCGACATTGCAGATTGGGGCAGGTGGAGAAATCGGCCGTGGCAGAGCACGCACTGAATGAGACCGACCATGTAATAAAATTCGCCGACACGGAAGTTCTGGCTGTAGAGAAGCACTATCACACGCGCTTGTTCAGAGAAGCTGTAGAAATACAAAAACACGCGAACAGTTTGAACAAGAAAGAGGAAAGCCTTAAGGTCAACGGATCCTGGCTTCCCGTACTGCAGCGAACGACCGTCGCAGGTAGCAAGAGGAGAACCGCACCGGAAATGACCGCGGAGAAGCCCTCGGACGTTGGCGCGCCAGGTACATATAGCCTGCGCCCGCGAGCTCGGCTCCAGTTCACCACCGGCAATGGAGGGTGAAGCTTTGACAATGCCAGCCACTCGTGCTGGCGAAACGTCAGAAAAATCATTAGATGAACGTCGGCCGAAGAACCCGAGACAGAAGCCAATAGGCAGTTTGTCAACAAGTGGCCACGAAGGCCTCAACAATTTTGAATTCACATTTAGATTTTCCATATAAATAAGATACTTTACTACCTTATTTTTCGGAATATAGAACACTTTTGTATCTTAACCACAACTTGTCTCAATCTTTCGGTAAGCAACATACTTTTCTTCGGCTCTTACATGTTCTCAGTGTGTCGTATCACTGCAGCCCTAAAATAATTGGTAAATGCTTCAGAATTTGTCGCAGAACAAGAGTTATCTTTACATGTCTTCTTTATAACATTAGTCAGTCTGTAATTACCAACATGGTTTTGGAATGCATGTTTCGACAACCTGTTCTTCCTTCCAAAAACGGTTTTACAAACAGCTTCTTTGTAACACAATTCGTTTTGAGCAATACCTTTTTGTTACACAGATCAAAAAAGTTTCGCATAATACCGGTTGCCAGAACTCCTGAAGATAGACGTTGACTGAGGATATTGTATCACAGACTCAGTCCCTTTGACTGTTCAGAGATGTCACCAAATCCGATGTAACCAACCATGCATGAGCAGCGCCTATTGGACGAAGGGGGTCCGATAGCCGATCAGTTCTAGTCATTCCAGCAGGAAAGAGGTACATGGCTTGTGTGTCTGTAGTTAAACCATGCGAAGACGGTCAATACCGCGGTTCGATCGCGTCCGCAATGTTACTTTGCGCCAGGAAGGGCTCTCAAGAAGGGAAGTGTCCAGGCGTCTCAGAGTGAGCCAAAGCGATGTTGTTCGGACATGGAGGAGATACAGAGAGACAGGTAGATCACATGCCTCACTCAGGCCGCCCAAGGGCTACTACTGCAGTGAATGACCACTACCTACGGATTACGGCTCAGAGGAACGCTGATAGCAAAGCCACCATTTTGCTCCAGTGGCCGGAGCATAGAGGTCGTCTGTTGATACCCCAGCGAGAGCACGGATGACAGGACCCTCACAGAGCACTCCTAGAATGGCGACGAAATGCGGGACATTTCCTGGCGCCAAGATACGTAGTTGGCAGGTAGCAGTTCGTGTCCTGACGGTGATGAGACGTCTGCGTCATTGGTACGCTGAGCAACACAGGTTCGACGTCACATTAATTCCCAGTTGTTCGAATGCTGATTATCTGTTTTAGGCGAGCTTAAATGCTGCTGCTGTTCACTGATGTTGCAAAAGTCGCAGTGTTTTGTATCACACCGCTGTATCTATATGAAAGTAACGACCAGCTGTCGTAACCAGCTGTGGGTCATTTTGTAATTCTTCTTGCTGAATGGCCTGCTTTCGTCATAGGAGGGCTATGACACCGGAGACGTTTTGTTCTACTCAACACGAGAGACGCTGACCGGCGTCTGGACTCTAGAATGGCCTGATTACCTTCCTGGCGCTCTGTCTCTAAGACCCACTATTTTTTATTCTTTACTGTTCCTCCGTTCTATAAAAAGTATCTGCCCTAAAATTTTGTTAGCACATAAACCAAGTTTTACAACTAATTACATTTAACTTTAATTCTCCACTGTGCCAACCTCTTCATCTCAGAGTAACATTTGCAACGAACGTCCCGAATTATTTGCTGTATGTATTCCAATCTCTGTATTCCCCTCAGTTTTTACCCTCTACAGCCCCCTCTAGCACCATGGAAGTTATTCCATGGTGTCTTAACGGATGTCCTATCGTCTAGTCGCTATTTCCTAACAGTGTCTTCCATATATTCCTTTCCTCGCCGATTCTCCAGAGAACCTCCTCACACTTTACATCATCAGTCCAAATAATTTTCAACATTCATCTGTAGCACCACATCTGAAATGCCTCGATTCTCATCTTTTCCGGTTTTCCCACAGTCCACATTCCACTGTCGTCCAATGTTATGCTCAAAACGTACATTTTCAGAAATTTCCTCCCCAATTAAGGCATATATTTGATACTAGTAGACTTTGGTGTCCCGCTTCGTCGCGCACTGATTCTTCATGACTAGTCTTTTAAACTTCAGCCTGCTCTTCATCACTACTAAATTGTGATCTGAGGCTGTATCTGGTCCTAGGTACTCCTTAAACTCTCTGATTTCGGAATCTCTGCCTGAGCATGATGTAATGTAAGTGAAATCTTTCCATACCTCCAGGCCTTTTCCAAGAACAGCAGCTCCTCTTGTCAGTCTAGAACAGGGTATTCGCTGTTACTAGCAGAAATACACTGCATAACTCAGTTAGTGTTTGTCCTCTCTCATTCCTAGTACCAAGTAATTCTTTCTTCTACTTCTTCCCCTACAACGCATCCGATTCCCCATGACATCTCCCTTTATAAACTGAATTATCCTTTCAGTATCCTCATGTACTTTCTTTCTCATTCTTCGGCTTGAAGCGTCAGTACATATGCCTGAACTATAGCTGTCAAGTGTTGGTCTGCTATTGATTCAGATGAGAACAACCCTATCCCTGAAATGTTCACAGTAACTCACCCTCTGACTGTTCAGAGATGTCACCAAATCCGATGTAACCAACCATGCATGAGCAGCGCCTATTGGACGAAGGGGGTCCGATAGCCGATCAGCCTATTCAAACCGATCTACTCTGTCATAGCATTTTCTGCTGCCCAGTATATCAAGATTGAGCCTTAGTGATTCCCTTTTCAGGCTTTCTCATATCACCTCACCATTGGCAATTCCCTCCCAGAGAATGGGGGCTATTTAGAAATCTTTTGCCAATGAAGAGATCATCATCCCACTTTCTCAGTTACAGGCCACATGTCCTGTGGATACACATAATGTGTCTTTAATTCAGTTGTTTCCATTCCCTTATGCATCCTCACTCCGTTGGTGATTGCTGATTCTTCTGCCTTTTAGGGGTGGTTTCCCACCCTGAGGGCAAGACGGTGCCCTGAACCTCAGTCCACTTCTCTGCCTACTTTGAGAAGGTCGTTGGCTGAATTAGGCTGACTTCCTATGCCGGAAGTCTACTGCCGCCATTGCTGATGATTTTTATTCAAAATTTAAGAGGTGGTGAGGTTCAAATATACAACTGGGAACGTTTGGTTAGTAATCAAAGACGCTATCCCTAGACCATGGGCTTAGGTCTCGATTCCCATTACTGCGAAAATCATACAGATAGCTGAGGTTGAGTTCCTCATAACTATTAGTTGCTGTTGATGTTCTTTACTGTACTTTTTTACGTGATATAAAATATGATCCATTTATATACAGATATACAGCGTGACTAACATCTGATCTATGGAGGCAAGCACAATGAGCCTAATGTGTAGTTTGTTAACTTAGTTTTCATTTGGGTAGAATTTCGAAGGGTAAATTAGGTAGATAAATCGAGATGTGGGTTATGTTTGAGGTGGTAATTCCTGTTATGAGGTTGGCAATCGGAAGGTTGAGTTGGAAACTCACATTGGGTTCTGCTGATTAACAACTCTTGACCTTATAGGTCTGTTCGCCGTGTGTCACTTTGTCGAGCTTGCTCCTAACAACTAAAAATAATTACTGTTTAACTTGCTATGGAGCATAACCAATGTACATTTACTCTTCGGAAAAATATCTCTTTTGTCTGTAATTATTTGTTTCGGGCTAACTGCTACACTTTCCTGGGGATGAAACAATGTAAAATTGTACATCTTAGGAACGGTATGTATCTGTTTTGCAGAGCAGATGTGGGAATGGCTTGGCTCAACAGTCTAGTAATTACTGCGTGAAAACAGGGCATGGGATTGTCTGTAGTACTTCGTGTGTATATTCCATGCCATAGGGTATATATGAAGAGTGTAACACAAACATCTACAGTTCATAGAAGTTAATTGACGCTCATGCGTGTTCTCATAATGGTCACCATACTGTATGATGCTGAAAGATATTGTCCTCTTACTGTTGTTAGTAACTGAGATAGTGCAGGTAAACATCTCGATTTTCTGTAATCATTCCCGCAATTAATCCAGTCGTAACGATATTGATATTAATTGGCACTGAATATCATGGAACAAGGGTTCCTATAGTTCCTTCGTCTATATCCAGATGGTCCCTAATTATGTCCTAGTCGTGATTAGTCGTACCTGCTTCTGCCTGACTGTAACCAAGGCGTGCAGTTGTCTGGTATCAGTGAGTGTGTCTTTTTCCTAGCTGGCGAGCTGGATAGTGTGCACGTCGACAGCTTCGTGATTGCCTTTTACATCCAACTGTACTTATTGTAATATCTTTTTGATATTTTTAGGTTGTTTGTGAGAGCTGTTACGAAACGCCTTTCACAATTCGTCCACGTGAGCCTTGCTAACCTGTATATTGTCGCATTTGTGGGATTAACTCCGTAGTCTGAAGTAGCTGTGCTTTAGTAGTGCAAAGGCTGATCGCAGCAACTGATATGCCGCCTGTGTATTGTTAAACCTTGTTTTGTTATTTATCATGAGCTTTAATTTGCCAAACGCGTCCTTTAATTTCTGAATTTCGTTCTTTAGTGCTCAAATATTGCAGTCAAATATTAGGATACACTGGTAATTTAACATTATCATATCTGGTGGTCATGTAAACAAGACACCACTGTTGGCAGACACAAATTAGAAATTCTGTCACCCTGAAACAGCATAATAAGCTTATTGTGATGAAGTTTCTCATGTTAGTTTCCCTTATTCCAGAGCCCGATGTTTGGTGCTGGGACTGCTTCTTCTCAGTTTGGGGTAGAATCATGTGACCTAAAAGAAATGGAAATCTTGTTATTAATTTATTATTATTGCTCATGGCCTAAGTCCATACTGATGAGTTGGGGTAGCTGCAGACTATCTTGCTTCCTACGCTTAACCCCTCCCTTCTTTCCTTTCACCCAGGTCCTCCCCTCTCTTCAGGCAAAGTTGCCAACAGTAGAGGCACTACCTCCGTGGTACCCGTAGAAGGATGAAAATTACTGACGTGAAATGTCGTGGGGTGAGTTAGAAGTTGTAGTTTGACATTAACAGCTGATGTCAGTTCTGTCACTTGAAAGGCACCCTAGTAATGTGCCACAACTTTTTTGTCTTTCCTTTTGGTAAATATGGGTGGGTCATCATCGCCCATTGACCTATGTGATAATTAGATAACAGTGCTTTCCAATTGGCTCTGTCTTGTCATTCTAAAGCTTTTGTGCTCATCTTTTTCACCTGCCACCAAATAGATTTTAATCTGATATTAGAACGTAGGCTTCGGCTGCCGGTGTCATAGTGATTAAAATTATTCTGGGTATTATGCCGCGTCATTGCTAAAAACTGACAACAATAATAAACTAAAACCGACGTTTCGGCCGAATTGCAACGGCCTTCATCAGGGCACGACTTGTTTTTCATGGGGACAGGTGTTTCTATTAGCCGGCCGGAGTGGCCAAGCGGTTCTAGGCGCTACAGTCTGTAACCGCGCGACCGCTACGATCGCAGGTTCGAATCCTGCCTCGGGCATGGATGTGTGTGATGTCCTTAGGTTAGTTAGGTTTAAGTAGTTCTAAGTTCTATGGGACTGATGACCTCAAATGTTAAGTCCCATAGTGCTCAGAGCCATTTGAACCATTTTTTTGTTCCTATTTCTTATAGACTTCCGGGCATACCAGGAGGAAAACTTGCCGATCAGAAGCCGAACGCTGATTGGCGGACAGCTACCAATCGTTGACAACATGGGCATCCACGAATAGCCTCTTTCCTTCCATCTTCCCTTACGTCATGACAAGCTAATCATATTAAAGGGCCAATTAAAAATTTTACGACAGTGACATCAGACATCGATAGTCTGCAATAAATAGAAGCACCTACCCCCATGCAAAACCAGTCGTTCACTGAGGAAGGCAGTTGCAATTCGGCCGCAACGTCGGTTTTATTTTATTATTGTTGTTAGTCTTTAGCAATGACGTGAAATAATACCCAGACGAATTTTAATCACTAGTTTTTAATCAGTTAGAGAAATCTTACACTGATGAACATTGACTTGCTGGAAGAGGAATACAGACCTCAAGCAGGAAAGGCACCTTCTAGACAAAAATCATTTCATAAATGAACAGCTCCATGCTGCCATGTGTTTTCAAATATATCTTCCTGTGAGGTATGCGAGTAGAGCATCCCAGTCATTATGTAGTGCGTTAACATATACTTTAGCATTTTTACGAGGGTGCTACAGGCTGCCTCTGTCTAACCATTTGCCTGTGGGTGTAAAGCGCTGGACTGAAATTTATTAATGTGCAGTAACCGACGTAACTGCTTCATTATGTCACACACAAATTTTTCTCCTTCTTCAGCCATTATTGTTTCGGTATACGTAAAGAACCTTCAATAACCAATCACATACATATTTTATAGGTTAATTACCGTATTTTGCTACTGTATTGGGAGTCTTGCTAACACCAGATGCTTTCCGCTTTATCTAAAGCATCTTCAGTGGTCACACGATATGATGAGGCGACAGTAATTCTTCTCAACACAGATACATAAATATCTGGTGCTGCGAAAGTGCTGTGTGCTGAGTACACAAAACATACACGTGGAAGAACAACAAGGAAAAAGCGAACAACTAAAAACCTGATCATTGAGTATGTTTTAGAATACAGCGGAACGTGTCTGGTCTTAATAATACTTCCATTACAGTCGCGAAAGACGGCAATTAACCTATACAATTTGTATGTGCCTCGATACTGAAGTTTTTTTTACGTATACTGCAGACAGAACAACATGACTAGCATAGGTGCAAGGAAGCACATGTGCGTTTCGATAAGGCTGACGTAGGAAATCTACACCCGTCAACCTCGTGTGTGGGCCAGATAACCGACAACTGCCACTGGAGCGCGCTGTGATTGCGAACACCAAGTTGGGGCCCGTGTACTGCATGCACAAGTCGCATCGTTTCTGAGCATTCAGCAGCACGTTGAACTCAGCACGGTCACCGTGACGTTTGGAAGCGCGGTCCGTAGTCGACGGCTTTAGGATTGTAATAAACTGAGTACCGGATCCAAGTCTTATTAGGTTTCCCGACATTTATATATCGGTAGTCTTATTTAAGCTGACTGAGACCCTTGGCTTGAATAACATGGTATTTATGATTATACCTGAGATGTCATTCAGGGACAGTTCATCTGCTGGGCTGTTTCATTCCGGTTTGTCACTCACGTTCCATGCACCTCTCCTCGATGACGCGTCAACTCTAAGTTTATGGAATAGCGTAATTTTGAGACTTATCAAAATAAAGATGTCGGAAATACTAGTCAAGGAGAGCGGAGGTTTCAGTTTAAGCAAGGCATGGGATCCGGTACTCAGTCCATTAAGATCATGCCCATCAGGGTTGGAAAATACTGCTTTCACATAACAACAGCATGAACTCCGAAAAACAACTGAGATTCAAAGGGCGTCAGGGACGTAGGAAGTAAAGCTCGGATCTAAACAGCACTGCGACAACAGCTACAGTGCACAGTGTGGTAGGAGTCTATGCAGCGAGCACACATATAAACACAGGTCGAAGCCTTTGAAGAAGACAGGGTTGGTCGACGAAGCATCGTGTAGGAAAATAATTGCTGCTACTCGAATGAACATCCGAGAGGGAACAGGCGATGTGTCGAGGCGATCTTAATATAAGGATTTCGTCAGTCAATGACATTTTTCCGAATGGACCCAAACTTTTTTGAACGGGTTCAAAGGAACTTTGAGCGAACGCATGCACAGAATCTGACGCCTACACTTTGAACTGCAGTAGTGAGTGTGGAACGTTGCTAAAATGGCCATATACAAAATTACAACATCAGTATATTGAGGATAGCCGTATACAAGTATACATAAGGCGGTAGTGTAGCGCAGACAAGGTATAAAATTGTAGTTCATTGGCGGAGCTGTCATTTGCACACAGGCTATTCATGTGGAAAGGTTACCGATGAAATTATGGCCTCACTACAGGTATTAAGAGACTTTTAATGCGGAGAAGCAGATGGAGCTAGTCGTCTTGGACAGTTCATTTCGGAAATCGTTAGGAAATTCAATATTTCGGATCCACAGTGTCATGAGCGTGCCGAGGATACCAAATTTCAGGCATTACATCTCACCATAGACAATGCTGTGGTTGACGGCCTTCACTTAACGACCGAGAGCAGCGGCGTTTGTGTAGAGTTGTCACTGCTAACAGACAAGCAATACTGAGTGGAACAACCGCAGAAATCAATGTGGGACGCACTACGAATGTACCGTTACGACAGTGAGAGAAATTTGGCGATAATACGTTATGGCAGCAGGCAACTCACTCAGTTGCCTTTGCTAACAAAAAAAAATGGCTCTGAACACTATGGGACTTAACATCTTAGGTCATCAGTCCCCTAGCTCTTAGAACTACTTAAACCTAACTAACATCACTCACATCCATGCCCGAGGCAGGATTCGAACCTACGACCGTAGCAGTCCCGCGGTTCCTGACTGCAGCGCCTAGAACCGTACGGCCACCGCGGCCGGCCTTTGCTAACAGCTTGACATCGCCTGCAGCACCTCTGCTGTGATCGTGTGCATGTCAGTTGGAGGCTAGACAACTGGAAAACCGTGGCCTGATCGGATGAGGCCCGATTTAAGTTGGTAACAGCTAACGGGAGGGTTGGAGTGTCGCGCAGACGCAACGAAGCCATGAGCCCCAACTGCTAACAGGGCCCTGTCCAAGCTGCAGGTGACTCCATAATGCCGTGGGCTGTGCTTACGTGAAGTAGATCGGAGCTCTCGTCCAAGTGAACCGATTATTGACTCGAAGTAGTTATGTTCAGTTACTTGGAAACCATCTGGAGACATTTATGGTCTTCCTCTTCCCAAACAACGATGAAATTTTTATGGATGACAATGCGCCATGTCAATCGGCCAAAATTTTTCACGATTAGTTTGGAGGACATTCTCTACAATTTGAGCTAATGATTTGGCCGCCCATGCCGCCCAAAATGAACAGCATCGATCATTTATAGAACGTAATCGAGGGGTGGAGATGACTTCGAACTCAAAATTCTGCACTGGCAACACTTTTGCTATTATGGACCGCTATATGGGCAGCATCGTTCTACACTACTGGCCATTAAAATTGCTACACCACCAAGATGACGTGCTGCAGACGCGAAATTTAACCGACAGGAAGAGGATGCTGTGATATGCGAATGATTAGCTTTCCAGAGCATTCACATAAGGTTGGCGCCGGTGGCGTCACCTACAAATGCTGACATGAAAAAAGTTTCCAACCTATTTCTCATACACAAACAGCAGTTGGCCGGCGTTGCCTCATGAAACGTTGTTGTGATACCTAGTCTAAGGAGCAGAAATGCGTACCATCACGTTTCCGACTTTGATGAAGGTCGGATTATAGCCTATCGCGATTGCGGTTTATCTTATTGCGACATTGCATCTCGTGTTGGTCGAGATCCAATTACTGTTAGCAGAATATGAAATCGGTGGGTTCAGGAGGGTAATACGGAACGCCGTGCTGGATCCTAACGGCCTCTTCTCACTAGCAGTCGAGATGAGAGGCATCTTATCCGCATGGCTGTAACGGATCGTGCAGCCACGTCTCGATCTCTGAGTCAACAGATGGGGACGTTTGCAAGACAACAACCATCTGCACGAACAGTTCGACGATGTATGGACTATCAGCTCGGAGACCATGTGTGCGATTACCCTTGACGCTGCATCACAGACAGGAGCGTCTGCAATGGTGTGCTCAACGACGAACCTGGGTGCAGGAAAGGCAAAACGTCATTTTTTCGGATAAATCCAAGTTCTGTTTACAGCATGATGATGTTCGCATCCGTGTTTGGCGACATCGTGGTGAACGCACATTGGAAGCGTGTCGTCATCGCCATACTGGCGTATCACCCGACGTCATAACATGAGGTGCCATTGGTTATACGTCTTGGTCACCTCTTGTTCGTACTGACGGCGCTTTTAACAGTGGACGTTATATTTCAGATGTGTTACGACCCGTGGCTCTACCCTTAATTCGATCCCTGCAAAACCCTACATTTCAGCAGGATAATGCACGACCGCATGTTGCAGGTCCTGTACGGACCTTTCTGGATACAGAAAATGTTCGAATGCTGCCCTGGCCAGCACATTCTCCGGATCTCTCACCAAATGAAAACGTCTGGACAATGGTGTGCGAGCAACTGGCTCGTCACAATACACCAGTCACTACTCGCTATGAACTGTGGTATCGTGTTGAAGCTGCATGGGCAGCTGTACCTGTACACGCCATACAAACTGTGTTTGACTCAGTGCCCAGGCGTATCAAGGCCGTTATTATGGCCAGAGTTGTTTGGTCTGGGTATTGATTTCTTAGGATCTATGCACCCAAATTACGTGAAAATGTAATCATATGTCAGTTCTAGTATGTTTGTCCATTGAATACCCGTTTATCGTCTGCATTTCTTCTTGGTGTAGCAATTTTAATGACCAGTTGTGTATATTTCTGTAGAGAACTTCCAACGACTTGTTGAGTTGATGTAACGTCGAGTTGCTGCACTATGCCTGGATAAAAGAAGTGTAACACGGTATTAGAAGCTATTCCATGATTTTTGTAACCTCGTCTATGTCTCCTTGTATTTTTATTACTGAAAGCAGAAAAAACAAATTTTGAAATCTTCTGATTAGCACTAATATTTTTCTACTCATTTTTTTCTGAGGCACAGATTCTCATTTCAAATTGGTATGCATATCATTCAGTAATAAAACAGATAAACATACATGCTGAAGGCATTTATTCCATTAATATTTCTGTAAACATAAAGTCTTATATTTTTAGTTACGATGGCGTGTCGACTCGAACAAAGTGCTTTTCGAAAGCTGCGTTCTTTGATACTCAGGAAGTGTACGATCACTAGAATTACATTGTCATAATACAGACAATACGGCAGTGTGAACTGTGCGGGATTTTACCGAGGAGCGTAACCGAAGGTCACCGCTCTGGACGTTCAATGGTTGGCAGTATCGATCTAGGCATTGATTAGTCGTATGGATACACTTATCCAAAAAGACCGACGACCTACAATTGAACAAACTGCTAAAAATGTCGAGTAGGTGTTAACACAGTTTATTCTGTCATTCAAAACAAACTTAACTACATCAAGACTTTTGCAAAGTGGATTATCGGAGAGCTTCGTTCATTACAAAGAACACAGATTTTGCATTTGAACGGAGATAAAAAATCATTTCAGTAGCGAAAGTTATGTATTTTTGGACATGGTTTTAATCTGTGAAGAAGCCTGGGTAGCCGCGCGGGATTAGCCGACCGGTCCAGGCGCTGCAGTCTTGGACTGTGCGGCTGGTCCCGGCGGAGTTTCGAGACCTCCCTCGGGCATGTGTGTGTGTGTGTGTGTGTGTGTGTGTTTGTCCTTAGGATACGTAGGGTGTAAGCTTATGGACTGATGACCTTAACAGTTAAGTCCCATAAGATTTCACACACATTTGAACATATGAAGCCTGGATACTTCATTTTGAGACGGCGTCCAGCTGTGAGAGCATAAAGTGGAAACAACCGGTACCGCCTCTCCATAATAAATCAAAAGGTTTTCACCAGCTGGTAACGTCATGTCAACCGTCACTTGGAGTCGCTATGGTGCGACTTCCTTGAGCAACAAACAACTGACAGCCTGTACTACTGGGGCAAAATAGAGGGCATACTCATGCCCGTGCTGAATAGCGTATGTGAGGAATGGCACAGAAAAGGTTTGCTTCTTCTTTAAGACATGATTAGCCTCACATGACACAACACGCAGAATTCCCTGCTGCCCCAAACGTCCAGGAATACCCACTGACAAAAATAAATAAATAAAGAAAATCGAAAGACTAAGAAGGAGTTATGTGACACAAACGAAAGATGGTATGTTTGTTTCTGCATCTATGTGGATGGAAATGAGCTTTGCTTTAAACAGAGGCACTAACGGTCGTGAGCGTTAGTTGTCTTTTAGGTAATGTTAGTCAAGAATGGCTTCAGGGCGATAAAGACGCAGTTATCAATACCTCACTGAGTTTGAACTAAGTCCGGTAATAGGGCTACGAGGAACTCGGTGTTCCTCCTGCGATACTGCAGAAATACTTGGTATGAATGTAGGCACTGTACATGATTTCTGGCAGCAGTGGTCACGTAGATGTACATTTGCAAGAAGACCTGACTCTGGACGCTCATGTGGCACTACAGACAGGGAAGACCGTCCTGTTCGGTGTATGGCTCTATGTTATCGTACTGCATCTGCAGCAGCAACTTGAGCCGCAGTTGTCACCATGGTAACACAATGATTTGTTACAAATGGGTTACGTCAAGGGTAGCTCCGAATCAGACGCCCTGTAGCGTGCATTTCACTGAACCCAAACCACCGCCATTTGCGACATCAGTGGTGTCAACCGACAGAGTATTTGAGGGGAGGGTGGAGGTCTGTTGTATTTTCTGATGAATGGTGGTTGTCTCTTTGCCAGTGATGGCGGTGTGTTGGTTACAAGGAGGCCGGTTGAGGGCCTGCAACTTGCCTCTACCTGGAGTTATCATCTGAGGTGCGCTTTCGTATAATAGCAAGAGCACTCTCGTGGTTACTCTACGCACTCAGCCTGCAAAATTGTGAGTCTGGTGATTTTACCTGTTGTGCTGCCATTTACGAGCAGAACGCCAGGACGAGTTTTCCAACAGGATACGCTCGACCACATAACGCAGTTGTGACTCAACATTCTCTACAATCAACATGTTGTCTTGGCCTGTCGATAACAGATCTGTCCCCAATCCAACACATATAGGACATCATCGGTCGACAACTGCAGCGTCAGTTACCAACAGCATTAACTATCCTTGTATCGGGCGAACAAGTGCAACAGGCATGTACGAACGTTTTTATGCTTGCATTCAACATTATGGCGGCTTCACCGGCAGTTAATTTACCAACATTTCACGTTTGTTGTGGCTTACCTAGCGGTTACGTCAACCTGTGATCTTGTAATGTTAATTGATTAAGTCTGTTTGTTACCTAGACAAATGTATCCTGTAAATTTCATTTTATATATTAACTGTTTTTTGGTGTTTTGAATTTTTCCGTCAGTGTATCTCGGTCTACTGTCTGTAGAAAGTGATATACGCGACGTGCAGTGAAACCAGTAGTTTCTGCACATTCGACGGTGCAAGATTTACAGGTAATCCTACCCTGTGAATCGGTTCTTAGAACTTCCACCGACAAGTTCCTCGATGTATTCTTCCTCATGTAGCCCCTTGTTGCACATTTTGCAGCTTACAGGATTCATTTAGAGCTGATAGGCTTGCGCCTCTGATTGGACGTGTGACTAGCTGTTTTAAGTAATGTCCGCCTCGATAGCTGAGTGGTGAGCATGATGGATTGCAGTCCTACGGGCCCGGGTTCGATTCCCAGCTGGGTCAGAGATTTTCTCCTCTCAGGGACTGGGTGTTGTGTTGTCTTCATCATCATTTCATCCCCATTCGGCGCGCAGGTCGCCCAATGTGGCGTCGAAGGTAATAAGACCTGCACCAATTGGCCGGACCTGCCACGCAAGGGGCCTCCCGGCCAGTGACGCCAAACGCTCATTTCCTTCAAATAATATTCCAGAAAGCTGTTATGGTGCATTTATTAACAAGCAACGTGAAACAATTCTCAGTCATCCAGTTTGACACAATTAGTACTACAAATTCGAGATTTTCGACACAGAGATCAGTTCTGGAGAGGATACGAACGCTGACTGAATTGCATACCGCACAACAGAAATCTCTAGCAGACTTCCTGTGATACGAGAATGATTTGTGCGCTTTTGGCAAAATATTAATCGTTATTTATTTTTTTAATATAAACCATTTGCTGCGTAGTTTAATTGTGGTACAAGTCTTTTATGCCACTTTGGCTGAATCCAAAATTTGTCGTCTCAAAAATGGAATGCCGCGCGGATTGAGGCGCCGTGTTACGGACTGCGCGTTCCCTCTCGCCAGAGGTACGAGTCCTCCTTCGAGCATGGGTGTGTGTGTGTGGTTCTTAGCATAAGTTAGTTTAAGTAGTGTGTAAGTCTGGTCCCTTAGGAATTCACACACACACACACAAAATGAAATAAGAATATCTGATACAGAGATCGCTCGCTCTGTTTACGAATGGAACAGGAAAGGAAATGACAAGTAATGGTGCAGGTATCCTAATGCCACGCACCGTACGGTGGCTTGCGGAGTATCAGTGTAGAAGAAGATGTAGAAAAAGTCATAGTTTCGCTGCTTAATGTCAGTAGTTGCCTTTCATTTGAGATCGAAAAATTAGATCCATTCATACGACTTGCTCTCTCTCTTATCACACTGTCGTATTTTCAGCACTGTATGAAGTTGCCAGTAATGCTGTCTGCGTTCCAGTCTTGGGGACCCTCTTTTACTCGTCACTCTAGCAGTCTATAACACCGCTTATTCATCTTAACAGCAGCGTTCCAATACAGTGCTAACACCCAAATTATGAGAAAGCTCACAAACTGACGCTGTAAACAATTGGCGAAGTGAATTGGTAGCTTCTATATCATACTGCTTACAGTCCTGACCTTGCCAATTCCGATTTTTATCTTGTTAGGACCAATGGAAGAAGAGTTGCGTTGAACCAAATTCATCTGCAACAAACACGAAAAGAGAACAGCGTAAAACTGGCTTCTAGGTCAAGGTAATGAACTCTTCGCTGAGGAGATAAGATGACTTGTAAGAGTGGTGGACAAAAGCATAGAAGCTCGTTGCAGGGGGGGTGGGGGGGGGGGCAGTGGAGAGGGACTAAATGGAAAAATAGATTCATTTTATAAACCGCTCTTCGCCTAATTATTGAGTGAATCTCTTACGTTTGCCCTTCTTGCATATGCCTGTAAGTCTGTATGGCCGAGAGGAAAGAACCTGTAACCAGAAATCAGAAATCTAGCGCCAGAAAAGCGGCCACTGGCAACTTTACGATCCCCATTAGCACCTTTCACGCTTGGGTGTGCCAGTATTGTCGCTGCGCTGGCCAGGTAACGGTGTCAGCAGTAATGGCAGCGACATCAGAACGATCCGCCACACAAACACAAAACGCGCACGCCATTCCAGTGCAGGCGTTGCTCTCCAATCTGCCGCCGGCGCGCTCGCCAAGTCCCTCCCGTAGCTTCAAGGGAGCAAAAAGGGCAAACGCCGCATGCGTGCGCCCAGCGAGGGGACTGCGGTGTAAACAAAATTCCCGGCACTGAGGGTTGGTGGGCTAGAGGGGGAAGGGGGGGGGGGGGCGACGGGTGCAGCTCGGAAAAGCCGGGCCGGAGGCGTTTGCAGGGCAGCTGCGGTCGGGATGCGGGGTGTACGAGCTCTCTCTCTCTCTCTTTCTCTCTCACGCACACACACTCACATGTAACCGGTCTGCTGCTAACCTGTTCGCTCTCGTGCATCGTAACCAGACCTCAAAGTGCGGACCCACCCACACACACAGAGGACATATGCGGCGCGCGGCCGCGTCATGCCGTGCGTGTATGCTAATGTAATGCATTTTAAACGCGCCGAGATCAAAGAACAAGCGTGCAGTAGCAGTTTGCCGCGCGGCCGGTCGCTCATCAGGGGCAGCTGATTACTCGCGCTCCACAAACACAGCGCCGCGCCGCGCCGCGCCGCGCGTGCCCGCGGCTGCTTGCAGCCAGTCGCGCCGCGCCGCGCCGCCGCTCAGTGCACTGCATGCGCCATCACCGGTGATTGACCTATCATGCGCAGCGCTGCGGGACGCGGCCGCCATCAGCACTGACATGTAAACACCGCTTAAGAGCGCGGGACTGCACTGTCCCAACACCATTGTTTCTTTCCACACGATGCTCATTCACGGGGGTGTCTCTCTAGATCTTAGGCACCAGGGGAAGAAATTGGACTATCCGTCAAAGAGGTACTGGACAAAAAAGTGCGGCGTTGCGATCCGTCTCGTATTACTAGGCGTGTTGGCAATAGCACGTGTTACTATAGGCAACTGCTACCGTGGCTCTCGGTGCCTGTGTGCACTTCGCACACGATAGCAGAGGGTAGCATGACTCAGCTTAGGCTGTGGTCACAGTGGTACCGCAGTCTACCACAGTTCTGGCCGAGATTTGCTCTCTCGAAACGCGCTCGCGCTCTTCGAACGCCGCCGAGTCTGCTTGGGCTCCAGCTTCCCCCACCAATGCGCCGTTGTACGAATGTGTGGCGTCTATTCTTCAGGACAGAGGATAGGTGGGGCTAGGTAGGAATGTGGGTCGGTCGAGATGCGTGCCGAGATGGTCCGCCCTGATGCGATAAACACTGCGTTCTGGGTGGTTAATGCAACTGCCTAGTAATTAGGGTTTCAATCCCAAAAAATGCTTCAAATGGCTCTGAGCACTATGCGACTTAACTTCTGAGGTCATCAGTCGCCTAGAACTTAGAACTAAGTAAACCTAACTAACCTAAGGACATCACACACATCCATGCCGGAGGCAGGATTCGGTCCAGACTGCAGTGTCTAGAACCGCACGGCCACTCCGGCATCAATCCCAGTCTGCCACACATTATCACTCGTCGCCGCTAATTCCGCATAAAGTCCAGATGCAGCTGACATCAATTCTCCCTTCCCTTTCCTTTACTTTCTCCTCCCTCCACCTTCAAATTACACTAGGTCAGTGGTTGCGCTATGCCAGAGATGTCCGCAAACAATTATAGCAATCGGCTTGACATGCAGTCGGATTTCAGAGTGAGTTTCGAGTTCGTAACCTTATATTTCAGAAATAACGGACTCAAAGGTCTGGTTGAAATCTTATTTGGAACTTAAAATTAACACTAACTGTATACTGATGGAGTACCCTGTTGTAACTGTATTTTTTCAAATAAATGATACCTTGTATTAAATTAGTTTTTCCTTGTTTTTCACACATGTCTACATAATGAAATCTCAAGTGCAGTCCACCTGAAAGACCAATACACTCACTTTTAATTTTTTTCCTGTCATTTTCAGTTCATACTCAGTTTTTACTTTTTAAGCAGTTTGTTATACTAAACATCCAGATTTGAAGACAAAGATTTTCAGCAGTAATAAAAAATTTAACAATAACGATCATGGCTAAACTGAAAAAGTTTTAAGCTCAATATTTTTTCAATAATGAATATGTCAATGTTTTTTGAAGTGCCAAAAACAGAAAACGTATAAAAAGACTCTTAATTTGACTTATTTAGGTACTTGATACTGTGATATGACAAGGTACCAATCATGCTCGATGAGTGGGTCTTGCCGGCTGCGGTGGCCGAGCGGTTCTGGCGCTACAGTCTGGAACCGCGCGACCGCTACGGTCGCAGGTTCGAATCCTGCCTCGGGCATGGATGTGTGTGCTGTTCTTAGGTTAGTTAGGTTTAAGTTGTTCTTAGTTCTAGGGGACTAATGACCTCAGAAGTTAAGTCCCATAGTTCTCAGAGCTATTTGAACCATTTTGAGGGGGTCCTCGAGAAAATTTTGTTGGGAACCCCTGCACTAGGCTATTCCCAGCAGATGTGTGAGAGAGACGATTATATGCTGAGAGGTACATACACGGGAAACTTACCAAGATATAAACCTCAGAGTCTAGGGGACGGATGACCTCAGTCCCATAGTGCTTGGAGACATTTAGGAAGATATGTTGCAACACCGTTCGACTAGTTACATGAGGCGAACATTGCAGCACAATTTTGTAAGCAGTGTTTATATTCAATTTTTTAATTTTTTTCTGCATTGCAGTAACTTTACATACAAGTATTTAACATTAAGTTGTGATGTTCATAAATGTACACTCATTTCGATTTTAGAATAGGTATTTTACACTACTGGCCCTTGAAATTGCTACGCCACGAAGATGACGTGCTACAGACGCGAAATGTAACCGACAGGAATAAGATGATGTGATATGCAAATGATTAGCTTTTCAGAGCATTCACATAAGGTTGGCGCCGGTGGCGACACCTACAACGTGCTGACATGAGGAAAGTTTCCAACAAATTAGCATCAGAATAATTGGTAACGAAGAGACGAAGGTAAGGAATTTTGCTACCTAGGCAGCCGAATACCCCACTACGGCCGCAGCAAGAGAGACATAAAAAGCAGATTAGCACTGGCAGAAAGATCATTCCTAATCAACAGATTTCTACTTGTATTTGAGGTAGGCCTTTATTTGAGGAAGAAATTTCTGAGAATGTTTCTTTTGAGCACAGTATTGTATGGTAGTGAAACGTGGACTGTGGGAAAAGTGGTTCTGAGCACTATGGGACTTAACTTCTGAGGTCCTCAGTCCCCTAGAACTTAGAACTACGTAAACATAACTAACCTAAGGACATCACACACATCCATACCCGAAGCAGGATTCGAACCTGCGACCGTAGCGGTCGCGCGGGTCCAGACTGTAGCGCCTAGATCCGCTCGGCCACCCCGGCCGGCGGACTGTGTGAAAACCGGAGTAGATGGGAATCGAAGTGTTTGAGATGTGGTACTACAGAAGCATGGTTCAAATGGCTCTGAGCACTATGGGACTCAACTGCTGAGGTCATTAGTCCCCTAGAACTTAGAACTAGTTAAACCTAACTAACCTAAGGACATCACACACATCCATGCCCGAGGCAGGATTCGAACCTGCGACCGTAGCGGTCTTGCGGTTCCAGACTGCAGCGCCTTTAACCGCACGGCCACTTCGGCCGGCTACAGAAGAATGTCGAAAACTGGGTGGACTGATAAGTGATGAGGAGGTTCTCGGCAGAATCGATGAGGAAACTGGATGGAACATACTGACAGGAAGAGAGCACAGGATGAGAGAACATCTTTTAAGTGATCAGGTAATAATTTCCATGGTACTAGGGCGAGTGGTAAGTGCTAATCTGTAGAGAAAGACAGAGATTGGAATACATACAGCAAATAATTGAGGACGTAAGTTGCAATTGCTGCTCTGAGATGAAGAGGCTGGCACAAGAGAAGAATTCGTGGGGGGTCAAGTCAAACCAATCGCCAGAATGATGACCGAAAAAAAATCTTTTTACAATAGCGTGCGAATGCATTGCCGTAAAAATCGGCCGTAACTAAAGAATTACATGACATTTGTCTTTATTTAGTTTCCTAAGGACCCTGCGTGGTACGAAACGGCACATCAGAGGACAGTTTATTTACGATTGTCTTGCAAACTACAAATATTTACTAAAGAATATCGTTTTTTTCATAATTAAAATTAGCTAGTAAACAATAGAAGACGTGGTCTTTGGCGGAAAGATGTCGTATATCTGCTCACCATGGCGAAGTTTTCTACACTACACTTCCCGCCAGATCAGTGAATATAGTACGCAAGAAAGTTGTATGGAATGCAATACGTACATTAACGTACTAAATAAGCCAGCACGGCTCTAAATGAAGGAAAAACCAGACAGACGTGATAATCAAAAGTCAAATACAGTTAAACTGTTTACCAAAACTGAGGAAACCAGTACCACACTGCTACATGTGAGCCACAAACGACAACCCTCTAGACATATTCGCTTTTTAAGCAACATAATTACATTTACAGAAATATTCGTGAATTAAACGTTGAGTGAAGTGTAAAAAAATGTGAATCATCAGAATGCATACAAAATTGTTACGTGTCATGGAATGTGCCTACCATAATAACAAAGGACGATAACAGAAATAAACGAGTATGCTTTCATGCATTAAATATGAGTTTATGTTCTCCTGCTTCCAGCAGAATAAACTGCAACTACATACCTATTCGAAAGTATTTCTTCGTGAGTAAGTATGAGTAAGTAGTAACTTACATCACTGAATCAGTGAGATTCGGTTAATTAAGCAAAAAAAACATTAAAAACAAACATTAATCTTGCGGCTGGCTTTCTCGCTACAAGAGGCGCTACTGTCAAAAGGTAACAAGTTTCACACCAATGAGTGTTGCGACTGTACATGATGGACTGTGATGACAACGAAGACGGGCAACAGACACAGTGGCCACAGGTGGCTCGGTAACATCGACCGGCACCTTCGTCAGTCTTTAGAGGATCAAGGAGGTCACAATCAACCCCGTCCTCCTCCTGTGGGATGGATTCCACGACGCATCACTGTACTGTGACTTCTTCTGTTAAAACTACCCGGAATGCATGAGAATGAACTATATTTGTAGACAAGGGCACCAAACAGCTGACGAAGTATCTCGATGACACACATTTCTGTAGAGGGAAGCGAAACGTTACTAACCCTATGCCTAAATGACGTAAGTTTCCTTTTACATAAGCGTAAACTTCCCGGTGTTGGGCCATTTAAGTTAATCGCCTCACCCTTTATATCTTTATATAACAGTGATAGAAAATGGGCCGTACCGTTGTGGATCTTTTCGCCTCCACTATGTATCATAAAGTATGACGTACACTGAAGCGCTGAAGAAACTGGTATAGGCATGCGTATCCAAATACAGAGATACGTAAACAGGCAGAAAACGGCGTGGCGATCGGAAACGTCTATACAAGACAACAAGTGTCTGGCGCAGTTGTTATATCGGTTACTGCTGTTACAGTGGCAGGTTATCAAGATTTAAGTGACGTTGAACGTGGTGTTATAGTCGGCGCACGACCGATGGGACACAGGATCTCCGAGGTAGCGATTATATAGAGATTTTCCTGTACGGCTATTTCACGAGTGTACCGTGATGTCAGGAATCCGGTAAAACATCAAATCTCTGACAACGCTTCGGCCGGAAAAGGATCCTGGTGGAATGGGACCGACGCTGTCTGAAGAGAATCGTTCGACGTGACAGAAGTGCAACCCTTCGGCAAATTTCTGCAGGTTTCAGTGCTGGGCCACCAACAAGTGTCAGTGTGCGAACCATTCAACGGAACGTCATCGATGTGGTCTTTCGGAGCCGAAGACCATCTTGTGCACCCTTCATGACTGCACGACACAAAGCTTTACGCCTTGCCTGGGCCCGTCAACGCCGATATTGGACTGTTGATGACTGGAAACATGTTGCCTGATCGGACGAGTCTCGTTTAAAATTGTATCGAGCGTATGGACGTGTACGCGTATTGAGACAAGCACATGAATCCATGGACCCTGCATGTTAGCTGGGGACTGTAGAAGCTGGTAGAGACCCTGTAATGGTATCGACCGTGTGCAGTTGGTGTCATATGGGACCCTTCATACGTCTAGATACGACTCTCACAGGTGACACGTACATAAGCATGCTGCCTAATCACCTGCGTCCATTCACGTCCATTGTGCATTCCGACGAAATTGGGCAATTGCAACAGGATAACGCGGCGCTCCACATGTCCAGAATTTCTACAGAGTGGCTCCAGAAACACTCTGCATAGCTTAAACACTTCAGTTGGCCACCAAACTCCCCAGACATGAACATTATTGAGCATATCTGGCGAGCCTTGGAACGTGCTGCTCAGAAGAGATCTCCACCCTCTCTTCCTCTTACGGATTATTGGACAGCCCTGCAAGATTCATCGTGTCAGTTCCTTCCAGCACTGATTCAGACATTAGTCGAGTCCATGCCACGTCGTGTTGCGGCACTTCTGCGTGCTCGTGGGGGTCCTACACGATATTAAGTAGGTGTACCCGTTTCTTGGGCTCTTCAGTGTAAAATATGTAATATATACATGTTAATGATTTTTACAGTAGCAACAATTTAGTATGAAAAACTACCTTTTTTTCTTTGTTTTTGCATGAGTGGCACAGAGGTTGGGTGAGAGGTGACTTGCAGTTCTTGAAGCGGGACAGGATATGATTTTTACTGAGCAGCAGATATTCAAAAGAGCAGTATAATATTTACTGGAAAGCGATGGAAAACTATTGACTGTATTTAATTGAAAATATTTACGAAATACTTTTTTATTTAATTTTGGCTTGATTGACATCTTAAAACAAATACAGAGATGAAGTGCAGTATGTTGAGCGGAGCATGATAATAGGCAATGTGGTCGATTGTCCTAGCAACAGTGCTAGTATTATACAAGGCTCAATTCGAATTTTTACAAGATAAGTCGATTGTGTCATTAGTTGCTCTACAGTTTTAAACGAACTTTCGCAAACAAAATGTAATACTCGTACTATGGTAAAGCAGCAAGGTAGCTTCATTTGTAGAGTCGAATGTAAAATTATTACGACGCACTACAACGCTTATGATACGCACACAGGCTGTAGCACGTTTTATACACTGACGGAAAAGAAATCGCAAAACCAAGAAAGAGTTGTGCTGCATAAACTCAAAGTAGGTAGGCGTGTTCATACATCTCAGACATGATGTCTATACAAATTTCGCGCCACTAGCATATGTGTATGTAGCAGGGTGGACGTGCCTTTTAAGCAGATGTGCATTTTAATGTCACTCATAGAATAGCTTTGGAGTAGGTTGCAGCGTGGAAGAGATATTCGCTGTCACTACGCATGAAGTCGACCATTTGGTACTTCCTTGTGGCAGTGTTGCTGTGTTCCATTAATTGTCCAAAGACGTGACGGCTGCTGTATAAAGGGACAGTGTTTTGTAATGACCAGCGCTCTTTCTTAATTTTATATACAGGGTGGCGCAGATGGATCGGGTGGTTTTAAAATACTTGTCAAACTGTCAATTGTAAAGGTATTGGATTGAAATAAAGTGCAAAACGTGTAGTTACAATGGAAGTTTATTAACAAAAAAATAGTAATGTTAGTTTTTAAAAATTACATCCATCAAATGCCCTCCTTCTCGAGCGACGCATTCTTGGAGTCGGTCCTTAACGTTCCGCATTGCCCGCTCAAGCACATCACCAGGAATTGATGTGATTTCGGTGTGAATTGCTGCCTTCAACTCCTGAATGGTCCGGGGTTTGTTCATGTAGACCCTTGCTTTTAAATAACCCCATAAGAAAAAGTCACATACCGTGAGGTCCGGCGAGCGAGGGGGCCAATGGACATCTCCATTACGGGAAATCAAACGGCCAGGGAACAGAGCGCGTACAGCTTGCATTGATATCCTAGCGGTATGTGCAGTTGCCCCGTCTTGTTGGAACCACATATTGCCCATGTCGTAATTGTTCTCTTCAAGTTGTGGGAGAAGAAAATCTTCAATCATGTTCACATAACGCTGCGAATTAACAGTAACCGCCTGCTCCCTTTCATTTTCAAAAAAGTAAGGACCAATTATCCCTACCTTAGAAACCCCACACCAAACCGTCACTTTGTCACTATGGAGAGGCCGTTGGTGTAGATCTCTTGGGTTAGTGTCGGCCCAGTAACGGCAATTTTGCTTGTTTACGTATCCGTTAATGTGAAAGTGAGCCTCGTCAGACATCATGATAATCAGGTTTACATCTTACAATAACTCCAACATCTGTTGGCTAAACTGAAGCCTTTGAAGATGGTCTGTTGGGAGAATCGTCTGTACCAACAGGATTTTATAGGGGTGGAATTTCAGTTCTTCGTTAAGAATCCTTTGAAGGCTCCGACGTGACATTCCAAGAGCTTGAGCACGACGTCTCGTTGATCGACGTGGGCTCGCAGTGACATCGCGTCTCACACGCTCCACGTTCTCAGGCGTTGTTATTGTTGGCGGTCTAGGCGTCCATTTTGGAGCACATGAACCAGTAGTGCGGAAATTATGCACCCAACTCAATATCGTATCTCGCTTAGGAACACTACCGCGAGGTGGGATGTTGAAACGCCGGCGAAAGGCACGCGTCACAGCAACAATTGACTCGTTATTGCGTATGAACTCTTCCACTGCGAAAACACGATGCTCAACGGACCACGTAGCCATCGCGACTGACTGCCAGCCTGCAACTGAAACTTCCCGTCCCCCCCCCCCCCCCACCACAGGACGAAGTCGCCGAACACCTGGCTCCCCCCCTCCAGACGTACAGTCCACTTCAAAACCACCCGATCCATCTGCGCCACCCTGTACCAGCCAAACAGCGACTTCGCCTTGAACTCTGACAAAGGTGATATACAAGCTGTTAACATGGTCCGGGCCACTCACAATGGTGTCGCCACGAGTTAGTGTCTTGTAGCTGGTCATATGCTCCCGATATAGCTGCATCTACACCTGAAAATACGCCTATACTCCGCAAGCTGCCTTATAGAATGTAGCGGAGGGTATTTCTACCACCATTAGCTTTTCCGTTCTTTTCTGTTCCATTCACGAATGGTGCATGCTACGAACGATTCGCTATAAATCTCCGCAAAAAGTCTACTTTCTCTGATTCCCTCGTCTGGACAATATTACGAAAAATAATACGTTGCTCGACTCTTTCTGGAACATACTCTCTCGAAATTTGAACGTTAAACCACTCCATGATGTACAAAGCCTGTCTCGTAGCGTCGGCAACTGGAGTTTGTTGATGAACTCCGTTACGCTCTCGGTCCGAGATCTTCTGTACCTCTTATATTATTTCAGCCTTATGGGGTTTCTCGGACTGTTGAATAGTAATAGTACTCAAGACTCACCCGATCGATGTTTTGTGAGCCAGTTCTTTGTGGAAGAATTACATATCTTTAAGATTCTTCCCTGGCAGCTGCATTTCCCACTATTGATTTTAAATAGTGAATCTACTTTAGATCACACTCGATGGTTAGTCCCAGGCAAGTCACAGTAGCTACGCTAGCGCTTTACAGTTATTTGTTGTCGTTAGTGTAACCCAACAGTAGTATATCTCTTCGCTTGTTTACGGGCAATGCATTACATTTATTTACGTTCAGGGCAAACTGCCAGTTCCTGCACGAACCGCCGATGCTCGGCAAGTCTCCCTGCCCTCCGCTATAGTCTTCTGGCTTTGCAGCCTTCCTATAGACAACAGTAAGGGCTGCGAGTAGTTTCATGATTCATGAAGCCTCTAACGTTATTCCTAGATCATTAATGAACATAAATAGTAAGTAGTAGCGCCAATACAAAGAGAAGCCAAAGTCATGGGATACATCCTAATATAGTGCCGGACTTCCTTTTGCTCGACGTAGTGCAACAACTCGGCGCGGCATGGACTCAACAAGTAACTTCCCTGCAGAGACACTGAGCCATGCTGCGACTATAGCCGTCCGTAAATGCTAAAGTGTTCCGGTGCAGGATTTTGTGCACGAACTTACCTCCTGATTACGTTCCAGAAATGTTTGATAGGACTCATGTCGGGAGATCTGGGTGTCCAAATCATTCGAATGTTCTTCAAACCAAATGCGAACAATTGTGGCCTGGTGCCATGGCATCGTTTTTTGGGAGCATAATGTTCATGAATGGCTGCAAATGGTCTCCAGGTAGCGGAACATAAACATTTCAGTTTAATGGTCGGTTCAGTTGGACAAGAGGACCCAGTCCATTGCATGTAAACACAGTCCACATCAATATGGAGCCAACACCAGCTTGGTAATAACTCGGGTACATGGCTTCGTGGGATCTGCTCCACACTCAAGCACTACGATCAGCTCTTATCAACTGAAATCTGGACTCATCTGACCCGCGACAGTTTTCTAGTCGTCTAGGGTCCAATCGATATGGCCTCAAGCCCAGGGGAGACTCTGCAGGCGATGTCGTCCTGTTAGCAAAGACACTTTCGCCGGCTGTCTGCTGTCATGGCGCATTAACGCCAAATTTTGCGGCACTGTCCTAACGGATACGTTCCTCGTACGTCTGACATTGATTTCTCCGGTTATTTCGTTGGATACTAATGTCTGTTAAAACTAACAACTCTACTCAAACGCTGCTGTACTCGGGCCTTAGGTGAAGACCGTCGGCCACTGCGTTGTCCGTGGTGAGACGTAACGTCTGAATTTTGGTATCCTCGGCGCACCCATGATATTGTGGATCTCGGAATATGGAATTCTCTACCTATTTCAGAAATGGGATGTTCCTTGCGTCTGGCTCCAAGTACCATTTCACGTTCATAGTCTATTAATTCCCGTACTGCGGCTATACTTACGTCGGAAATCTCTTCACATGAATCACCTGAGTAAAGATGACATTTTATACCTTGTTTACTCGATACTACCACCATCTATTTATGTGCATATCGCTGTCTCTTGACTTCTGTGACCTCATTGTAAATTACAAGTAGTAATGGCACTATAACACTTCCTTGGCATACACATGAAATTTCAGTGGTCGCTTTTGCTCCCTTAAGAACGATGCGTTGAGTTCTTTCCGTAAGGAGTCCATAATCAAACCACAAATCTGGTCCGATACTCGGTAATGTCAAATCTCGTTCACTGGACGACAGTGAGGAAGTGTCTCGAATGCCTTCCAAAGGTCGAGGAACACGGCATCAACCTGAATACATTCGTCTGAGTCGCTTTGGATCTCATGGACGAACAGGGAAAGTTGGGTTTCAAACGGTTTTTGTTGAATGCAAGCTGATTTTTATAGAACAGGCAGATATTCGTTCTCCAAGGCTTCATAGTGCATGACCGTAAAAGATGCTGCATAGCTCTACGACAGACTGTCGTCAGTCTGTAATTGTGTGTGTCTGTCGAAGAACCCTTCTTGGAAACCGTAGTGACCTGTGCTTTATTCCAATTCCTAAATGCTCTTCGTTGCTACACTGGCAAACGACAAACTACTGCTAGAAGGGAAGCAATTTCTTTCACATAAGCTCTATGGAACCTAAGAGTCGTCTCGTCTGGTCCAGTGCCTTTCCGTTATTGAGCGTTTTAATTGATTTTGCGTTCCGCAATCACTTATCTCAAAATCAGCCATTTCAGCATCAGGTGATTATTGAAAGGAGCAACCATATCACTAAACGCTTACGGTGGCTGGCCCACTCCCGGAACATTTAAACACAGTTACAAATACATGTGACACCCTCAGCCTCTCTGCAGCCCTTAGATATACACCAAGATTTACTTTTGCCCTCCAGAGAGAGCTTGTACTGCATTGGGAAGTCGTGTAATATTGCTTCACTGTCACTGTACTGCTTCACTGCTTCACTGCTTCACTGTCACTGTAATTTGCTTCACCGATAGATGGATACCATTCCCATTACGTAACATTATTGGAGCATGGCAGATTTGCCGCTGCATCTTTCATTCACTGTGGTAAGCATCTCACAACAGCACTAGCAACAATCCTAGTGTAATGGCTCAGTGGTTAACACAGTAAACTAGCATTTTAAGGGTTCCATATGCAACTCCTCAAATGGTTCAAATAGCTCTGAGCACTAGAGGACTTAACTCCTGAGTTCATCAGTCGCCTAAAACTTAGAACTACTTAAACCTAACTAACCTAAGGACATCACACACATCCATGCCCAAGGCAGGATTTGAACCTGCGACCGTAGCGGTCGCGCGGTTCCAGATTGTAGCGCCTAGAACCGCTCGGCCACTCCGGCCGGCTGCAACTCTTCTTCCGATAGTTTATCGTTTTATGTTTACCATTGTTTGTTGTTATATTTACTATCATTGTTTACTACCATTGTATCTCCGGAAGGGTAGCGACCGACATCTTGTAAGGTGACTATAATTTCGGACCTTACAAGAACTCATCGACATACTTTGCCGTGATCAACAAACACAATTAGGTGTCATGTGATAGATTGTACGTCCTATATATGAATATATAAAAGAGGCTAACATTGTCACGTACATCTTGTAAATAATTTTTAACGCTTATTGCATGAAAGGTGATGGAGTGTCTTTATTATAAAAACTGCGTAATGAATGATTGCCTATACTATGGAACGCCAGTGGAGATGAAACGGCAGGCAGAACTCAAGCTCTGGGTGGAAGGCCCGCACAGGTGTTGGTCCTGCTTAAAAACAGGAAATAGCAAGACGGACGTCATAGCACCTAAGCACTGGAGCACAATAGAGTCTGTGGAGAGGGAGAATATTCTGCATTTCGGAAATATGATTCGTTTTCGGAATTACGATGGTGGGGAGCCGAGCCTTGCTGGGAGGCCAGCGGTGGAGAGAAGACGTCTTCTGTTGTGAGTGCTCGTGTGTGACAGTCGCTCAATATCAGCTTTTGTTGGTACAGACTGACTTGCTGTCTTTGCTCTCAGGCAAGTTTATAGTTAGAACAGCTAGATACTGTACTGTTGCGAACCTATACGATTCTGGACTTCACCTCCTGGATCTAAGTCGTCGTTGAGTGCGCAACGTTCAGTAATTAAGGGCACTCCTTCTGCCTATGTATACGTTGAGACGTTATCTGAACTCCGTCCTTGTGGTTGGGAGTTGGCGTTTCTCGTCTGTAGAACACAGAGAGGAGAAGACAGTATTACAGTATATTAGAGACCAGCCTTTGCCGTCCTAGTGTTTGAAAGATTTTATTTGTGGCTGGATTTCTTCCATCGTCGCAGACGAGTACGAGAACCATTACTTCGACGCACCGGACACAGTACATAGGGTGATATTGCTAATTGCTTTGGATTATTAGGGGCTATAAGGCTAAACAGCTGTGATCACGTAGGATTTATTTCCACTGACGTTGCAGTCCATTGTAGATCATCTTTAAAAGTAGTGTCTTCTTGTGTTTGGTACATAGATGGTGTCAGTCACTTCGCGTTATTTATATTAAATCGCGCAGTCATAATAAAAGGGCAGAGTTGTTCAATGGATCAGTAATTTTAGCTAGAAAATATAAACATTTGTAATAGAGATTGTTTTTAATATAAGATAAATGTATATACAGCAACAACGTTTATCATTTAGTATAATTAGTTCCCTTAATCATTCTTTTCTGTTTAGGTTGGAATTTATATGTTAAAGAGCATTAAGAGATCCTAAGATCTGCTTCAGGGGGTAGTCAGACTGGGCCAGATCTTTATTTTAGCGTTTATTATTTTCCGTTGCGCACAGTCTTTCAACACCGCCTGCAGTAGCATCATGGAATCATTCTCCGCCCTTGACTTATTCCAGTTCTGTCTCTGAATTTTGACGACCTCGTCATCGACGGAATGTTAAGCCCTAGTGGTCTTTCCTTCCGAACAACGTACTCAAGCTGACGTCACGTTGAATAATACAGAGGCAAGAAGAAGGTAAGCAGCACATTCTGAAATACTGTAGATACGTGCCGAAATGAAAGATGAACAAAGATAACCACCTACTTGTATTTTGAGAATGTATTCTTCTTGCACAGATGTTAAATGTGGTCTGTTAACTCGTTTTGACGTTGGTATTATTGTATAATATTTCTTTCATAAAATAAAACTTAACCTTTCTCGCATACATTACAATACGTCCCATATGGAATCTTTGTCTACTCCTATAAATATCAGGAAGCGAACTTTATTTCAACCCATACGTTACGAAATTCGTTGCGTAATTCTGTATTACTGTGCATCCTCTAGTAATTTGAAACAAAGGCTGTAATTATTACTCAAAGCGATGTCAGAATAAAATGTATATTTCGTTGCATTGTTATGAAATTTTACAGAATGAGAGCAATGCCTGTTGTAGGACTGCTTCAAAGATACATTCAGAATGTGACATGCCATGTAAGTGAAATACTTTGGAGAGGGATTTTGATTCCGTGAAAATAAATTAATATTCATAAACGTTATGAAATTTTATATTTTACTGCATGGAATCCGGTCAAGTGTGCATGGTTTTTCCTATTACATGAATAGATTTCGTGTTTCCGTATGTATTCGTAATTGAATATTTTGTACTAAATTTATTCTGGACGGGTGGAATGTGGATTTAAATAATCGCAGCGTTGCCTCACTTTTTATTCTCCACGTTGCATCACCCCCACGTCGATAAAGCAGCGATGAGCTGCGTATAAGAACCTTCGACTACTCTCTGTGATGTATTTTGTTTAAATAAATGAATGATTGTTTTACGTCTCTGTTATTATAATAAAACATTTCTGTTTTACCTCCAAATATGACCAGATGCCTTTTCCAATACATGTGTGGTAACCATTTTGTAATGTGTAATATTTACGGAAATATAGTAAAATATATTTAATTGTGTCGTTATGATAATTTCACTAACGATAATCATCACTGTAATAAATAATTATTCACATTTCTCAATACAGCTCTAGATTTCTGTAGGACTGCCGTCGTACGCCTATAGCAAAGGCATGGATTTGGCCAGCAGAAATCGACAATGCAGTTAGTGCATATTGCACGGCCAATATATCCAAGAACCACGTCTTCTCGAGCCTTTAGTTGGGGGATTTCAAAGTCCGACTCCCTCTAATTATTCTGCCGTTATTTCAGTATCAAATAACACGGTCATACCATTCCTTTGTTAAACAGGCGATGGCATAACTGCAAATTTTTTCTCAATAAAATTACAGGTCTTCTAGCTAGTCCCGCGCCCTTACCTATACGCCGTTGCATAAATACGATGCTTCGTTATATCTGATCCTCTCATTTGAATATTTGAGCTAAATAATTGTAACAGTCATTAATTCCGAAATCCAATATCGAATCTCTAAATTTTTCACGCGATCGTATGGTAAAAATCATTATTCATGTCATCCGTTCTTAGTAAAAGCACAAACATAAACAGGCGAAATACGCGAGGCAGAAAGATACAGATATAAACTTACGTTTCCGTGGCAGAACTTGTTTTGAATGTATGCAGTATAAATCCTTTTTATGTTTCATGAACAACACATCATCAAAATTTCCAAGCCACGTCTGACAGGAAGATGGAAATGTAATAGCTTCAGCCCGGCAGATGACATTTGCCGACACCACTTCCACCGTTCTCCACAATCAAGATACAACAGCAAACTTTTACGCAGAGAAAATATCTTTCACTGATGCGCGTAATTTATCATTTATTTGAAATTTATGTCCAGAAGCTAATTATTCAGTGATACGATATATAACTTCATTCATATTCAGTTTGAGTGTTGTATTGTGAATTTCAAAAAACTGCATCTTGGCAGTAGTAACATGTAATGGTGAACAAGTCAGACTCAGCTGATAGTGGACGAAAATGCAATTATTAACGAAAATCCTTAACATGAAAGATATTCCAAACCACTCGTAGACATTTTGTTAGATCCATAGTTTCAAAATTTTCTGTGTCGAATTTTATATCGATTCTGACGTATGACGAAGACAGGCGAATTTAATTCAATGACTGCGGAAGACAATGCCGATTTGCCAATAGGCGATGTAATCGAGTCATATAATATGGTTGAACAAAATGCTAAACAAATTCTCCCTTCAGAACCTGAAGCAGTGCTAAGTTCTGAAGAGAAAGAAATATGATTTTTGAACAGTAATCTTGTGCACGCACAAATCCATGCCGAAAGTGAGCAGAATGAAGGCAATACCTTGGTGGACATGTGCCTTGTACTCAAAGTGCACAAATTACACAGCCCCCACAAACCGTATGCAAAATATGTACCACTATAGTCCTTAACACATTCGCGACAGCAAATTGAAGCCCACAAACATTTCCCAAAGAACAAGGGAAGCTACAAAAATTCCTATGTTCTAAGTACAAGGCTGCAAAGTCTCGGGTGCTACTGGCTTAAAAGCTATATTAGTGAAACGGCAGACACAGGTGGACATAACAGGGCAAGGAGTTACATTGTGCTCGTTTTTAGTAATAAGCGGTCTGACTGTAGAATGCCTCCTCAGCTTTGATTATTTACAGAAAATTACCCACTGATCGACTTTTTACACAGGAAAATTCCTTCTGGTGCACGACGGTAAACAAATAAATTTGATTTATTGCACATGCCTGAAGAAAAGACAAGGTAAATTTAATATGTAAATTGAAGGTGAACGAGGAAAAAAAAAAAGGAAATGAAATGAAATGGATTACTGATGTCAAATGGATTGAAACATCACCTGGAAGCATCGGCGACAAGCGTAAATGTGTACCGGACCATGATTCTAATTCGGGATCTACTGCTTACTAGATAGGTGTGTTAACCACCGCTCCACCCAGGACACAGTGTTATTGCAACAGCGTGGGCTACCTCGGCAAGCCCCACGGCCGACCTACACATCCACAGAGCGCCATCAATCTGCAGTCCCTGTCAATTTATTCCATTCTTGCTACTCTGAGATTTCCGCAGGAGGTCGGACGTACTTTTGCATCCACACTGAAATTGGTGGCTCCATTTGGGCAAATCAGTTAAATGAATGCGTAGTGTCTGTTCTTTCAGACATAAATATATAATGTATCACACCTGCACATTCTCCATGATGTTTGTTCTTTTGGACATCTCTGGAAGAACAGACTCCACGCATCCAAATAACTGATTCGAGTAGATGGCCCATGGACCGACCTTCTTCAGTGCGGATGATCAAGTTACGCCGCACCTCCTATGGGAATCTCACAGTAGCGAGCATGGAAGAAATGAACAGAGACTAGGGTTGGTGGCGTTTGGTGTCATTATTGGTAAGTCGTGATGGGTGCTGAGATAATCCTCACAGTTCGAGTGACAATGCGTCCCGGATACACAGTAGTTAATGGCACTGCCCAGTAAGCAGGTGACCTTGGGTTCGAATCCCAGTGATGTACATATTTTCATTCTTCGCCGCCATTACTGCGAAATGTCCCGATGCTGCTGACATCAATAATCTCTTCTCTTTCCTTTCCTCCCCCGTCCCCCTCCCGCACTCCATCCATCTTCAATTT
The DNA here is from genome assembly GCF_023898315.1 of Schistocerca nitens. Classification (NCBI taxonomy): domain Eukaryota; kingdom Metazoa; phylum Arthropoda; class Insecta; order Orthoptera; family Acrididae; genus Schistocerca; species Schistocerca nitens. The sequence goes on along the minus strand of NC_064618.1, from coordinate 476,676,891 downwards.
ACATGTAATGTATTACAGCTGCAGACTCCGTGTGGTGTCTGCTCTTCCGGAGATGTTACTTGGCAAAAATTTTGTATATATGAACAAAATTTTAATTCAATCCAATATGAGGCGATGTTCTGCCCGTTAGCTAAGTTTGAATAATTATTAATGACTTAGTGATGGACATAAATTTGGAATACGAAACATTAAGTGTGAGCACGTTTTTACGCTTTTTAAATGAAGATTGTGCATTTGTCCCCGGCGCACATCCTTTAAGGAAACAAGCATAAAACTGGCTGTCTTATCGTTAAATAGGGAAATGCGGGAAGGACCTGTAGCCGTATAGAAACAAAAGGACAAGCTATGCTCGAAATTTCCCACTCGCTATGTGGATAACGGACATGTAAACGAAATGTATAAACAAGAGGCACCTGTGGTCTAAAGTAGTGTCTTTGATTCGTAATCAAAACGCCCTCGGTCCACGCTTCGAAACCACCCTCCGCCTAAACTTTTAATTATAATCGCCATTGGTGGCCGAAGACTTCTGGCACAAGATGTCGTCACCAAAACTTTATTTATTTTATTTACACCTCAACTTCCGTAGGATCAAATTGAGTAGTAAGTCTCCAAGGTAATGGAACGCGACAGTACATGAAATTACAACATAAAATTAATAACAGATAAAAATAAAATGTTTACGAAGGTGAAAAAAGTCAAGCCATATGTTTAAGTAATCGCAATCAACAATACAACAAGAATCAGATGAAATTTTCAAGGAACTCCTCGACAAAAGGAGTGACCAAGGAGGAAACTCTTCAGTTTCGATTTGAAAGCTCGTGGATTACTGCTAAGATTTTTGAATTCTGGTGGTAGCTTGTTGAAAATGGATGGAGCAGTATACTGAACACATTTCTCCACAAGAGTTAAGGAAGTCCAGTCCAAATGCAGGTTTGATTTCTGCCGAGTATTAACTGAGTGAAAGCTGATTATTCTTGGGAATAAGCTAAAACTATAAACAAGAAATTATATATATATATATATATATATATATATATATATATATATAATGTGTGCCCCGACCGGGACTCGAACCCGGGATCTCCTGCTTACATGGCAGACGCTCTATCCATCTGAGCCACCGCGGGCACAGAGGATAGTGCGTCTGCAGGGACTTATCCCTTGCACACTCCCCGTGAGATCCACATTCCCAACATGTCCACAACACTACATTCGTAGTGCGCCTAATAGATTGCAGCTAGGGTGACTATTTAATTATCATTTCATTTCTAGCAAAGCTGCATGGTCATCCACGGTAACTGTTCTTTGGGGAACAGATATTACCGTCATATATATAGTTAAAAAAATATGGGTTCCCGGCCTTTGACCTTCTTGTGCGAACGCACACGCTATGCCCGAACTCGTACGGGACTTGGTAGATTAATCTGCCACGAGTAATGAGTATGATGGGCAAACATCTATTAGGCGCACTACGAATGTAGTGTTATGGGAATGTGGATCTCACGGGGAGCGTGCAAGGGATAAGTCCCTGCAGACGCACTATCCTCTGTGCCCGCGGTGGCTCAGATGGATAGAGCGTCTGCCATGTAAGCAGGAGATCCCGGGTTCGAGTCCCGGTCGGGGCACACATTTTCAACATTTCCCCAATGAAGTGTATCAACGCCTGCTTGCAGCTAGGGTGTCTATTTAACTATCATTTCATTTCTAGCAAAGCTGCATGGTCATCCACGGTAACTGTTCTTTCGGGAGCAGATACTACCGTCATATACACTCCTGGAAATGGAAAAAAGAACACATTGACACCGGTGTGTCAGACCCACCCGGACACTGCGAGAGGGCTGTACAAGCAATGATCACACGCACGGCACAGCGGACACACCAGGAACCGCGGTGTTGGCCGTCGAATTGCGCTAGCTGCGCAGCATTTGTGCACCGCCGCCGTCAGTGTCAGCCAGTTTGCCGTGGCATACGGAGCTCCATCGCAGTCTTTAACACTGGTAGCATACCGCGACAGCGTGGACGTGAACCGTATGTGCAGTTGACGGACTTTGAGCGAGGGCGTATAGTGGGCATGCGGGAGGCCGGGTGGACGTACCGCCGAATTGCTCAACACGTGGGGCGTGAGGTCTCCACAGTACATCGATGTTGTCGCCAGTGGTCGGCGGAAGGTGCACGTGCCCGTCGACCTGGGACCGGACCGCAGCGACGCACGGATGCACGCCAAGACCGTAGGATCCTACGCAGTGCCGTAGGGGACCGCACCGCCACTTCCCAGCAAATTAGGGACACTGTTGCTCCTGGGGTATCGGCGAGGACCATTCGCAACCGTCTCCATGAAGCTGGGCTACGGTCCCGCACACCGTTAGGCCGTCTTCCGCTCACGCCCCAACATCGTGCAGCCCGCCTCCAGTGGTGTCGCGACAGGCGTGAATGGAGGGACGAATGGAGACGTGTCGTCTTCAGCGATGAGAGTCGCTTCTGCCTTGGTGCCAATGATGGTCGTATGCGTGTTTGGCGCCGTGCAGGTGAGCGCCACAATCAGGACTGCATACGACCGAGGCACACAGGGCCAACACCCGGCATCATGGTGTGGGGAGCGATCTCCTACACTGGCCGTACACCACTGGTGATCGTCGAGAGGACACTGAATAGTGCACGGTACATCCAAACCATCATCGAACCCATCGTTCTACCATTCCTAGACCGTCAAGGGAACTTGCTGTTCCAACAGGACAATGCACGTCCGCATGTATCCCGTGCCACCCAACGTGCTCTAGAAGGTGTAAGTCAACTACCCTGGCCAGCAAGATCTCCGGATCTGTCCCCCAATTGAGCATGTTTGGGACTGGATGAAGCGTCGTCTCACGCGGTCTGCACGTCCAGCACGAACGCTGGTCCAACTGAGGCGCCAGGTGGAAATGGCATGGCAAGCCGTTCCACAGGACTACATCCAGCATCTCTACGATCGTCTCCATGGGAGAATAGCAGCCTGCATTGCTGCGAAAGGTGGATATACACTGTACTAGTGCCGACATTGTGCATGCTCTGTTGCCTGTGTCTATGTGCCTGTGGTTCTGTCAGTGTGATCATGTGATGTATCTGACCCCAGGAATGTGTCAATAAAGTTTCCCCTTCCTGGGACAATGAATTCACGGTGTTCTTATTTCAATTTCCAGGAGTGTATATATATATATATATATATATATATATATATATATATATATATATATATATATATATATACACATATATATATATATATATATATATATATATATTGAGAGGCCTATTTCAAAATACCCAGACTCGTAACGGGTGTCGACAAGAGGTTCGTGAACTTGCACACTTATTGTCCGAACCGCCCATTTTTTAACCAAAAATATTCTTTTAGAATGGGAAGAGTTACCCCAAAATGTAATACCATCCGACACAAGCGAATGAAAATAAGGAAAGCAGATTAATTTGTGTCGAACGATCACTCACTTCATATACCGTTCGAATAGTAAAAATAGCAGTCTTAAGTCATTGAACAAGATCCTGAACGTGGGCTTCCACGATGACCGTTCAGTTTCACTAATCATATGCCCATTCTGTGAAATTAAAACGTCAGGTTTTGTTGAACTTTGCGTTAGAAACTGTAAAAACTTAGTCTTACTGTGATCTTCTGTAAGTTTACTTTCTACAAGCCATGAACTTATGTCATGAACTGCAGTATTTGAAACCGAGCCAATGTTGGACACAAGATCCTTACTACCAGGCTAGTGTCTTCATAAAACAGAAATATACTATTTATATCAATAAGTAATAGGCATGGTCCCAACACTGATCCCTGGGGCACACCCCCACTTGTCCGTACCACACTCAAACCCCACATCACAGCCATCTCAACACTGTGAATAATGACCTTTTTCTGTCTGTTGCTAAAGTAAAAGATGAACTAATCGTGAGCTACTCTCTGTATTCTGTAATGGTCATACTTCTGGAGCAATATTTTGTGATGAACACAAATGCCTTAGTTAAATGAAAAAGTAAGTCTAGTGTTCGAAATCTTTTGTTTAATCCTTCCAGTGCCTCACAGAGAAAAGAGAACATAGCATATTCAGTTGTTAAACGACTTCTAAAGCCGAACTGAACATTCGATAGCAAATCGTGTGATGTAAAATAATTAATTATCGTCACATACACAGCCTTTTCTATAACTTTATCAAACACTGATGGCATAGATATAGGTCTAAAATTGTCCACATTATTTCTGTTTCCCTTTTTTAAATCGATTTTACTACTGAGTACTTTAATCGTTCGAGAAATGTATCATTCCCAAAGGAAAAAATAAAAATATGGCTAAATACAGGGCCAACATGTGCAGCACAATATTTTAATACTCTGCTAGGCGCTCCATCATACGTATTAGAGTCCCTAGTCTTCAGTGATTCATTTATTGACTCAATCTCTCCCTTGTCTGTATCACAGAGGAATACTTCGGACATCAGTCCCGGAAAGGCATTTTCCTACTGCCTTGTGTGATTCCCTGTAGAAAAAACGTTTTATTTAATTCACCGGAAATGCTCATAAAATGATTGTTAAATACTGTACATATATCTGATTTATCAGTAACAGAAATATTTCTGATACGAACTTTCATATCGTCGACCTTGTGCTGCTGACCAGGCACTTCCTTCCAAACTGGGCATATGGTTTTAATTTTATCCTGTGAATTAGCTATTCTATTTGCAAAGCACATACTCTTTGCCTTTCTAATAAAATTTTTAAACATCTTACAGTATTGTTAGTAATGCGCTACTGTAGCTTGATTGTGACTACTTCTAACATTTAGATATAATTCCCACTTAGTTCTACATGATATCCTTATCACACTAGTCAGCCACCTGGGCTGCCTTTTACTGGTAGCAGCCAGTGTAGAACGTTCTAATGGAAAGTAACTCTCAAAGAGCATGAGAAATGTGTTTAAGAAAGAATTATATTTTTCATCTATGTTATCAGCGCTATGAACATCCTGCCACTCTTGTTCCTTGACGAGGTTTAAAAAACTCTCTATTGTCGGTGGATTAACTTTCCAACATAGCTTGTAATAATACGTGACATTTGTTTGAGTACAAAAGCCTTTTAGGGTTAAAATTGGTGCAAAATGGTCTGAAAGGCCATTCACCCTTTTACTAACAGAATGCCAGTCTAGTATTGAAGACTGAATAAAAATATTGTTTATGCCTGTGCTACTGTTCCCCTGCACCCTAGTTGGAGAAACCACAGTCTGCATCAGTTCATATGAATTTAGGAGATCTATCAACATTCTTTTTCTTGCACCATCATATAGAAAATTTATATTGAAGTCAGCACATATAACTAGTTTCTGGTACTTCCTATAAAGTGAATCAAGAAAGCTCTCTAGCTTGAGCAGAAATGCTCTGAAGTCAGAGTTAGGGGACCTATAAGCAATAACAATTAGAAGTTTAGTTTCACTAAATTCAACTTCCCCTACACAACATTCAAATATCTGTTCAGTGCAGTACATGATACATCTACGGACTGAAATGGAATACTGCTTTTTACATACATGGCCACTCCCCCACCCCTAAGGAACTCCTTAAAAAACAGCCAGCTAATCTGTATCCTGTTAAAGGATGCCTCTCAATTGTCAAATTATTTAAGTGTGCTCTGATATACCAGTAACTTTCTATAAGCCGTTCAGTAACGATATTTCTAATACCTCTTATATGTTGATGAAATATTCTAACTCCTTCTCTACTTGGAAACATGACTTCCTATGAAGGCGAGCCCTTAGTTACAGCGACTTCCTTTACGCAGGTATACCTATCATCTGATTTCAGTCTAGAAAAGGTGCAGCTCTACCACCAACTACTACAGGATTTTTCCCATGAGTGATCAAACCTCCTCCGACTAATCGCCTATAAGCATCGCCAGCCTCCCCTTCCGATATCTGCTGAGGTGCCTAGAGAAACCCGATCTACTGATAGACTCAACTGGTACCACTGCAATCTAGCCCATGACCTCTGTCATCAGTGCCTTCTCCAGCCCTACAGCCGCATTAAGATGAGGCCGATCATGTTGCACGAAATGCACACTAGTGCCACCAGTTTGAGTAGCTATCTTTACCAGGTCACCACCTACATCATATTCCCCATCCCTATCAAGGCTGTTCCCTGCTCCACCTACTATCACTACCGGATCCTCCTTTGAGAAGTTCCTACATAATTCCCCTATGCTGTCAATCACCTGAGCCAACCCTGCACTAGGCTTCACAATGCTGGTGACCTAGCACCTACTCCCCAACACTTCCCGCAACTGTTGGCCCACATCTCTACCGTGCGAACTACCTAGTAGCAGAACCTTCTTCAGCCGTGCCGAGCTGGCGCCAGTGTTATTTTGTTTATGTGTCGGTGAGATCGACTGTGTTTGAGCTAAGCTATCTTTGCTTTTCGCGTGTCTTATCTTCCGGGTTGGCGGGCGAATCTAGTTGGTTGTTAGCCTTCGACGGGTAACCCTCGAGATCTCGTGACATTCGCTGGGAGACGAGTGTCAACGGCTGCCGTTACAAGTTGTGGTGTGAAATTGGTTGAGACTTTTGGCGACATGGACAGCTTGGAGATACAAGTTCTGTGACTTCGCTGAGAACAAAATGACAAGAGAAGCTGTAGAACCAGCTTCCTCGTATTGTGTACGTGATATGGAGTAAGTGGTCGTAATTGTGTTTTGTTGACCGACGCACTCAGAGCTATTTACACTTCATTATTGTAGTGAGATTTTCGTAGTCGAACTTTAAGATGGTGTGGAGAGTTCAGTTGGCCTAGTTAAATGGTGGCTGTTATTTGAAAGTTTTCTCAGAAATTTTATTAGGCCCTGCGCCTCTTGTAATTAAATGATGTTATGACGGCGTTTTCTAAGACTGCACTCTATTAATACAGTTGTCCACGTGTAAAATACTTACGGTCAAAGTTGCGATTTTGTCAGTAGTGTAACGTGTTCGTTTACAGGTTTACCCATATATCGAGTCAAAGGTTCTGCCGAGTGTTTCGACGTTTCACAGTTATTGGAATGTCTTTGTGATTCGGGCAGAAACTTTTGAGTGTGCCAGCGCCTTGGCGGGGAGTGAAATCTCACCCGAGGTCTAGGCCTGGCAGTGTTTAAGAACCTGACCACTACCAGAGTTTTTCACATATCGCCTTCCAAAGTTTAGTATTTATCTTCCTTCCGCCAAGGCGGGTTAAGCTGGTAGATATATAAAATATATTCTATGTAACCTGTTCGTGTATGAACCTGTTTCCTAAAATATTACGGATTGACGACTGGCTAAAGCGTAAGCTGTATACCATCTGCTGAGTTCCTTGTACAGCTCTTTCTAGTAATTATTTTATTAACACATCTAAGCACGTGAACATTTATTTTTAAAGGTTAGTGTTTCTGCTGTAGTTTTTTTATTCAAGCGGTTCTATCATGTTATGTAATTGGATCTTAGCTTGGCACTAGTGTTCAAGTGTCATTAAGTCACCCTTTACTGGTAATTCTTTGTATTATATGTATTTTGAGCGAAATCGTTTATGGGAGTTAGAATTTCTGAAGTTTGTCAGTATTTCTGTTTTCTTAATAAGAGGCTGTTTATTTGAGTACCGAGTAAGTTGTGTTTCTAATTGTATTTGCAAAGCTTTATCTAGTGGCTTGTCCGCAATTTGTAATTGTCAGATTCCTTAAAAGGCGTAATGTCAATAAATTGTCTTAATTATAAATTGTGACTACCAACCATGATTCCATCCCGCTTCCTCTTTTATGGTCTTTAAGATACGGTGTGTAAGTGTGGTACGATTAAGGAAATCACGTACCACTTCTTCTTTGTGACGTAAGCCTCCTAGCTGCATTCTGCCAACAGCCTCGTCAAAGAGGGTGGAACAGCGGCTCAGGACACTCTCTTGCCCATGTCGTGGGAAACTCCTCCTAGAGGCGGAAGAATCAGCAGTGATCAAGGGCATGACGATACTGAAGACAATGGAAACCACTGCATTAAAGACACATAATGTGCCTCCACAAAATATGTGGCCTATAACTGAAAAAGTGTCATGATGGTATCTCCTTTGGTAAAAAATTCCGGAATAGTCTCCTTTCGGATCTCCGAAACGGGATTGCCAAGGGGAAGGTGACCATGGGAAAAAGACTGAATAATCAACGAAAGGATAGCGTTGTACGTCAGGGCGTACAATGTCAAAAGCTTTAATGTGTTAGGTAAAAGCTAGAAAAAATGAAAAGGCAAATGCAAAGACTTAGAAAGTTAGGGCAGAGAGTGTGTTACAGTAAGCCGGCCGCTGTGACCGAGTGGTTCTAGACACTTCAGTCTGTAACCACACTACTGCTGCGGCCGTAGGTTCGAATCCTGCCTCGGGCATGGATGTTTGTGATGTCCTTAGGATAGTTAGGTTTAAGGGGTTCTAAGTCTAGGGGACTGATGACCTCAGATGTTAAGTCCCATAGTGCATAGAGCCCTTTTTTGTGTTACAGTGAACAATTCAGCGATACGGTCGTTCTTGTCAGAATCGACAACAAACCAACACTGACAACGATAGTTCAGGTATACATGCCGAAGGCGCAAGCTGCAGACGAAGACATAGAGAAACTATGTGAGGATATTGAAAAGGTAGTACTGTACGTAAACGGAGATGATATCTAATAGTCATGGGGGACTTCAATGCAGTGGTAGGAGAAAGATTAGAAGAAAAGGTTACAGGAGAATATAGGCTTGGGACAAGAAATGAGAGAAGAGAAAGAGTAATTCAGCCCTGTAATAAATTTTAGCTAATAATAGCGAATACTCTGTTCAAGTGTCACGAGGAGGTATACTTGGAAAAGACTGGCTGATACGGGAAGATTTCAGTTACATTACATCATGGAGAGACAGAGATTACGAAGTCAGATACGGATTGTAAGGCATACCCAGGAGCAGAGAGAGTATCAGATCACAACACAGTAGTGATGGAGAGTAGGCTGAAGTTCAAGTGAAGAGTGAGGAAGAATTAACATGCAAAGAAGTGGTATACAGAAACAGTAAGGGAAGATGAGACACAGATGAAGTTCTCTGTTGCTATAGATACAGAAATAAAGAATAGGTCAATGGGCAGTACAGTTGAAGAGGAATGGACACCTCTAAAAAGTGCAATCTCAGAAGTTGTAACGAAAAACGTAGGTGCAAAGGAGGTAACTGCGAAGAAACCATGGGTAACAGAAGAAATATTGCACTTGATCGATGAAAGGAGGAAGTACAAACGTGTTCAGGGAAATTCAGGAATACAGAAATACAAGTCGCTGAGGAATGAAATAAATAGGAACTGCAGGGCAGCTAAGACCAAAAGGCTGCATGAAAAAGTGAAGCAATATAAAGAGAAATAACTGTCGGAAGGACGGACTCAGCATACAGGAAATCAAAACGACCTTTGGTGACATAAAAAGCAAGGGTGGTAACATTAATGGTGCAACGGAAATTCCACTATTATATGCAGAAGAGAGAGCGGATAGATCGAAAGATTACATTGCAGGCCTCTATGAGGGGGAAGATACGTCTGATGTGATATACGAAGAAATAGCAGTCGATTTAGAAGAAATTGTGGATCCAGTATTAGAACTAGAATTTAATAGAGCTTCGGAAGACTTAAGATCAAAAATGGCAGAATGGATGGATAACATTCCATCAGAATTTCTAAATTATTGGGAGAAGTGGCAAGAAAACGACTATTCACAATCAGACTTTCGGAAAAATATTATCCACACAATTCCCAAGACTACAAGAGCTGAAAAATGCGGAAATTATCGAGCAGTCAGCTTAACAAGCTTATGCGTCCACATTGCTGACAAGAACAATACACAGAAGAATGAAAAAGAAAATGGGTATGAGCTTGGTGGCGATCAGTTTAGCTTTAGAAAACGTAAAGGAACGAGAGAGGCAATTCTGACACTGCGGTTGACAATTGAAGCAACACTAAACAGAAATCAGGACACTGCAAAAAGCGTTCGACAATGTAAAATGGTGTTAGGTTTTATAAAATTGTAGGAAAAATATGGTTAAGCTATAGGGAGAGATGAGTAATATACAACATGTACAAGAGCCAAGAGAGAATAATATGAGTAGACGATCAAGAACAAAGCGCTCGGATTAAAAACGGTGTAAGACAGGGTCTTAGTCTTTCCCCCCTATTGTTCAATTTGAACATCGAGAAAGCAATGATGAAACTAAAAGAATGGCTCAGGAGTGCAAGGTGAAAGGATATCAATGATACGATTCGCTGATGACATTGCTGTCCTAAGTGAAGAAGAATTACATGATTTACTGAATGGAATGAACAACCTAATGAGTACAGAATGTGGTTGGAGAGGAAATCGAATAAAGACGAAAGTAAGAGAGGTAGCATAAATGAGAAAAGCAAGATATTTAACATCACAATTGGTCACGAAGTAGACGAAGTTAACAAATTCTACTAGCTAGGTAGCAAAGTAACCAATGATGGACGGAGTGAGGAGAACATCAAAATCAGACTAACCCTCTTAAAAAGGGCATTCCTGTCCAATAGAAGTTTACTAGTATCAAACTGAGGCCTTAATTTGAGAAAGAAATTTGTGGTAATGTACATTTGGAGCACAGCATTGTATGGTAGAAGAACATGGACTTCCGGAAAACTGGAAAAAAAGAGAATTGAAGCATTTGAGATGTGGTGCTACAGGCGAGTGTTGAAAATTAGGTGGACTGATAAGATAGGGAATGAGGAGATTCTGCGCGGAATCGCAGAGGACAGATATGTATCGAGGACAAGGCATCTGTTAATACATCAGGGAATTACTTCCATGGCACTAAATGGAGCTGTAGAGGGCAAAAACTGCAGAGGTAGACAGAGTTTGGAAAGATCCAACAAATAATTTAGGACGAAGGTTACAAGAGCTAATCTGAGATGAAGAGGTTGACACAGGAGAGGAATTCATGGCGGGCCGCATCAAACCAGTCAGAATATTGATGACCCAAAAAATTGATAACCGGTGTATACAAACAAGTAATTATGAAAGTAATAAGATTAGTAACAATCATACACTTAAGGCAGTGTGTCCAACAGTGATGTAACTCATATCTTCAAGGGCGAAAAATACAATGTGCACCGGTTTCGACCTGCACGTCAAACTTCCTAGGAGTGAAACGCGGGTGTTAATTACATACTCGTGAAAGAGGAAGGAGTGAAATGTGTACATGAATATTATACAAACAGTGGGGTAGTGGATCAAACGTGAATACGTACTAAGTCCTTAAAGATAACAAATACTTTTGAATGTGTAAATGTGTCTATATTTCGTGAAATGGTTACATTATCTCATTGCTGTTTAACTTTTAAAATTTCTGCATAAAATGTCACTCCTAAACTGTGTTAATTCAAAAAGTATTCAGAAGCTTCTCCTTTATGTAACATTATTCCTAATTCCTCTAGCAGATCAAGTTTTTTTAACAATTTTTTCTGTATGGAGTGTAGTTAAGCTGTTATGGATGTCATCTACTTTGTGTCAGTTAAGGTACATGTGGTTAACTATTGCAGGTCTGTCAAAGTGGTTGCGGCTAAAGGCAGCAGCGTGTTCTTTGTAATGTGTATGTTCTTCCTGTTTTGCCTATATAAAATGCAGGGCAGCTGCCACACTGTAATTTATATACTCCACTTTGTTCTGTTATTGGATTTTTTATGTTTACTGTGTGAGGTAAGTGGTGTCCCATTTTTTGTTTGTGAAGAAAGAAATGTAATATTGATGTTTTCAAATAAGTTAGTAATTTTTTGTGATGCTGTTAATACATAGGGAATGTTTGTGAATATATGTGCAGTGTGATACGTTTTCGGTGTGGCCGATCGGTTCTAGGCACTTCAGTCTGGAACCGAGCAACCGCTACGGTCGCAGGTTCGAATCCTGCCTCAGGCATGGATGTGTGTGATGTCCTTAGGTTAGTTAGGTTTAAGTAGTTGTAAGTTATAGGGGACTGATGACTTCAGATGTTAAGTCCCACAGTGCTCAGAGCCATTTGAACCATTTTTTTTTTTTTTTTGTCGTACGTTTTTCCTGTAGTGCTTCTATTACTGATGTTTTCCTGTAGTTTCTTTGAGTTCGTCAACTGATTTTTCAGAATGTCCATTACTTCTTGCAGTTATTCGGATGGTATCAATTTCTTGTGTTAGTTCTTTGGGTTTCAATGTTAACTTGGGTGCCCTGTTCAGCATAGATCGAAATTCATGTCATTGTTCGGATGGTGTGGTGATTCATGTATTGTGATATCAGTGTAAGCTGGTTTTCTGTAAATGTAAGGATTGTCTTCTTGTTGTTCATTAACAATTGTGAAATCTAAGTAATTTATGGAACAGTCAATTTCATGTTCAGTTGTAAACTTTATTTTATCGTGGAGGGAACTGAATAAGTAAGAGAAGTTCACCACGTTCATCTTTTGTGCCATCAGATAGGAGTAGAGGGTCAACGGCATATCTTTTGTAATAAACAATTTTTTCAACAAGTTTATTTTTCCCATCAAAGAATTTGTTTCCTAAGTGGTTGATTAATTCGTCACCCAGGACTCTTGACATGATGTTATTCATAGCTAAGCCTTCTTTCTGCTGATATATTTTATCATTAAATGATAAGTAGTTGTGGGACATTACTAGACTGTGAAAGCCCATGAAGATGAGCTCCCAGGGCTCGAAATGAGTCGTACATTTCAGTAAAATCACATTTGTGACTGAAGAGGGTTGTTCTCTATCATTATAAAATAAAAGGCTTATGAACGAACGTAGAAACTGATGCAAATGGTCGAATGGCGCTTATAAGAAATGTATATTGTCAGCGCCATTCGAGGTGGCATATGTAACACCCCCATATTGAGAAAGCGGCAATGAGATGCGTTAAAAGCCTTTAACTACTCTCAGTTATGTATTTTGTTGTAATAATTAAATTGTTTTACCTCCCCCTCACTGCTACAAAGGAAGCACAGTTCTGTTTTAACTCTAGCTACGACTAGACGTCTTTTCCATTACTGATGTGGTGACCGCTTTGTAATGCGTAACATTTACGTAAATATAGTAAAATATATGTAAGTTAATTAAATCAGTTACTCAAACAATTCAATTAACCTTAATCACCATTATATTTAATAATTATCAATGTTTCTCATTACAGCTTCAGAGTGTCTATGGGACTGTCGCCATATGCCTGTAACAAAGACATGCATTAGACCACCAGAAATTTTCAGTGCTGTTAGTGCAAATTGCACGGCCAAAATATCTAAGAACCTCGTTTCCTCGAGTGATTAGTTCTGGGATTTCAAAGTCGGACGTCTTCAAATTGTTGTGTCATTATTTCAGTTTCAAATAATACATCGTGGTATCCAGTTGTTAAAGAAGTAATGGCACAGCTCCTAATATTTACTCAGTGGGATTACAGGTCTTCCAGCCAGTCCCATACACTTTTGCCATTGCGTTAAGTAAGATGTTTCGTTACATCTGAGCCTGCTATTCAATACCGCTTCAACAGAACTCGGAATATGTGCCGGACATCCATCATGTTGGAAGTACATTGCCATTCTATCATGCAGTGAAACATCTTGTAGTAACATCGGTAGAACATTACGTAGGAAATCAGCATACATTGCACCATTTAGATTGCCATCGGTAAAATGGGGCCAATTATCCTTCCTCCCATAATGCCGCACCATACATTAACACGCCAAGGTCGCTGATGTTCCACTTGTCGCAGCCATCGTGGATTTTCCGTTGCCCAATAGTGCACATTATGCCGCCGGTTTACGTTACCGCCGTTGGTGAATGACGGTTCGTCGCTAAATAAAACGCGTGCAAAAAATCTGTCATGGTCCCGTAATTTCTCTTGTTCCTAGTGGCAGAACTGTACACGACGTTCAAAGTCGTCGCCATGCAATTCCTGATGAATAGAAATATGGTAAGGTTGCAATCGATGTTGATGTAGCATTCTCAACACCGACGTTTTTGAGATTCCCGATTCCCGCGCAATTTGTCTGCTACTGATGTGCGGATTAGCCGCGACAGCAGCTAAAACACCTACTTGGGCATCATCACTTGTTGCAGGTCCTGGTTGACGTTTCACATGTGGCTGAACACTACCTGTTTCCTTAAATAATGTAACTATCTGGCGAACAGTCCGGACACTTGGATGATGCTGTCCGGGATACCGAGCAGCATAAGTAGCACACGCCCCTGGGCCATTTTGATTACAATAGCCATACATCAAAACGATATCGACCTTTTCCGCAATTGGTAAACAGTTTATTTTAACACGGGTAATGTATCACGAAGCAAATACCGTTCGCACTGGCGGAATGTGACGTGATACCACGAACTTATGCGTTTGTGACTATTACAGCTCCATCTATCACAAAGCGAAAAAAGTGGTCCTCCTAAAACAGTCATCTCTCTTTACGTACTACACGAATATGCAATAAAAAAAGGAGGTTCCTATTTAAAAAAAACGCAGTTGATACCCGTTTGACCAATGGCAGCGCCATCTAGCGCGCCAACCATAGAGCAATCTGGTTTACCCCTTCAAGCTAGACGAGTTTCGTTTTTTGTAGTTTTTTCGTTTGGTGCTTATTTCGTGAGATATCTGGCCCGGTCACTATCAGTGGAAAACCCTATATATATATATATATATATATATATATATATATATATATATATATATATATATATATATATATTTTCTGATACGTTTTACTGCGAGTCAAATCTCAAAACGATAAACGACGTTATGGGGGTGGGGCGGAGGGAGGGGGAGGGGAGGAAGTGGGTATTTCGGAAAAGGCCCTATGGGCATGTAAAAAAAGTATGTGTGTCTTGTTTTGCTCCCCACCACGACATATTCTAAGCCTATCATAATCTCTGAAAATTATTTCGAGCAGTTAGTTCACGAGCCCAGACGAATAGTAAACGGTTGTGAAAACATAGTTGACCTCTTAGCAACAGATAATTCTGAGTTAATAACCAGCATCAAAACCGATATAGCGATTTGTGAACACAGGGTTGTCGTAGCAAGACTGAATATTGTAATCCCCAAATCCTCGAAAACTAAGAGAAAAATATACCTATTAAAAAAAGCAGATAAAAATTCACTTGAGGCCTTCCTGAGATACAATCTCCACTCATTCCAAATTAATAATATAAGTGTAGACCAGATTTGGTTTAAATTCAAAGAAATAGTATCGATAACAATTGAGAGCCTTATATCAAATAAACTAACAAACGACGGAGCTGATCCCCCTTGGTACACAAAACGGGTTACAACACTGTGGCAGAAACAACGAACAATAATAACAAATTTAAACAGACGCAAAATCCCCAAAATTGGCGATCCTTTACAGAAGCTCGAAACTTAGCTCCGAGTTCAGTGCGAGACGCCTATAACAGTTTCCACAACGAAACTTTGTGTCGAAACCTGGCAGAAAATCCTAAGAAATTCTGGTCGTATGTGAAGTATGTTAGCGGCAAGAAACAATCACTGCCTTCTCTGCGCGATAACAATGGAAATACTATGGAAGACAGTGCTGCCACAGCAGATTTACTAAACACAGCCTTCCGAAATGTCTTCACAAAAGAAGATGAAGTAAATATTCCAGAATTCGAATCTAGAACAGCTGCCAATATGAGTAACGTAGAAGCAAATATCCTCGGAGTAGTGAAGCAACTCAAATCACTTAATAAAAGCCTGTCTTCTGGTCCAGACTGTATACCAATTAGGTTCCTTTCAGAGTGTGCTGATACATTAGCTCCATACTTAACAATCATATACAACCGTTCGATCGAAGAAAGATCGGTACCCAAAGACTGGAAAGTTGGAAAGGTCACACCAATATTCAAGAAATGTAGTAGGATTAATCCACTAAATTACAGGCCCATATCGTTAACGCCGATATGCATCAGGATTTTAGAACATATATTGTGTTCGAACATTATGAATTACCTCGACGTAAACGGTCTATTGACATACAGTCAACATGGGTTTACTAAACATGTTCCTGTGAAACACAACTAGCTCTTTACAGTGCTAAGTGCTACTGACAAGGGATTTTAGATCGATTCCGTATTCCTGGATTTCCGGAAGGCTTTTGACACTGTCCTGCACAAGCGGCTTATAGTGAAATTGCGTGCTTATGGAATATCGTCTCAGTTATGTGACTGGATTTGCGATTTCCTGTCAGAGAGGTCACAGTTCGTAGTAACTGACGGAAAGTCATCGAGTAAAACAGAATTGATTTCAGGCGTTGCCCAAGGTAGTATTATAGACCTTTTGCTGTTCCTTATCTATATAAACGATTTGGGAGACAATCTGAGCAGCCGTCTTCGGTTGTTTGCAGATGACGCTGTCGTTTATCGACTAATAATCTCATCAGAAGATCAAAACAAACTGCAAAACGATTTAGAAAAAATATCTGAATGGTGCGAAAAGTGGCAGTTGACCCTAAATAACGAAAAGTGTGAAGCCATCCACATGAGTGCTAAAAGGAACTCGTTAAACTTACGTTACAAAATAAATCAGTCTAATCTAAAAGCCTTAAATTCAACTTAATACCTAGGTACTACAATTATGAGCAACTTAAATTGGAAAGAACATATAGAAAATGTTGTAGGGAAGGCTAACCAAAGGCTGCGTAGTTTTGGCAGGACACTTAGAAAATGTAACAGACCTACTAAGGAGACTGCCTACCCTACGCTTGTCAGTCCTCTTTAGAATACTGCTGCGCGGTGTGGGATCCTTACCAGGTGTGACTGACGGAGTACATCGAAGAAGTTCAAATAAAGGCAGCACGTTTTGTATTATCGCGAAATATGGGAGAGAGTGTCACAGAAAAGATACAGGTTTTGGGCTGGAAATCATTAAAAGAAAGGTGTTTTTAGTTGTGACGGAATCTTGTCACGAAATTCCAATCACCAACTTTCTCCTCCTAATGCGAAAATATTTTGTTGACACCGACCTACATAGGGCGGAACGATCACCACGGTAAAATAAGGGAAATCAGAGCTCGTACGGAAAGATATGCGTGTTCATTCTTTCCGCGCGCTATACAGCATTGGAATAATAGAGAATTGTGAAGGTGGCTCGATGAACCCTCTGCCAGGCACTTAGATGTAGATGTAGATGTAGATGTAGAATTGTATCCCTTGGGCAGGTTTACTTATGAGATAGTCACTTATGACTGCAGTTTCACCAATGATAAATAATACAAAGCTCTGCGACGAATTCTTGCCCAGAACACAGGGCGCGTGCCACAAGTCATCCTTTAAAGTTAATTTGTAAGAAAAATTTAAATTGAGTGGAAATTTATTATGGGGTTAAACGTTGTGCTAACATTTAAAAAATTTAGATATCCTGTAGCTTAATGATTAATTACGTTTATACTGTAAGACTACGGGCGATGGCTGAACGATTTGTATTGTACTTTCACTTCACTTAAGTCCGTAATTACGCTCTTGAGGCTACATAGTAGCTTTTTAACAGTGTTGCCATTGAACAACTTAGATTGTTTGCCATCTCTCAAACAAAAGCACAAATGTTTGTGAAATCTTATGGGACTTAACTGCTAAGGTCATCAGTCCTTAAGCTTACACACTACTTAACCGAAATTATCCTAAGGACAAACACACACACCCAAGCCCGAGGGAGGACTCGAACCTCTGCCGGGACCAGCCGCACAGTCGATGACTGCAGCGCCTGAGACGGCTCGGCTAATCCCGCGCGGCTGCCATCTCTCACACCCGTACTCGAAATGTACAGGTTTGAAATATATATATAAGAATGCTTTTGAATTCTATCAGTATTTTCTTCACATCTTTGGATATTTATTGATGACTGCACAGGTATTCTGCTTTTTTAATCCCGTCGCCCTTTCTAAGCAAAAAGAAACGTAGGTATGTCTTTAACATTACTTAAAACACGTGTGTCCGACGCGATAGCTGAGTGGATGGCGCCGGTACGGTAGCTCAGCGTGTTCGGTCAGAGAGCTGGTAGGCATCAGTAATAAAAAAAAATTTAGTGGATCAACATACGAACTTGAACGGATGTCATGTGACGTCAGCAATGACCAAACAGTCTCCTCCCAGATAGTCAGAAACGCCACAGTAAATTTAGAAGAGAAATTTATGCCGTACATGACAACAGATTTAAGAAATTAACATGAAAGGAATCCAACAGAGACCTTTCAGTATCAGCGCCGTGGTCTGTCACGTAAAATGGTCCGGGTTCGATGCCCGGTTGGGCCCGGGATTTTTTCCTCTCAGTGACTGGGTGTCATGTTGTCGCCATTATCATTTCATCATCATCAGTGGAAGACAACGGAAAACCACCACTGGAATCAATTTCCTAGACGCTCATGCGGTGGACCTCTCTGACGAGGCTTTCCCCATGGGAAGACCTGTCGTAGGGGAGAACACAAAGTTTTAACTACTGTAGTCGTTGATGCTATCAGTATTTAATAGTCGTTGATTCTTTCCTGTATGTTACCACAGTTATAAATTAAACACTATTGCACAAGCAATCATTGCCAATTGAAAGCAGTATGTACTCTAGGTGCAAAAATGCAACTTATTTGGAAGGTGCTATGTGGTTTTTTTTTTATTTTCGAATAATATATCTGTTTGAGTCACAGGTGGAGTGATTGCAGATATCATTTACGAAACATTTTTTCAGAAAAGGTTGCCACTTTCTGTCTCACACTCAGATTAAAAATCTTTGCAACAGTGACTGTCATATCACTTCACTGGAGGTTAATTATTACTTTTAATACAAGTGTAACAATGACAAACAAACATTTCCGAGAATACTGTACCATATTTACTGAGTGATGAAAAAGTCAGTGTAAATTTGAAAACAAAGTTCACAAAATGTCCGACACATGGCGCTGGACAGCAAAACGTCTGTGACTGCGCATGACAATCGTGTACAAAAGGAGCTGTAATGAGAGAGAGAATCAGATGCGCCAGCTGTCGCAGCATGATGACGTTACCTGAAAAGGCGCTTTTAGTGAAGCTGTATTATCAGAATGGGGAATGTGCTAGTTCAGCGCTAGGATCCTATCGCCATAGGAAGGGGATTCGAACGGGTAAAGGTCCGTTGACAAATGCAGCTGTGGTGAGAATGATTTCGAAGTTCGAAGCCACGGTTTGTTTAGACGATAGACCCCGTAGTGGCCGACCAAGCACAAGGCGTAATGCTGCTGAGACAGTTCAGGAAGAAATGGAGACTGTAGCGGGTTCGTCTATGCACGGGGAAGTCAGCGCTCGTGCAGTCGCACGTCGCACCGGCATTCCATACACTACTGTTTGGCTGGCACTTGGGCGTACCCTTCGATGCTATCCGTACAAAATCCATCGGCATCATGAACTGTTACCTGGAAATTTAGTGAAGCGGAGGGCATTTCGGTGTGGGTGTTTCTAAAAATGGCGGAAGATGACGATTGGTTGAGTAACGTGTTGAGGACCGACGAAGTTCATTTCACGCTCCGAGGTTCTGTCAACGCCCACAAATGCAGAATTTGGGCTACCTAATATCCTAGAACTGTCTTGGAAACTCCATTGCACGACGAGAAAGTCACGTTATGGGTTGGATTTACCACATCTACCGTTATCGGGCCTTTTTTCTTCGAGGAAATGCGTGATTCTGATTTTGGAACTGCTACCGAGACGGGTGAGAGGTACGCCGATATGTTACAGAGTCGCATCATCGCCAGCCTGGCTGACAAACACCTGCTGGAACGTTCGATTTTTATGCAGGACGGCGCTCCACCCCATATTGCTAGACGCGTGAAAGATCTCTTGTGCGCGTCGTTTGGTGATGATCGTGTGCTCAGCCGCCACTTTCGTCAAGCTTGGCCCCCCAGGTCCCAGACCTCAGTCCGTGCGATTATTGGCTTTGGGGTTACCTGAAGTCGCAAGTGTATCTCTAAGGATGCTGAAAGATCACATCCGACGTCAATGCCTCACCATAACTCCGGACATGCTTTACAATGCTGTTCACAACATTATTCCTCGACTACAGCTATTGTTGAGGAATGATGGTGGACATATTGAGCATTTCCTGTAAATAACATCATCTTTGCTTCGTCTTACTTTGTTATGATAATTATTGCTATTCTGATCAGATGAAGCGCCATCTGTCGGACATTTTTTGAACTTTTGTATTTTTTTAGTTCTAATAAAACCCCATGTTATTCCAAGCATGTGTGTCAATTTTTACCTCTCTGTCTACATTATTCCGTGATTTATTCAGTTTTCAAATTTATGCTGACTTTTTGATCACCCGGTATTTATAACAGAGTGCATGGCGTGCTGGCATCGAGAGACTGGTTCTTGGAAGAGAGTACGTCAGTTCCAAGTGATGGCTGTTGTGTTCATGATCTGGTTAAACTGGCACGGGCACCTGCTGGCGATGATTCTGATATCTATTGCCTATGCTCACTATTAAAAATGTGGGTGACCTTCCAGCAGAAATTGTAGTACCACATGTAAGCCCTAACAGTAAAAAGATCCCACAGTGGCAGTGCAGTCTGTCCCCTGTCTCCCACAGTATTCTCCAAAATCTAGTCTTCGACTGTTTTCTCACGCTTGATAGGATACTTCAGAATCTTCGTTGCTGATGTCTAATTTCTTCTTTTCCCTTGTTATAAGAAACATAAAATAGCCGAAAAGGTTCATTCCGAATGCATCCTTTCCTGCGTAAAACTTGGATTACCAATATATCTGGTCGTGCGGTAGCGTTCTCGCTTCCCACGCCCGGGTTCCCGGGTTCGATTCCCGGCGGGGTCAGGGACTTTCTCTGCCTCGTGATGGCTGGGTGTTGTGTGATGTCCTTAGGTTAGTTAGGTTTAAGTAGTTCTAAGTTCTAGGGGACTGATGACCATAGATGTTAAGTCCCATAGTGCTCAGAGCCATTTGAGCCAACTAATATATCTCAGAACGTGTCACCTACATTTTCTCTTGGGTAGTAAATCTTCTTGTCTTTAGGCACATAGATTGTGGAGGACCTTCCCGTACATTCAGTGGATAGATGCTACGCCCATCATGTCAAAATTCAGCCAGTAGCCGTCTCTACCGGTATCGTTAGGTAGCTTGAGGTGCCCTTGTACAAATCACATCTGTGGCGTATGAAATGTGAGTGTGACGGTAAATAGTGTAAGGGAGGAGTGGGGGAGAAAGAGAGGGACAGCAAAAGACAGTCACCGCTCACCCCTCCACCCATCCAAATTCTGCCTCACACCCTTAAAATGAAACATTGTCTCCACGCCTGCATAACACTACATGCAGAGTGAATCATGTAAACTATAGTACTTCCAATACCTCATAATCGTTCAAGATATCTTCATGGCTAGTGATAATATGCAAAAAGCTCCTTAATTTGATGTTACCGGTGATGAGAAAAGCTTCCGTCAGCTATTGTTGTTATGAAGCCAGGCACCGTTATTACTTATGGCTTCTGTGAGGATTAATCCCATATAATTTTACTGCCCCTTCTTTCAGTTCGTTGCAGGCATGTGGCCCCTTGATGCATCGCGCAGTATTAATGGCAATACACATTTTGCAGTAGTACACACATCTAAAAAAAGTTTTGAACCAGCCCGATTCCGAGAACACCTGATGACAGACATTGACTGCGGATGTTGTGTCACAGACACAGTCCCTTTGACTGTTCAGAGGTATCACTAAACATGCCCTGAGATGTAAGCAACCATGGATGAGCAGCACCTATTAGACAGAGGGGGTCCGACAGTCGATCAGTGGAATGCCACCAGAAGGAGATAAACAGCTTGAGTTGTCTAAAGTTCAACCATGCCTAGAAGTTCAATACCGCGGTTCGATCGCGTCCGCATTGTTACTTTGTGCCAGGAAGGGCCGTCAAGAAGAGAAATGTCCAGGTGCCTCGGAGTGAACCAAAGCGATGTTGTTCCGACATGGATGAGATACAGAGAGACAAGAACTGTCGATGACATGCCTCGCTCAGGCCGCCCAAGGGCTACTACGGCAGTGGATGACCGCTACCTACGGATTATGGCGCGGAAGAACCCTGAGAGCAACGCCACCACGTTGAATAAAGCTTTTCGTGCAGTCACAAGACGTCGTGTTACGACTCAAACTGTGCTCAATAGGCTGCATGATGCGAAACTTCACTCCCGATGCCCATGGCGAGATCCTTCTTTACAACCACCAGCGGTACAGATGGGCCCAAAAACATGGCGAATGGACCGCCCAGGATTGGCATCACGTTCTCTTCACCGATGAGTGTCACGTATGCCTTCAACCAAAAAAATCTTCTGAGACGTTTTTGGAGGCAACACGTTCAGGCTGAACGCCTTAGAGACACTGTCCAGCGAGTGCAGCAAGGTGGAGGTTCCCTGCTGTTTTGGGATGACAGTATGTGGGGTGACGTACACCGCTGATGGTCATGGAAGGCGCCGAAACAGCTGTACGATACGTGAATGCCATCCTCCGACCAATGGTGCAACCATATCGGCAGTATATTGGCGAGGCATTCGTCTTCATGGACGACAATTCGATCTCCCGTCGTGCACATCTTGTCAAGGACTTCCTTCAGGATAACATCGTTCGACTAGAGTGGCCAGCATGTTATTCAGACATGAACCCCATCTAATGTGCCTGGAATACATTGAAAAGGGCTGTTCGTGGACGACGTGACCCACCAACCACTCTGAAGCATCTACGCCAAATCGCCGTTGAGGAGTGGGACAATCCGGACCAACAGTGCTTTGATGAAAATGTGGATAGTAAGCCACGGCGAATACAGGCATGCATCAGTGCAAGAGGACGTGCTACTGGGTATTAGAGAAACTGGTGTGTACAGCAATCTGGACCACCACCTCTTAAGGTCTCGCTGTATGGTGGTACAACATGCATTGTGTAGTTTTACTGAGCAATAAAAAGGGTGTAAATGATGTTTATGTTGATCTCTATGCCAACTTTCTGTACCGGTTCCGGAACTCCCGGACCGACGTAAAGCAAAACTTTTTTTGATATGTGTGTATTGCATATTTACCAGTGTGATTTGCACCATCGCCCCCTATTTTTGTGCAGTCCTCATTTCCGTTATTCCTTTTAATGTTCCAATGAAGATAATTCCTACATTATTTTCGAGGCTATACTTTCGTTTTTGCTGCCTCAATGTGATGTGTCCCCATGATGCACTGAGCTTCATTTCCTGCAGTATACTGTCTCTGGTTTGTTTTCCACCAATCTGCTACGCTCCGCCGTCCGGAGTGGCCGAGCTGTTCTAGGCGGTACAATCTGGAACCGCTACGGTCGCAGGTTCGAATCCTGCCTCGGGCATTGATGTGTGTGATGTCCTTATGTTATTTAGGTTTAAATAGTTCTCAGTTCTAGGGGACTGATGACCTCAGAAGTTAAGTCCCATAGTGCTCAGAGCCATTTGAACAATTTGCTACGCTCCATGTGCCCCCTTCTACAATAAAAAGAGACTTATTGTCATATTTCATCCTCATTTTATGTGTGTGATGCAAACCAAGCACAACACGAGTACCTGTGTTCAAATTAGGGTAATTTCAGCGGCAGACAATGAAATATACTCTCTACTATTCGCTAATGAGTAGGTCGGTCTCAAATACTAGTGGCGGTGGCGACTCTAGCTCTATGATGAATTTAAATAACATGACGTATGGTATTTAAAAATAGACACGAAGATAATTCTCTCTTTGACGTTGGGTGCTGATTGGTATCATGATTTAGATCCCGGGAATTTTAGAGATAAGTATTGTTCTTCTTATAAATATCGAGGGGTTGCTAGACCTTCAAATGGAAACAGTGTAGGTGATATTAAAAATAAGACTGGAAAAGAGAACTGTGTTAGGCGACAATTAATCTCAGTCGTTTTGAGTGTAAGCTCGCAAACAAAACTAAATATATCATTCACAATGCAGTAGCAGAATTTATGTATGCCTAGGGTCTCGCCTAAGAGTCGTCAGGTTAATTTTCTCTCGTATTTCGGAAGATATTTGCAATTAGTTTTTTGCATTATGTCGAAGAAATCAGCCCACACAATTACTGCTCGCAACATGTTTCATGAGACATCCAATATCAATGGAAAGCATTTTTTTGTTTCCCGTTGCAAACAAAACGATTTTTAAGTAGAATTTTACCTGGCTATTCGATAGAAGGGTCCTAAATTAGCCTATTGCGATATTACATTTAGCAATATGTACAGGAGGGACAGTGAAACACGAATAATAACCAGTACTCCAGTAGCAACTGGCGTGCCGTCCAGCCCCACGCTGTCTGCTACTGCCGTGCTTAGACACTGCTGTAACAGTGGTTGTTCTTCATGTTTTACTGTTCATACTAGTACATATCGCAAAGTCTAATATCGCTCCAGACTAATCTGTAACCTTTCATCGAATGGTCATGTCTTCAAGAATCGGTGAGTATGTAACGGGAAACAAACAGACACTATCCGTGGACGATGGGCGTCGCATGGAACTTGTGATGAGCAGTACTGGTCTGGAAAGACTCCATCTGCACATCTCAAAAAGGAAACGGCAAATATCTGTCGAAATATCACAGAAAATGCGCCTGAAGACTCCTAGGCGGGACACGCGGTACATATCCATCAAAGTATGGGAAATAAGAAAAAGGGAAAATGGAAATTGATTAATGCAGATGACATGAGACTCAAGTTTAGACCACATCAGTACGATAAAAACAAGGAAAATAATTGAAGTGGAAGGAAGGAAGGAACATACGGGAAGTTGCTAAGAGGAAGGTGTTACACTGGTATAGTCACGACGAAAGAAAGTATGAAGATTGATCTCGAACGGAAAGAAACGCGAAGTCGACTGCCTACGTGATGGGTACCATGTGTCAAGGACGCTATGGCCTCCAAGAAATCTCAAAAACACGGACTGAGAATGAGATTTTCACTCTGCAGCGGAGAGTGCGCTGATATGAAACTTCCTGGCAGATTAAAACTGTGTGCCCGACCGAGACTCGGACTGGGGACCTTTGCCTTTCGCGGGCAAGTGCTCTACCAGCTGAACTACCCGAGCACGACTCAGGCCCCGTCCTCACAGCTTTACTTCCGGCAGTACCTCGTCACCCACCTTCCAAACTTCACAGAAGCTCTCCTGCATACCTTGCTCAACTAGCACTCTTGGAAGAAAGAATATTGCGGAGACGTGGCTTAGCCACAGATGTTTCCAGAATGAGATTCTCACTCTTTCTTCCAGTAGTGCTAGTTCTGCAAGGTATGCAGGAGAGCTTCTGTGAAGTTTGGAAGGTATGAGACGAGGTACTGGCGGAATTAAAGCTGTGAGGACAGGTAGCTAGGTTGCCCGCGAAAGGCAATGGTCCCGAGTCCGAGTCTCGGTCCGGCACACAGTTTTAATCAGCGAGGAAGTTTCAGGGGATTGAGTAGATCATAAACTATGGAAGCTGAGAAAAGATAAACAGCGTTAGCTGTAAGCCCCTCGCACGTATATATATATATATATATATATATATATATATATATATATATATATATATATATATATATTCCTGGCAATGGAAAAAAGAACACATTGACACCGGTGTGTCAGACCCACCATACTTGCTCCGGACACTGCGAGAGGGCTGTACAAGCAATGATCACACGCACGGCACAGCGCACACACCAGGAACCGCGGTGTTGGCCGTCGAATGGCGCTAGCTGCGCAGCATTTGTGCACCGCCGCCGTCAGTGTCAGCCAGTTTGCCGTGGCATACGGAGCTCCATCGCAGTCTTTAACACTGGTAGCATGCCGCGACAGCGTGGACGTGAACCGTATGTGCAGTTGACGGACTTTGAGCGAGGGCGTATAGTGGGCATACGGGAGGCCGGGTGGACGTACCGTCGAATTGCTCAACACGTGGGGCGTGAGGTCTCCACAGTACATCGATGTTGTCGCCAGTGGTCGGCGGAAGGTGCACGTGCCCGTCGACCTGGGACCGGACCGCAGCGACGCACGGATGCACGCCAAGACCGTAGGATCCTACGCAGTGCCGTAGGGGACCGCACCGCCACTTCCCAGCAAGTTAGGGACACTGTTGCTCCTGGGGTATCGGCGAGGACCATTCGCAACAGTCTCCATGAAGCTGGGCTACGGTCCCGCACACCGTTAGGCCGTCTTCCGCTCACGCCCCAACATCGTGCAGCCCGCCGCCAGTGGTGTCGCGACAGGGACGAATGGAGACGTGTCGTCTTCAGCGATGAGAGTCGCTTCTGCCTTGGTGCCAATGATGGTCGTATGCGTGTTTGGCGCCGTGCAGGTGAGCGCCACAATCAGGACTGCATACGACCGAGGCACACAGGGCCAACACCCGGCATCATGGTGTGGGGAGCGATCTCCTACACTGGCCGTACACCACTGGTGATCGTCGAGGGGACACTCAATAGTGCACGGTACATCCAAACCGTCATCGAACCCATCGTTCTACCATTCCTAGACCAGCAAGGGAACTTGCTGTTCCAACAGGACAATGCACGTCCGCATGTATCCCGTGCCACCCAACGTGCTCTAGAAGGTGTAAGTCAACTACCTTGGCCAGCAAGATCTCCGGATCTGTCCCCCATTGAGCATGTTTGGGACTGGATGAAGCGTCGTCTCACGCGGTCTGCACGTCGAGCACGAACGCTGGTCCAACTGAGGCGCCAGGTGGAAATGGCATGGCAAGCCGTTCCACAGGACTACATCCAGCATCTCTACGATCGTCTCCATGGGAGAATAGCAGCCTGCATTGCTGCGAAAGGTGGATATACACTGTACTAGTGCCGACATTGTGCATGCTCTGTTGCCTGTGTCTATGTGCCTGTGGTTCTGTCAGTGTGATCATGTGATGTATCTGACCCCAGGAATGTGTCAATAAAGTTTCCCCTTCCTGGGACAATGAATTCACGGTGTTCTTATTTCAATTTCCAGGAGTGTATATATAATAGTATTAATAAAGTGTTTTTAACGCAACTTGTGTTTCTCATACATCTTTTGGATTAAACGTACATTTTATTGTATCCACATCTTGACGGATACACTGCAAATCACACTTAAGGGCCAGGCAGAGGGTTCATCGAATCATCTTCACAATAATTCTCTATTATTCCGCTCTCGAAGAGTGCGAGGAAGAAACTAGTACCTACATATTTCCGTGTGAGTTGTGATTTATTTTGTTACGATGATCGTTTCTCCCTTTGTAGGTCAGAGTCAAAAAAATATTTTTACATTCGAAGGGAATGCTGGTGATTGAAATTTCTTGACAAAACCCCGCCGCAACGAGAGATGCGGTTGTTTTAATGAAATGCACCCCAAATCCTATATCATGTCCGTGATAATCTCTTCCCTATTTATCCATAATACAAGACGTGTTGCTCTTCTTTGAGCTTTCTGTATGTACTGCGTTAATCCTATCTGGTAAGGATCTCACTCCGCGCAACAGTACCCCAAATGAGGGCAGACAAGCTTAGTGTAGGCATCTTATAATTGTTCTGCCAATAAACCACTGTCTTTGGTTCGGCTTCCCCACAACCTTTTCTATATGTTCTTTCTACCTTAAGTTGCTCGTAATTGTAATTTATAGGCATTTAGTTGAATTTACGGATTTTACATTTGACGGATTCATCGTGTAACCCAACGGATCCCTTTTAGCACCCATGTGGATGACCTCACATTTTCATTATTTATGGTCAACTGATAATTTTCACACCCTACAGATATATATCCTAAGTCGTTTTGAGGTTTGTTTTGATCTTCTGGTGAGTTTACTAGATCCTAAACTTCAGCATCATCTGCAAACAACCTAAGACGGCGGCTCAGATTGTCTCTTAAATCATCTATGTAGATAAGGAACGGCAGAGGACCTACAACACTACCTTGGGTAACGTCAGTAATCACTTCTGTTTTACTCGATAACTTTCCATCAGTTATTACAAACTGTGACATCCCAGAAAGAAAATCACGAGTCCAGTCGCATACCTGAGACAGTTTCCATAAGCAGGCAATTTCATTACAAGCTGCTTGTGAGGTACAGTGTGAAAGTGAGGAAATTTAGAAATACGGAAACAATTTGTGCTCAGCCATGTCTCCACAACATCCTTAATTCCATAAGTGCTAGTTCTGCAAGGTTCGCAGAAGAGCTTCTGTGAAGTTTGGAAGGTAGGAGAGTAGGTACTGCCAGAACTGAAGCTGTGAGGAGGGGTCGTGTGTATTGGTTGGGTAGCTAGGTCGATAGAGCACTTGCCCTCGAAAAGTAAAGTTCACGAGTTCGTGTCTCGGCCCGGCGCTCCGTTTTAATCTGGCAGGAAGTTTCAGTTTGAAATCCCTTGTGTATAGCACTCAACACTTCGTGGGAGTAAGGAGCTAGCTTGTTTAAGAAGAACGATGTAGTCTAAATCCTTGTTGACTGTGTGTCAATAGCCCATTCTCTTCGAGGTAATTCATGTCCCAACACAACATATTTTCCAAACTCCCGCTGCATACAAACGTTAATGATATAGGTCTGTAATTTAGTGGATTACTCCTATTGTTTTTCATGAATATTGGTGTGACCTGTGCAACTTGCCAGCTTTTGAGTAAGGACCTTTCGTTGAACGAGCGGTTATATATATTTGTTACCTCTTTGTGATTGTCACATCATTAAATTCTATGTTAGAACTACACCGCATTTATAGCAGTGTGCTATTGTGGGCAACAGATAACCAGAGATAAACATGGTGCCTCGACGTTTGTACGGCAGGGCAGGCGAGAGCGCTGGTCGTTGCCGCCACGACAAACCTTAACCCTGCTTCCAGACTCTGGCGTCCTACATCTGTTGGGGCCGCCGCTATCGGATTCGACGTGGCTCGGGCGCTGATTAATTGCAACGAGCACTGCTGTGTCCCGTCTCTCTCTCATTGGCACGCACGCACGCACACACACACACACACACACACACACACACACACACACACACACACACACACACACGCACGCACACACGTCAAGTAGAGGCACACATTCGCGCACACTCACGCTCACACACACACACACACATGCAGACACACACGTCCACGCAGGAGGAGAGATAGACAGCCCGTGTACACGCTATCAGCGACGAGAGGAAAGAGGCCGTTGGCAGCCCTGGACTGACATCAGCGGGCCTGAAAGCCCGTGTCGGCGCGCTGCTGCCCATCTAACTCTGGCCACCCCGTCCCCCAGCGCCCCACCCCTTACTCCCGTACGCCGGGTGGCATGCATTTGTTTAATTAGCAAGGAGTGGAAGAGGGTCTGCCGAGCACGTGTGGCACCGCCCGTGCGACATTCTCTCCACTAGCTCACATGCCAACCAAACACACCAGTAATGATGTATGTGGCTGCAGGTAGCCAGTCGGCCGCTCACGATGCGCCGTCGAGGTAGACGTGTTTGCCGCACGAAAGACGAACACGTGCGCGTAATTCGTCATATGGGTAAAATGTCTACTGCGGTACACTAGTTTGCCACTTACATAGTCACCGTGACGATAAAATTATTTTGGTGCTCGTCACAGAGGTCTTCATCGCTCATACTAAAGTCTCGGGAGCCAAACGTGTTTAAATGATTGAGTATTAAAAGATTGTAGATAAAATGGTAAATTAGTGCTCAAACTACTCTTTTGCAATACCAAGAAAGAAACATTATCAATAACACTTTCAAAGCTTCCCAAGCGTTAATTTTAAACCGTAAGTAAAAATGGTTGAATAAACAGTGGGATAACTATGGCTAGCTGATCACTAAATAAATATGGATGTGCCACCGAAAGATTAGGCTGGAGTCTGAAAGATTTACAACATTTTAAAACATGTATCACATGTTTCAAATGTCAGGTCCCCACGTTGCTGCTCTCTCGTCGCAGTATGAAAGCTGTTAAAATGTGGTGTACTGAAATACATACGCCAGAAACGCCACAAATTAGTCGTTGCTCTTCCTGGGGCGATGAGGCATGGATCAGAGGACTATGAGCTACACGAAGAAGACTCAGTCACTGCCACTGCATCCCGCCTCTGTGACCAGAAGAAAGTCAACGGTCAAATTGTTGCATTCATAGGCCACAGCTCATTTTCCGACGCTTCCAGATAGTCTGCTTGCCTATAGCTTATGTTTGTCTGGCACAACAGCGAGGAAATGACTCTTACAGAAATAGCACATGTTTCTATCTCTCTAACGAGCCCCTTTGGTTGCAATGTAGGGGGCATCATTTTCTTGGATTCATTATCCTGGTCTGAAGCAGAAAACTACTTCCTTTCACCAGTCATGGATACGAATAAAGTATTTCCTTCTGTTGGGTACGTCATTGAAATCGCCAAGAAGGCATTGGGCCAATGAGAACAATCTGTCCTCTGTCATGCCACACCTGCTCCATGCAGCATTCAGTGCTGTGCTGTGCTCCGTAAATTCGCTTGGTAGGCGAATTTTGAGTACACATCCAGAGCAGCTTATTGGGCAGCCGACATAATACCCCCACTTAAACTCCCCAGGGTACCCTACAGTAAAATCGTGATCCTAGTTTACAAAACTGGTAAAAAGTTATTTAAAAATTAAACCGGAACTTAAATTTATCTTTAAAATTCGTCATTTCTAAAGTAATCCCGGGGCTCTGAAGAAACCAAGGTGATGATTTGCTTCACGCTTGACACAAAACGTTAATACATTCAAAGATTGAATTATCTCATTTTGAGAGTACTGAAGCGCGATCTGCTTTAATTGTTAAAAACCATTCAACAGCCAAGATTGTATAAAATATTTCTGTCTTTAAGATAACCTGTTTCAATAGGCTTTGCTGTCATATTCAGGTCCTCAAAATCTTTATCCTGTGAAACACGTTCATTTTGCGCTGAATGTCAAGCACAGGACGTCATGTGGATAAATATCAGCACATTATGGTTTGTCATTGCTAAAATATTTTAAAACGTATAGCACCTTGTGCAAGAGGCCATGCCCATATACGTTTTGCTCACAGATGCTTGTTACATCATACAAACACGGTACAAAATAGCACATATGTTCACATATGCTGGACATGAATAGGACGTCCTCAACCCTATATATCCGTCGGACTGGGAATGATGAGGCAAGAGGTAGAGCAGGTAGTGGTGAAACTCAATAGGGGCACATTACTGACTAGGGATGTATTTTCGGCTTATGGGATAAGCTTGCCTGTAAGCTAAGTTTCCTGAGCGACTGATTAATTTCTTTTGCTGCCACCCCATCACCGCAAGTGAACTTGCGTATTCAGGTGTTAAGGCCTGCGTTGAGGGGTCCTTTATTGTGGAGTGAATTTCTGGTCCCTGAGGCAAAGACGTCACAGAACTCAGTGACTACAGAGCAGAATAATTTTTGTATTTTCCAAACAGGAAATTTCCCTTTGACTTTGATCTCCTGAATTCTGAACATAAACGACAATCACACCTCCACCCAGCATGGTTACCTTTGCGATTCACATACAAATGTTGCGGTACACAAGAATTCCCGTCTTCGTGTGTAGGTAAGTCATCTCAAGTCACGAGATCACTGCATGCTGTGGCAGTGTGACTGTAAAGCTGAAACTTCGGACAGCATATTAGACAAGTGATATGAGGGCTCACCTTCAGGAGAATAAATTTTGCTGCAATGTCCGGAGAACTGAAGGTCAGATTAAGTTAGTTATCTTCCTTAGTTCGATATTTGATCACTTTAATTGGATTCTGATATCTGTTGCACAAGCGTAATGGCATTCCTTTCTAAGTCCTTCTACATCGATATACACTCATGTTCAAAAAGAAAAAAAAAAAAAAAACATATCACCGTGAACCACTAGAGGTAGGACGTTCATATTCACAGGATATGTGCATTAGTATGTTCTACAGAAATGATTAGCGTTTCAGTCAACTTGATTCAACATGTGTCCTGTTGCCTAACAGACACAGGGTCCACCATTGGCCCTGAGAACTTGTTCCATGCGTAATGGCATCGACACGACGGCGTCCTGTGGTATAGCGATCCATGCTGCACTCACGTAGTTCCAACGTTCATTTGTGATGGCTGGCACTGAGTCACAGCGCAGCACCTATCCTTTCACCAGATACCACACATTTTCGATTTGTGACACGTCTGGTGATCTGGAGAGCCAGGGCGAAAGGCTGACATCCTGTGACACCAACAAGGCACGTGTTCGTGCATGGTGTCTGGAGTTTTGTGCAGAAAAGGTATGACTACGGGTCGCAGGATGTCATTCATGTAGATCACTCTGGTCACAGTGCCCTGGAAACGCACAATCTGTAACTAGTGCTTGAGCCAATAGACCCATCACCATAAGGCCGCCGGCCGGAGTGGTTAAGCGGTTCTAGGCGCTACAGTCGGGAACCGAGCGACCGCTACGGTCGCAGTTTCGAATCCTGCCTCGGGCATGGATGTGTGTGATGTCCTTAGGTTAGTTAGGTTTAAGTAGTTCTAAGTTCTAGGGGACTGATGGCCTCAGACGTTAAGTCCCATAGTGCTCAGAGTAATTTGAGCCATTTTTGAACCATAAGGCCTTGAGTTGGCGCTGTGTGCCTTGTGCGAATGCAGTCACTGCGATCCGCTCCCCCTGTCTGCGGCGAACCAAAATGCGGCCATTATTTCCAATCAAACAAAACTTAGAGTCATTGGGAAACACTACCTGATGCCATTGCTGTCCCCAGTGACGTCGCTCCATACACCATTGCCGTGAAGCGCGTTTCTACACATTCACCAAACGTAGGTGGAGAAGTGGATGAAGCGCACGTTAGCCATGCCGTAATAAACGGCGGTGGACTGTCACCCCCGACAATTTACGATGCATTAGACTATTCCACTATTGGGACAGAGCTGAGGTGGATGCGGATCTGTCCTGCAATGGCATTTGGATGAGGTGTTGATATTCTCGAGGGGCAGTCTGTGTGGTGCGATCACACCCATTTCGTCTTGTTCCAAAACCTTTCCTGAATTATTCTGCACCCACCCATTGCACAGCCGAAACACTACAGCGACATGAGCAGTAATTTCCGGGATGGATGCATCACATTCTCCCGGGCCAATAATGCGCTCTCTGTCAAACTAAGTGATTTGAGGGTATTGTTTGCGCATATGTCTGCGAGGCGTCCTGCACCTCTGTTCAAGTCACACTGATCATTACCTTCGGTTTATACCGCCAACAAGAGCCTCAGGTTTATTTTACCAGTAGGTGGTGTTGCGCCGCGATTTCGATATTGACCTTTAAGCCGCCGGTCGACATGGTTCAAATGCTAACCATTTCTGCAAAACATAGTAATGTACATGTCCTGTAAATATGAACGTCCTATATCCAATTGTCCAAGGTGTTCTGTTTGTTTTCTGAACATGAGTGTAATTAAGTCTCTTCATGATTCAACATACTCGCTCTGATCGAGGGCGTTGTGTAATTCAGTCACAATTTGTTATTCTTCTAGCACATGGTGGCCTATCTGAAACCCTTCTTGTAGGTTGGATGTTACTATGCCTAGAACAACAGGCATTCGATTAGGAGTGTTTGTGATGATTTCCTAATGGGGTTTCCTCGAGCAGCTACGTAACAAGGTGTTTTGACTGCTATAAGCATAAACGAGAGGAGCGAATAAGGGACAACAAAACAAGCACATAATGTGCCGCGCGGGATTAGCCGAGCGGTCTTGGGAGCTTCAGTCATGGACTGTCCGGCTGGTGCCAGCGGAGGTTAGAGTCCTTCCTCGGGCATGGGTGTCTGTGTTTGTCCTTAGGATAATTTAGGTTAAGTAGTGTGTAAGCTTAGGGACTGATGACCTTAGTCGTTAACTCCCATAAGACTTCGCACACATTTGAACGTTCAAGCACATAATGAAACAAACATTGTCTGCGCTAAAAACACGAAATCCACTTTCAGACGTACGACACAAAATGTGATGATGGTTTTCAAGACGCCATAAATAGACGGAGTCAGTAAAATTATTGCCATATTTATGAAGAAAATATCAAGAAAGTTATTGTCATTTATACACTCCTGGAAATGGAAAAAAGAACACATTGACACCGGTGTGTCAGACCCACCATACTTGCTCCGGACACTGCGAGAGGGCTGTACAAGCAATGATCACACGCACGGCACAGCGGACACACCAGGAACCGCGGTGTTGGCCGTCGAATGGCGCTAGCTGCGCAGCATTTGTGCACCGCCGCCGTCAGTGTCAGCTAGTTTGCCGTGGCATACGGAGCTCCATCGCAGTCTTTAACACTGGTAGCATGCCGCGACAGCGTGGACGTGAACCGTATGTGCAGTTGACGGACTTTGAGCGAGGGCGTATAGTGGGCATGCGGGAGGCCGGGTGGACGTACCGCCGAATTGCTCAACACGTGGGGCGTGAGGTCTCCACAGTACATCGATGTTGTCGCCAGTGGTCGGCGGAAGGTGCACGTGCCCGTGGACCTGGGACCGGACCGCAGCGACGCACGGATGCACGCCAAGACCGTAGGATCCTACGCAGTGCCGTAGGGGACCGCACCGCCACTTCCCAGCAAATTAGGGACACTATTGCTCCTGGGGTATCGGCGAGGACCATTCGCAACCGTCTCCATGAAGCTCGGCTAGGGTCCCGCACACCGTTAGGCCGTCTTCCGCTCACGCCCCAACATCGTGCAGCCCGCCTCCAGTGGTGTCGCGACAGGCGTGAATGGAGGGACGAATGGAGACGTGTCGTCTTCAGCGATGAGAGTCGCTTCTGCCTTGGTGCCAATGATGGTCGTATGCGTGTTTGGCGCCGTGCAGGTGAGCGCCACAATCAGGACTGCATACGACCGAGGCACACAGGGCCAACACCCGGCATCATGGTGTGGGGAGCGATCTCCTACTCTGGCTGTACACCACTGGTGATCGTCGAGGTGACACTGAATAGTGCACGGTACATCCAAACCGTCATCGAACCCATCGTTCTACCATTCCTAGACCGGCAAGGGAACTTGCTGTTCCAACAGGACAATGCACGTCCGCATGTATCCCGTGCCACCCAACGTGCTCTAGAAGGTGTAAGTCAACTACCCTGGCCAGCAAGATCTCCGGATCTGTCCCCCATTGAGCATGTTTGGGACTAGATGAAGCGTCGTCTCACGCGGTCTGCACGTCGAGCACGAACGCTGGTCCAACTGAGGCGCCAGGTGGAAATGGCATGGCAAGCCGTTTCACAGGACTACATCCAGCATCTCTACGATCGTCTCCATGGGAGAATAGCAGCCTGCATTGCTGCGAAAGGTGGATATACACTGTACTAGTGCCGACATTGTGCATGCTCTTTTGCCTGTGTCTATGTGCCTGTGGTTCTGTCAGTGTGATCATGTGATGTATCTGACCCCAGGAATGTGTCAATAAAGTTTCCCCTTCCTGGGACAATGAATTCACGGTGTTCTTATTTCAATTTCCAGGAGTGTACGTAACTGTTTATAACAACAGCTAGCTACAGACAGCAACGTTTGTGTACGATATACCGTTGGGTAGGTCTTGAAGTCAGTTGCTAAATGACCACTTTCATCTTAATAATAAATAGAGGTACTAAGTGATATAGGTAATTTATTTAGTATTTTTAAAAAACGGTACCAAACAAAAAGTTCCTCACAGATCAGCGTGAATTTTTTGTCCTATTATTTCGATTTGCTTATATTTATATAGCGTCAATTTTATAAAGTTATTATTTGTAAGACAGGTGCTTGAGTAGGTTATTGTAGCTGTTGTTAGCTGCTATAGGCGATGGTGTGAAAATTAATGAATGTTAATTTGAAGAGATGTGAAAAAATAATTGCTTGTGGAAACGATTTCTCTGTTTTCCTGCTAATAGTGATGTTTGTCGTTCATGTACCTATCGGCTGCTGTCCCGACATTTGCTGAGAACGATCTAATTCTCTTCTAGCACTGATTAAGTTGATGATTAATGAACATAATGGATATGACAACAGCGGGAAGCTACAAACTAGAGAAAATGCGTCTGTTCCAACAAAATATACTATATTGTTCCTGCAATGTCACGTAATATACTGGCGAATCAGCCAGATACACGAGTATAGCTCTAAATTTATGAAGGCCGGATCCTATTGCTTCTTGCTGCAGGCAAGAATGTAAAATATGAGACATTCAATCGCATGAAGAGCACTGAATTAAAACGATTCAGCCCTTGAGGTACGAGAAAATGTGGGAAGCGAAAATAGAGAACTTTGTCCACTAACATGGAAGGTAACGGAAACCCGGGCATGGCACCTCAAACAACTATTCCCGTAGCAACATAAACAGCGCCCGGTCTACTGCGTTCCGAACGATTAGTAGCATAACTGCGAACGCTACTGAACGTGAATTCGGAGATGAATTTAACTATCTACAACCTCGCGAGCGGAACGGCCCATTGTGGCAAATGGAGCACAAAGCGTGATTACCAACGCTAAGACGGAACCTGTCCCGGAATCGCAGTCGTTGTAATTTCTCACCTCCGTTCAACTCGATCAGTTCGTAGCAACTGGGGCGGTCATTGAATCTCTGGTCAACTTCGTGGCGTCGAAAACCTCGATGCAGTAAACTTCCTTCTACAAGAAAAGGTCTACATAGCCAACCCAACCAGCGCTGCGGTTACCGTTAGCTTCCCTTTGTAGCAACGGAGCTTGCAACCCACATGTTGGGACTACTGAAATGGAGACAAGTTCCACGAAGACGGCGGACACTCGTTTTCTTCTGCAGCCTGAATTTGATATGAACGGTTTCCTAGCCTCTGCCAATATTTGCCCTCTTGCGATATTGCAGAAGTAATCAAATTAGAGCGCGGAAAATTCGGCCGCACCCACTAGCTCGTACTCCACTTTTAAGGCAAGCCGACGCTGATCTCAAGTCGTCGGGGAAAATTAGACTGATAATGAATAATTAAGGATTAATTTAGAAAGAGTTTGAAATGACGAATCAGTCAACTCGAGATGCACATCAAACGAAAGGCTTTTTCTCTGAATAACCCGAATCTTGTGTTAACAGTATTGATTTAATTCTTGAAGTTATTCGGGTGTACTGAATATCCGATGAGGTTTGGGGATTGCAGCCGGATCATGTTGACTTCTTGCCACGATATTTTGGCTGGCGGTTAACCAGCCATCTTCAGGTGAGTGTCCGGCACTGGAGACTGCATTTTTTTATTGAATTTCGATTCCCCCCCCCCCCCCCCTCCACCCACCCCAGAGGGGCGGCGGGCTGGCAGCAGCGTAATATAACGCTCTGCAGCCTACAGAAGAGTTAAAAACATAGTGAGTAGATAAGAAACAAAAAACAGAACATTCGATAAAACGGTGACTGTTTAAAACCGTAAAATGGCGAAAACTTGGGGAAGTGAAAATATAAAAACAAAGGGTTGGCGATGCTGATTAAAACACATAGAAACTGGACAGGCACAATTAGAAAAACACGGCGACAGTATGTTTTCTGTTTGTAAGACTTAAAAAAAAAAAAACAAGCATAGCGATAGTTTGGTGTCTGTTCGCAACACTTTAAAAAAAAGTGTGAACACTCACGTAAACTGCACTATAGAGTAGACACGAAGGCAGAGGGGGGGGGGACATACGTGGGGGACAAAGGGGTTGAAGGAGAGGAAAAGCAAAAGGGTTGGGTGCCAATAGAGGCAGAGGACACATGAAAGGGGGTAGCATGTTGGATGCGAGAAGGAGTAGGGAAGGCAGTGGAGGAGAAAGCGAAAGGACAAGGGGGAGAGAATGGAGTCAAAGAGAGGGTAGGCTGGGAAAAACAGGAAGGAAGGGGGGAGAAGGAGCCCGGGAGAAGGACAAAGGGAGGGAAGGGAAGATCAGAGTTGATAGGAGGGATAAATGCAGTAAGAGAGGGCATATTTTGGGAGAGGAAGTTGATGGAAGCCACCTTGGGAAAGGAGATGAAGGGTGTAGAGTTGGAGGGTATGGGGACACAAAGCTGAAGGAATGGCAGCAGTTGGGGCTTGGAGAGGAGAGAAGCAACCAGGCAATGGGGGGAGAGGTTGAGGCAGATCAAGAAGATGGGAGGTGTAGAGGACTCAGATATGTTTGAGGATAAAGTTCAGATGGGGAAAAGGATCACATCATAGAGGATCTGCTTGGGGGGGGGGGGATGGGAGTCGTATTCAGAAGGCTACATGGAGTGCATGGTGCTTGAAGATCTGTGGGGACTTTTAGATTTTGTGGGAGGGATGGATATCTAGGCAGGACTGGCATAACAGACGTTGGGACAGATCAAGGATTTGTAGGTGTGGAGGATGGTAGAGGGGTTCAAGCCCATGTCTGGCCAGATGAGGGAGACAGAGGTCGTTGTGGACTTTGTAATGGATAGAGTGGAGATGAGGGATCCAGGTTAGGTGACAGTCAATGGTGAGTCCAAGGTAGGTGAGGGTGAGGGAGAGGCAGTGAAGGAGCCGGAAGGAGCGAGTGGTGTGACCTAAGATGATTGCCTGGGTCTTGGTTCAAATGGTTCTGAGCACAATGGGACTTAACATCTGAAGTCATCAGTCCTCTAGAACTTAGAACTACTTAAACCTAACTAACCTAAGGTCATCAGACACATCAATGCCTGAGGCAGGATTCGAAGCTGCAACCATAGTGGTCACGCGGTTCCAGACTGAAGCGCCTAGAACCGCTCAGCCACACGGGCCGGCAGCCTGGGTCTTGGAAGTACTGATTTTTAGGAGCCACTGGTTACACCATGAGGCAAAAAGGTCAACATGATTCTGGAGAAGGCGTTCAGACCGTTGAAGGGTAGGAGTGAGGGCAAGTAAGGTGGTGTCTTCAGTATACTGCTGAGGGTTGACTAAAGTGGGGCGGAGGGCGGTTGGGGCATATCTGCTGTGTACAGAAGGTAGAGGATAGGGGAGAGGACAGAGCCCTGTGGCACACCTGCAGAGGGGTAGAATGTGTGGGAATCGGTGTTATGGATTTTTAATGTACGAGGGCCGACAGGAGAGGAAGGAGGCAATCAGACATAGTTCATAGGAAGGGCAGAGGTCTGGAGTTTAAACAGGAGACCAGGATGCCATACACAGTCGTAGGCCTTTTCCAGGTCTAGGGAGACAAAAATGGCAGAGTGACAGGAGTTAAGCTGGAGGGAGAGGAGATGGGGAAGGCATAGAAATTGGTTATCAGAACAGAAGGAAGGCCGAAAGCCACATTGGGTGTTGGGGAGGATGTGGTGATGGATGGACTGGGTACAGATGGATTCCAAGAGCTTGCTGAACACTAATGTGAGACATATGGGGCGGTAGGAATAGGCATCAGGCCCGTTAGGTTTGGTGAACATCAGGATATGGGAGGTTTACCACAGATTGGTGTAGAAGCCGGTGGCAAGGATTATGTTCTAGAGGGCGGGAAAGACTGCAAGGAAGGAGAGAGGGCACTGTTTGAGATGGCAGTAGGTAATGTGATCATGGCCAGGGGCGGAGTTGCATTTAGTGTGGAGTGTGCTTCTGATGTCCTGTGTAGTGATGGGAGTGTTAAGCTCTGATGGTGGTGTGTGGCCTGAGTACTGGAAACTAGGAGCAAGGGGAGGAGCAGAGGTATCTGTTCACTCGATGATATCAGGGAAGAGAGAATAATCAAACTGGGGTTTATCTGGAATGGAAAAGACTTAAGGTAGGTGGGAGGCAAAGTGGTTGGCCTTACTGAGATTATGAGGAAAGGGATAATCATCATGGATGGTACTGCAGGGTAGAGAAGTCCCCAGTAAGGCGGTGGAAAGCAAACCAATAATCCAGAATGAGATTTTCACTCTGCAGCGGAGTGTGCTCTGATATGAAACTTCCAGCCCAGGAAAGGCAAAGGACCCAAGTTCGAATCTCTGTCTGGCACATAGATTTAATCTGCCAGGAAGTTTCATAGCAGACCAATACCTGGAAGAGTTTATTGGGAGTGTGGCATAGAGTTATGTGCATGTCTGTCGCCAGGCACGGCATTTCTTCACAGTAAGCACATTGTGGATGTGTCGTTGTAATAGATGGTGACAGATGAGTGTGTCCCAGTCACGAATGTGGAGGAAGGATTGGTAGAGGCAACAGGATTCAGGAAGGACAGCCTCTGGGGGCAGGGCTGGGTGGTTATGGTGGATGGCTTTGATAGGGATATGAGTGGCTACAGCATCAGACGAGGTCTGTTGGAGGAAGGCAGCAGTTCA
Source organism: Schistocerca nitens (assembly GCF_023898315.1). Taxonomy (NCBI): domain Eukaryota; kingdom Metazoa; phylum Arthropoda; class Insecta; order Orthoptera; family Acrididae; genus Schistocerca; species Schistocerca nitens. The sequence continues at coordinate 476,636,655 of NC_064618.1, read as the reverse complement.
GGAGATGTCATCGGGAGATTGGAGGGTAGGGTCGTGGCGTTCGACCTCGGTACATACGGAGTCCCGGTAGGCATACCACTTGACGTGGGAGTAATCGTGGACAAGGTTAGTAGGAATGTCAGGGCGAGGAATAGGGTGGGGATGGCGACCATCAGACATAGTGAGGAGGACAGGGGCATGGTCGCTGCGAATTAGGTGAAGGACTTTCACAGTGATGCACCCAAAGAGGTTGAGAGAGGCTAGGATCAGATCACGAGTGGGATTTCGGTTGGGTGTGTCGATGGAGGGAACCAGGTGCACATGGAGGGTGGCGATAAACCAATGCCACCGCTGGAGTTTAGCAGGAGCACAGCTGTGAATACTGAGGTCTGTAGCAGTCACATAGGTGGAGAAGGTGTGGTCAGTGAGGGCCAGGACATCATAGGGGATGGGGTATGAGGGCCGATGTAGGTGGTGGCACATGTGACAGGAAGGAAGGGTGAGATGCTCAGAAGGTTTGTTGAGGAGAGGTTGGGGCCAAATAGGGAGGTGCTTAAGGTGGCTGATAGCAACCCTGCTAAGCGCTAGGGGGTACAGGTCATCAGTGGACTGGAGAGAGTAAGGGGCTGTGGATATGGAGAGATGGGGTTGGAGGAAGGTTCCATTTAGCATGAAGGCATCCACATGTGTGAATTGAGGGTGTGGAGCAAGAGGAGTTTGTGGGTGGGCCGGGGGCGAATATTATGCTAAAGGATACAGCAATGTTGTCACACCTTGGTAGGGGAGATTTAAACGTGGGTGGTGAGGGGGTGAAGGTGAAGTGGGCCTGGTTGTAGGAGTAGGTGGCATAGGTGGTGAGCTGAAAGACGGAATGGGCAGCAATGGCGATTTGGGAAAGGATGTGGGGGTGTTGGAATGGGTGGATGTTTCGGAGTGCAATGGTGTCAAACTGGATGGTGTCCTCTGCAGCAGGAGGAGAGTGGAGCGAGTTGTTGGGGTGGATGGGGTCATTAACATGACAGGGATGGTGAGGTTTCGGTTGATAGGAGGAGGTTTGGCATTTAGAGGAGAAGGTAGGATTGGGTTCATTACAGGTATTGCAGGAGACGGGAGAGGCGAGGTTGGGGCAGTTCGTCAGGAGGTGGGAATCTTTGTGATGGAAAAAAGTAGGTGAGCTCTTGCAACTAGCAGTGACATGGTCGTTATACTTAAGGCAACATTGGCTGCAGTAGGATTGGAAGGGGGAACAGGAGGGGTCAACTTTGTGACCTCTATTATAGATGAGACTGTAAGGAGCTGTAAGAAGGCAATCGAAGGAGGAGGAAGATTTTGTGAATACATGTGTAAGGTAAGTCGGCCTGACAGCACTACATATGTGATGTGCCAAGTGGCATTCAATGTGGAGATGGGAATTCAGTTCTGCCAACACCTCAGCCTCTGTGATCACGAGGCTCCTTCAACTTGGATTTTAAGGGATCCAACCCTCGGAATGGGAGACTGCTAGTCCCCGGCGTCCGCTTTATAGCAAAAATTGACTCGGAAACGCTAGCACATTGGTGGCCATCACAGGAGCGTCCTCTATCAAAATCCGCGCCATCAGGAAATACTGTTCTATCTGTGGCATGCAGGCACATGCTTAAATGTGAAAACTACACGTCTGCTCTGTTCCGGAATGCGCGTTCATGTCGCTAGAAACCAGATGTCAGATGTCGCCAGAAGTGTCATTATGAATAAACTGTCTTCTCACAGGTCCCAAGCCTAGCCCAGTTGAAAACCGCCGTCACGATTTATAAGATTTTGTGCTAGGCGTTTTTCCACAGATTCTATAACTATTGAATCCCAAGAAGTTCTCGCTGGGGTCCAAGATTTTCGTGGCTGAAAATTCGTAGCATGTCCTGTGGTAATGCAATGCTCAGCTACAGACGAATTACTGGCATGTGAAAGGCGATTGTGGCACTCATGTTCAACGCACCTCTCATATACTGTGCATGTTGTCTGACTGATGTAAGGTTTGCCATAGTGGCATGGAAATTTGTAGATCCTGGTATTCTGCAGACCCATATTGTCTTTTACCGAACCGAGAATGGCATCAACCTTCGCCAGTGACAAGAGGACTACTTTAACTTAATGTTTTGCTTAAGATACTGCCTACTTTTGATGAAAGGTAGTCGATGTACGGAAGGAATGTCTTGGACTTGAACAGCTCCTTCATGTTTTGGGTGGTCCCGTTTCTTCCTTCTTAGCGCTGTGCTAATATGATGTGTAGAGTAGCCAATACCTCTGAACACCGACTGTAGATGTCCTAGCTCCTTTGTATGGCTGTCTCCATCAGAAACAACATGAGCCCGGTACACCAACGTTCGAATGAGTACCAGGGTCTACAAAAATCCTTGCCAGTGTGACAAAGCTTACATTGGTCAGACGACATGAACAGTACATGAAAAATGTATTGAACATGGGCGCCACACTCGCTATTCACAGCTGGTAAGTCGGCCGTAGCTGAGCATTGTATTACCACAGGACACACTATGGATGTTTCTGCCATGAAAATCTTGACCCTAGCGAGAACATTTTAGGATTCAATAACTAAAGAATCGGTGCAAATACGCCTAGAACAAAATCTTATAAATCGTGACGGCGGTTTTCAACTGGACAAGGCTTCGGACCTGTGATCTCTCTAATTTCTTCTGAGAGGAGACAGTTTATTCATAATGACATGTCCCGCGACATAGTTTTTAGTGACATGAGCGAGCATCCCGATAGAACGTGGATATGTAGTTTTGACTTTTAAGTGTGCGCCTGCGCGCCACAGATAGAACAGTATATCTAGATGGCGCAGATTTCGATAGAGGATGCTCCTGTGACGGCCGCCATTGTGCATGTCTTTCCTCGCCTATTTTTGTTATGAAGCCAACACCAGAGACAATTTTAGCTTTAAAGCTAACGCGGGGAACTTGCAGCCTCCCATCTCGAGGGTTGGATCCCCACACTTACACTACTGGCCATTAAAATTGCTACACCACGAAGATGACGTGAAAGAGACGCGAAATTTAACCGACAGGAAGAAGATGCTGTGATATGCAAACGATTAGCTTTTCAGAGCATTCACACAAGGTTGGCGCCGGTGGCGACACCTACAACGTGCTGAGATGAGAAAAGTTTCCAACCGATTTCTCATACACAAACAGCAGCTGACCGGTGTTATCTGCTGAAACGTTGTTGTGATGCCTCGTGTAAGGAGGAGAAATGCGTACCATCACATTTCAGACTTTGATAAAGGTCGGATTGTAGCCTATCGCGTTTCCGGTTTATCGTATCGCGACATTGCTGCTTGCGTTGGTCGAGATCCAATGACTGTTAGCAGAATATTGAATCGGTGGGTTCAGGAGGGTAATATGGAACGCCGTGCTGGATCCCAACGGCCTCGAATCACTAGCAATCCAGATGACAGGCATCTTAACCGCATGGCTGTAACGGATCGTGCAGACACGTCTCGATCCCTGAGTCAACAGATGGGGACGTTTGCAAGACAACAACCATCTGCACGAACAGTTCGACGACGTTTGCAGCAGCATGGACTATCAGCTCGGAGACCACAGCTGCGGTTACCGTTGACGCTGCATCACAAACAGGAGCGCCTGCGATGGTGTACTCAACGACGAAACTGGGTGCACGAATGGCAAAACGTCATTTGTTTGGACGAATCCAGGTTCTGTTTACAGCATCATGATGGTCGAATCCGTGTTTGGCGACAGCGTGGTGAACCACATTGGAAGCGTGTATTCGTCATCGCCATACTGGCGTAATACCCGGGGTGATGGTATGGGGTGCCATCAGTCACACGTCTCGGTCACCTCTTGTTCGCATTGACGGCACTTTGAACAGTGGGCGTTACATTTCAGATGTGTTACGACCCGTGGCTCTACCCTTCATTCGATCCCTGCGAAATCATACATTCCAGCAAGATAATGCACGACCGCATGTTGCAGGTCCTGTACGGGCCTTTCCGGATTCAGAAAATGTTCGACTGCTGCCCTGGTCAGCACATTCTCCAGATCTCTCACCAACTGAAAAATTCTGGTCAATGGTGGACGAGCAACTGGCTCGTCACAATACGCCAGTCACTACTCTTGATGAACTGTGGTATCGTGTTGAAGCTGCATGGGCAGCTGTACCTATAGACGCCATCCAAGCTCTGTTTGACTCAATGCCCAGCCGTATCAAGACCGTTATTACGGCCAGAGGTGGTTGTTCTGGGTGTAGATTTCTCGGGATCTATGCCCAAATTGCGTGAAAATGTAATCACATGTCAGTTCAAGTATAATATATTTGTTCAATGAATACCCTTTTATCATTTGCATTTCTTCTTGGTGTAGCAATTGTAATGGCCACTAGTGTACATGTCGAAGGATTACCCTGTGTGGGATTCACTCAGGGTGCAATCTACACTTTGAAGAACCCACTGCCGTCGCTGTCTGTCTCTCTGTCCATCCGTCCGTCTGCCTGCCTGCGTGAGTGCCGGCCATTGCCTTCTGTCCCCCGTCGCTGCCGCCGCCTGGTGCTGTTCGCCGCCCGCCGTCCGCTGTCTGTACGTCAGCCTCCAACCGAAGTTCGCCGCCGCCACCGCACAGAGTTCGCCGCCGCCGCCCAGAGCTCGCCGTCGTCGCCACCGCCGCCGCCGCCGCCTGATGCTAACCACACGGAGTTCGCCGCTGCATTCCACTGCTGTCGCTCGTCCGTCCACCTGCCTGACTGTATCTCTGTCTGTCTGTTATCTGTTTAGTGCTCGTCGCTGCTGCCGCCGCCCTGGTGCTAGACACCTCCTGATGTCCGCCCGTCTGCCGCCATCTGCCCTCGTCTGCCACCGTGCGCCACCGTTTATTGTCGCCATCCGTTCGTTCGTCGCCATCCATCCATCATGTGCCTTCCCACCTCCAGTGTCATCTACACCTTTACCCTCTCCCACTTCCACTATCATTTCCTGGAGTGGTGCCACTGGCCTCACCCCTCTCACCTTACCACCCCTCCCCCCACCCAGTCCCCCATATCCTCCCCTGCTGTTTACCAACACATCTACATCCTTCCACCAGCCTCCACACTCATAACAGCTCCCACTCCTGCCACCACACCACATATGCCTCTGCTGTTGCCTCTGCTGCTACCCCTCAGGTGGTCAGCTTCTCCCCCCCTTTCATCTGCCTCCCCTGCCCACATTACATCATGCCAGGCCATCATTGCCACCACAGAACCGACCACACCTCCCAGCGCCTCCACCATGCCTACAGCATCTACTGCCTGCTACCTCCCACTCCTCCCCATCCAGCTCCCCTCCTCCCGGCCTACCCTCGCCAAAAAATCCTAGAATGCCAACTCTGCGCCTACCACTTCTCAGAAAATGTCACCAACCCCTCCCTCTACCTCCATCTCCATGGATCACCCCTCCTCCTGTCACCCAGACCCTGGAACTCATCCTCTACACCTTTGTCCTGTCAACTCCAGACTCCGAGTTCCTTGACACCTGTGCTCTCACCATGGAGATACGAAAAAATGTCCCTGGTGCTCCCATCTCCCAACTGATTCCCCACAGGGTTTCAGTCATCAAGTACCCCTCCCCCTCCTTTCATATGGACCTCCTCTGTAAACTTCTGTGCATCATGTTTGGCCCCCTTGCATCACTAACACCTATCCTCTCCTCTTCCTCTCCTCATCAGCTCCAGCCTCCCATCGCCACCCAATCTACCAGCCGTGATCACCAAGCTCAGCCCAGTGATGATGGAGGAGGAGGTGTTGCCTGAACAGAACTCACAACCTGACCTTGAAATACGCTCTTCCCGCGATATCCACAGTGCCTCCAGTCCCATTTATCTGATGTGGGTCTTTTTGGAGTCTGCCCACTCCATCAAACACCTCCTCACCCATGGTGCCCTGATTTTTCACCGCTGCCACCCTTCTGAATCCCTCCCCAGTCCAATTGCTGCCATTGCTGCCTCATGTATAATGATCACCTGACATCCAACTCTAAAAAACCCCCACCTGTCCCCTTTGCAGGGCCTCCTATTTTCTAAAAGTCTGCCCTAACCTTGCCAGCCCGCCTTTCTGTAACACCTGCAGTGGCCCCCACCCTACCTACTCCCACAGGTATAAGACTAAACCCCCTTCTGCCACCCCCAAACTTACTCCTCCCACCCATCCTGTCGACCCCTATCCACCTCAACAACTCCTTCTATCCGCTCCCCTTGGCTGAAGACCTCATCCGTTTCCTAACCATAGTCCTCCAGAACATTCACCCTTTCCAACACCTCCACACCCTCCAACAGATCTCCCTCGCCACCTGCTCCAAATTTCACCTCAACGCCTTCGCCACTCTCACAATCCACTTCACCTTCAGCTGCCTCAACACCCTCATTTAAGCCTCTCTTTTCCCTCCATTTACCCCCCTTCTCTTCCTGTCATTGCACAGCACGAGTGTCGCAACCTCTTCCAAAACAACCGCTCCTTCCAATCCAACAAATAAATCTTTATGTACACCCTCTCCAAACACCAGTTCGACATCTTTCTCCTGAATGAAACCTTTCTCAAGCAACACCATACTATCCACACTTCTCCCTATACCTTCCACCAAGCTGATGCTGCTGTTCCCTGAGTGCAGGGTGGAGTCACCATCAGCCACCTTAGGCACATCCCTGTCCAGCCACAGCCCTTTCTCAATGACCATGCCGAACACCTTATGCTAAGCACCTTCTTCATTTCACTGTCAGCTTCACAACCATCTATGTACGCTCCACTACTCCTATTCCTTATGACTTCATCTCTCACATTGACTGCACTGTCTCCACCTATGTGATTGCTGCCAACTTCAACACCCTTAGCCGCTCCCCGGCCACCCTTTGACAGTGGCATCAGGTCCTCCTCATGATCCAAGGTGACCTTGTTCCCCTTCCCATCCTGAAAGCAACACTACCCCAAATGTAGTCACTGACTCTACCAACTGGCTTGTGTATAACAGTGTCGACATCCTTGACCACACAGGTAGTGACCACCTCCCTGTCCTTCTCACCACAATGTCTGCTCACCACTGGCCTCCAGCTCCCTGCCCAGCACCCCACCCCACAGTAGGCCATGACTACTGTCGCGCCAACGAGGGCGCCACCCAGGTCGAAAGCCACCCTCTTACCGATCATCATCCTCATGGCATCCTCCACACCTCGTCCTTCCTTCAGAATGCCATTACTGATACTGTGGAGGCCTATGTTCCTACTAATGCCATCCACCCCCAACGAGTCATCGAAATATTTTGGCTCTCACAGAATAAAGTTAGTGAAGATCTCAAATCAGTTAAAAACATCTTCTTTTCTTAGTTTTTCCACCCAAATTCACTTAATGTATGCAGGTCTTCCTCGTCTACTTCACGATAATACAAAACGAGTTGCCCTTTATGGTTCAAACGGCTCCGAACACTACGGGACTTAACTTCTGAGGTCATCAGTCTGCTAGAACTTAGAACTACTTAAACGTAACTTACCTAAGGACATCACACAAATCCTTGCCCGAGGCAGGATTCGAACCTTTGACTGTAGCGGTCGCGCGGTTCCAGACTGTAGCGCCTAGAACCGCTCGGCCGGATAGTTGCCCTTCTTTGAACTTTTACGCCCTCCGTCAGTCCTCTCAGGTAGTAAACTACGCAACGATACCCCAGAAGAGGACGGACAGAAGTAGTGTGGGCAGTCTTTTCTTGGACTTTTATTGCACCATCTAAACGTTCTGGCAATAAACTGTTATGTTTGATTTGACGTCCCTACAACATTTTCTTCTTTGCTATTTCTACACTCCTGGAAATTGAAATAAGAACACCGTGAATTCATTGTCCCAGGAAGGGGAAACTTTATTGACACATTCCTGGGGTCAGATACATCACATGATCACACTGACAGAACCACAGGCACATAGACACAGGCAACAGAGCATGCACAATGTCGGCACTAGTACAGTGTATATCCACCTTTCGCAGCAATGCAGGCTGCTATTCTCCCATGGAGACGATCGTAGAGATGCTGGATGTAGTCCTGTGGAACGGCTTGCCATGCCATTTCCACCTGGCGCCTCAGTTGGACCAGCGTTCGTGCTTGACGTGCAGACCGCGTGAGACGACGCTTCATCCAGTCCCAAACATGCTCAATGGGAGATCTTGCTGGCCAGGGTAGTTGACTTACACCTTCTAGAGCACGTTGGGTGGCACGGGATACATGCGGACGTGCATTGTCCTGTTGGAACAGCAAGTTCCCTTGCCGGTCTAGGAATGGTAGAACGATGGGTTCGATGACGGTTTGGATGTACCGTGCACTATTCAGTGTCCCCTCGACGATCACCAGTGGTGTACGGCCAGTGTAGGAGATCGCTCCCCACACCGTGATGCCGGGTGTTGGCCCTGTGTGCCTCGGTCGTATGCAGTCCTGATTGTGGCGCTCACCTGCACGGCGCCAAACACGCATACGACCATCATTGGCACCAAGGCAGAAGCGACTCTCATCGCTGAAGACGACACGTCTCCATTCGTCCCTCCATTCACGCCTGTCGCGACACCACTGGAGGCGGGCTGCACGATGTTGGGGCGTGAGCGGAAGACGGCCTAACGGTGTGCGGGACCGTAGCCCAGCTCCATGGAGACGGTTGCGAATGGTCCTCGCCGATACCCCAGGAGCAACAGTGTCCCTAATTTGCTGGGAAGTGGCGGTGCGGTCCCCTACGGCACTGCGTAGGATCCTACGGTCTTGGCGTGCATCCGTGCGTCGCTGCGGTCCGGTCCCAGGTCGACGGGCACGTGCACCTTCCGCCGACCACTGGCGACAACATCGATGTACTGTGGAGACCTCAGGCCCCACGTGTTGAGCAATTCGGCGGTACGTCCACCTGGCCTCCCGCATGCCCACTATACGCCCTCGCTCAAAGTCCGTCAACTGCACATAAGGTTCACGTCCACGCTGTCGCGGCATGCTACCAGTGTTAAAGACTGCGATGGAGCTCCGTATGCCACGGCAAACTGGCTGACACTGACGGCGGCGGTGCACAAATGCTGCGCAGCTAGCGCCATTCGACGGCCAACACCGCGGTTCCTGGTGTGTCCGCTGTGCCGTGCGTGTGATCATTGCTTGTACAGCCCTCTCGCAGTGTCCGGAGCAAGTATGGTGGGTCTGACACACCGGTGTCAATGAGTTCTTTTTTCCATTTCCAGGAGTGTATTTAAGTTATTTGTAACTGTAATTCGTAGGTGTTTGAGTCAACTCCCTCTAATTTTATATGAATGATCGTGTAACCTAAATTTAAAAGGTTTTTCTTTGGTTTTCACATGGAGGACTTCAAACTGTTTATTGTTGAGCTTAAAATACCACTTTTTTCATCCTGCAAAACAATGGCTCCTAGCACTATGGGACTTAACATCTATGGTCATCAACCCCCTAGAACTTAGAACTACTTAAACCTAACTAAGGACATCACACACATCCATGCCCGAGGCAGGATTCGAACCTGCGGCCGTACCGGTCGCTCTGCTCCAGACTGTAGCGCCCAGAACCGCACGGCCACTCCGGCCGCCTTTCATCCTGCATATGATTTTTTTCCAAACCATTTTGAAATTTATTTTACATTCTACCGATTTCACTAGACAGGAAACGATAGCATCATCTGCAATCAACTAAAACCGGGTGCTGAGATTATTTCTTAAATTGTTAATGTAAATTTAGAAAAGCAGAGGGCTTCTAACACTTCCATCGGAACCTCGAATCTCTCTTCTGTTTCACCAGATGACTTCCGGTAAATTACTACGAACTACGATATTTCTGACATGTAATCACGAATGCAATCGCACATCAGAAACAGTGCTGAACAGGCGTGCCATTTGAGTGAAAGCTGGTTGTGAGGAATGGAGTCAAAAGCCTTTTGAAAATTTAAAAGTTTGTAATCAGACTGTGATGCTCATTGCTTCGTGTAAGTAAAGAGCTAGTTGCTTTCCAGAAGAAAGTTATTTTCTGAATCCTTGCTGACTGTGTATCAATAGATCTTTTCATCGGCGAACTTCATCATGTTTGAACATAGTATTTCTTCCAAAATCGTATTGCAACTCGATGTCAGTTACATGGATTTATAGTTCAGTAAATTACTTTCATTGTCTCTCTTATGTATTGTTGTGACCTATGATGTTTTCTAGTTTTTAGGTACAGATGTTTCGTCGTGTTAAAATGCTAAAAATGGTGCTCTTTCTCTGCATACTCAGAATAAACCTCACTAGTGTAGAGTCTGGACTTTAAGACTTGCCTCTGTTAAGTGACTTAAGGGGCTCCGGAACGCCCTATACTTGCAATGTTAAAATGACGCTTATAAATTACATCTTTCCTCACAAAGTATTTGAGGTAGGAAGTTGAACTTTTTACAGATAATTTATTGGAATATGGGCTACAACGTAACACAGGGATTTTACAATATTTTAGTTCAGTTATTAAAGATGATTTTTTTTCAATTGTAATGAAAATTCACAACATTTTTTTGCAATTTTTTATTTATATATTCAAAAATATACAGTTTTTTTGGAAAAAGGCTGTGTTAAATTATGCAGAAGGTACTGTGTAACATTTACTGAAAGTTTGAAACAAATATGTTTGGAAGATCCTTAGAAAACATGTAATTAGTATGAGAAAATAAAAGTTTTGGGAATCGAGCGACAAAGATTGGATTAACTTTTTAGTGCATTCCAGGTCCATAGGATGGATTATCTTCATCCTCTGCAAACTACTCCTCCAGCTTCCTCTTGTTCCTCCTCCTGTTTACTCTTGCTTGTATTTCTAGACTCTTTACAGCCCTGTCTGCAGCCCGAAGGTGTTCCTTGTCTAAAGCAAGCATCGCTCGTACCATGTTAGAACCTATCTTCATTCTCATATTTCTAAATACCTTGCACCTTACAATGTTGCCATCATTGAAAGTCGCAACAGCATCATACACACCAAAGTGAAGTGTTTCTATTCCAACAAATACAGTCTTGGGGATTCTGGACCGTATAACACTATTTACACTTTCATTGGGGTTTTGAGTTTTTCCGTGAATACACTTTTTCAACAGTTGAGGTGCTGCTAAGTCTCTGAAAATAGGTTTTATACTTTATCTCACATCACTAAAATGTACCTGATGAACACGGACGTTAATAATAACACCATTTGACAGCAGTTTAACAGCGCCACAGTGGGTCACGCCCATGTAGAACACATTTCCAAAATAATTTAAAAATAGTTGTAGTCTTCGGAATTGAATAAATTATATATCTATTAAAAGGTAATAGTCTGCAGATTCAGAAAACGCAAAAAAGTAAAAATTGAACTTTTCATGATTTTGAGCCTTTCCGGAGCCCCTTAAGATGCTTCGCTACACTGATGCCTACTTCCAAATTGCTTATGCTGACTGCCGTTATTAACTGGAATTCTGAAAGCTTTAGAACATTTTCTCTGGTGAAGGAATTTTGGAATACTGTGTTTAGTAACCTTGTTTAGATTGTAATATTACCATTCCATGAAATTTCGGGGCTGCAGTGGACGACATCGACTTCTTGCCACAATGTTTCGACTGACAACCGTTCAGCCATTTTGAGGTGAGTGTTTTTCTCTGGACATTGATAGATCACATCACTAACTTTGTACCAAAGCTGGTGCGGGGACGCATCAGCAAAGGCAGTCGTCACATGAACGACCTTTGTCGAGTTTCTCGCGCTCTTCCAACATTGCTCCATCTGCGAGACACAGGCACATGCTTCATGGTGATATTAAACGTGCGCTCTGTTTTGGAATGCAAGTTTGCGGAATTAAAATTCAGATGCCAAATAATAAAATTAACCGTCACTAACAATCTCTTTAGCCATAAAATGTTTTCTTGCTGAAGAAATTAATCACCGGATCCCATGGCTTATCCAGTCGAGAGGCATCATCACAATTGATTAGATCTTCTGGCAAAGGTATTAGCTCCATGTGGTATCATGTATCGATACAACGCCATGGATATCAAAGTTAGCAATGAATTGCAAGTTTTCGTCAGACACCCATAGTGGTCCTGTGGGATATGGCAGACCGAATGCAGTATGCCCGCTGCGTCACGCCTACAGCGACCCCGTACCACGAGTGTCCTCTGTCGCCATGATGTAGGATGGTCGGCGCCAATCATATTGCCCTTTCGCAACGAGCCACTGTCCACTCGCAGTTGGAGCCTCTTCGATACGTGATTCTACACAGTCACCGTCTAGTCGCGTCTCCGACACATTCGTTGTAATCATTCTGCTCCCTTGCAGCTTTCCTATGACGACAGTTACCTCACCATTCGATAGCCCACTTCTCCTTACCACTGTGTTCCAAGTCGTACATAACACTCTGATTCCTTAATAACTGATTCATTGAAGGATCTCGTCGAGGCCAATATTCCGTGGCAGAATAGGTCTCGGAATGCTCTGTTGAGATACTATGCGCGGCTATGGCATTTTTTTTTTCTGTGTTCTGACTGATTTGATGCGGCTCACCACGAACTCCTCTTCTGTGCCAATCTCTTCATCTTAGAGTACCAGTTGCAACCTACGACCTCAATTATTTTCTAGATGTATTCGAATATCTGTCTTCCCCTATAGTTTTTGCCCTCTACAGTTCCCTCTAGTACCATTCCCTGATGTTTTAACAGAAGTACTATCACCCAGACCCTTTTCCTTGTTAGTGTTTTCCACATAGTCCTCTCCTCACCGATTCTGCGCAAAACCTTCTGATTCCTTACCTTAAAAGTTCACCTAATTTTCAACATTCTTCTGTAGCACCACATCTCGAATACTTCGAGTATCTTGTTCCGGTTTTCCCACAGCCCACGTTTCACTACCATACAATACTTGTAACACCGAAAATGCAGGATGCACGGCACATATATATATATATATACATATATATATATATATATATATATATATATATATATATATATATTTCTGAATTGTATGTAAATATTTGTAATTTAAATGCTTTCTTTTAATAAGTAAGGACATTGCTTCACCGTATGTGTAAATTTAGGTAGAAGTCTGTTGACATTTCAATGTATTTATCCCTGTCTTACTGTGAAACTTATAAGCTCTGGGAAAAAGCCAAACGCATTGTTATTGCATGACTAGCAACGATAATAGCAGTGCTTGTGCGTTGTAAAATCTTTGGATAGGGAGTTGTTGCACGGAGCGCGCGGAAAGAGAGGGATAGGTTCCAGCGCTTATAGTGTGCGGAAGAGTGGTGTTAATGCTCTCACAGTAGACAGTACCATTTTCAGCGTCATCATGTACGCGCGCCGGCCAGGTGTCTAGTAGCAGGAGTACGGATAGTGGATGGGCGGAAGAGGCTGTATTAATTACGTTTGCCCGTTCCTGTGATTAGCCGTTGCTCCACAAGATGCTACCATCATCAACAGCTGCAGCAGCTCCAGCAAGACAATTTCGTTGTCGGCTCCGAGTTTCGTCGTATGCACAGCACTGAAGTAAGATTGTTCATTGGTAGAAAGTATTAACGGCTAACCCAGCAGCACAACTGAATGTGATTAGATTGATAAAATTTATTTAAAAATAATCAGTTAAATTCAGGGTGATTGTGTCCTCATTATCCCCAGACATTATTACCAAGTAGGAACCTTGTTCCTTTTTTTCCCTTATATGCTAACTGAGTGTCATGAGAAACCAACTGAATAGTTTCAGCCAGTTTATTAATGAATAATTTCACTTATAAGAATTTTAGCCTCAGTCTACTTTCAATTAACTGTTGTACAACGGACGCTTCAGTATATGACTGAAGTCAAGCAATTTCATTTTTCAAGTTTGAGAATCAATCACTGGAAAAAATCCAAATCTAAAGAAATCCACAAATTAAGAGTGCAGAAGTTTTATTTAATTTACATATAGCTTGGAGCACATGGCTGTCCGGTTTGCTAAGTATTCTAATGTTTAATTCTGTTCAAGTCGGTAAAAAAGGCTCAGTTGTTCAGAGAATAATATGAAATCAAATTTGCAAAATAAGTAACGGCAAAGTAAAAAGTGCTTGCTTTTTCCTAAATTTCTTTGATGACGTTATGTTGAGGTCACTGGAAGTCATTGTTCACGTAGGGAAGTTCAATATTAACATACAGTTTAATTACGTATTTCCAAATCGTTACTCGATTACCTTTTTCAAAATTTAATGCCAAACATAACGTAAGAGTGACTTCTCAGTTTTCTTTATAATTACATACTCACTTATAATTAGTGTCAAAAAAACGTGACAACCTTCAGTTGCCACGTCAGTGTTTAATAATACATGTTTTTTTTCTCAACATCTTGTACAGGATTTTAGATGTAAACTGCCCTAGTGGGCTGGCGACTGTTAATTATTTCCTTTTCGTTCATTAGTGTAACTTCTGTCCTGTGTTGTTCGTGATTGAATGCACAAAATAAGTTTCATTTTTCCAAACCATAGCCCTGTTTGGTTTAATTACTTTTAACTTTAGTAGACTTTTCCATCAGAAGGGTCGGTTGTACACTTTCCTCCTACTTATCGGTATTACTTCTTCAGGAAAGATATCCTTATCCAATTAGTAAGAATCCATTAGGCATCCACGGTCATATTTTATATCGCAAGCATGACAGGCCGATTATCAGTAAGGGGGAAGTTAAATACTGTGCTCCAAACGTACATTCTTGGAAATTTCCTCCTCAAATTAAGGCCTATTTTTGATTCTAGTAGAATTCTCTTCACCAGGAATGCCCTTTTTGCTAGTGATAGTCTGCTTTTGAAGTCCTCCTTGTTCCGCCCGTCATTATTTATATTGTTGCCTAGGTAATATTATTCCTTAACTTCGTACACTTGGTGATTATCAATAGTGATATTAAGTTTCTCGTTGTTCTAATTTCTGCTACTTCTCATTACTTTCGTCTTCCTTCGATTTAGTCTCGACCGTGGTACTCATTTGACTGTACATTCCATTCAGCAGATCATGTAATTCATCTTCACTTTCACTCACGATAGCAATGTCATCAGCGAATCCTATCACTGATATCCTTCCATGTTGAGTTTTAATCCCACTCCAGGCCGAGCGAGGTGGCGCAGTGGTTAGACACTGGACTTGCATTCGGGAGGACGACGGTTCAATCCCGCGTCTGGCCATCCTGATTTAGGTTTCCCGTGATTTCCCTAAATCGCTCCAGGCAAATGCCGGGATGGTTCCTTTGAAAGGGCACGGCCAACGTCCTTCCCCGTCCTTCCCTAATCCGGTGAGACCGTAGACCTCGCTGTTTGGTCTCTTCTTCCAAACAATCCAATCCAATCCATCACTGGTGCTTCTATGTATAGAGTGAAAAGTAGCGGCGACATAATGGTCTGCAAATGGCGGGAGTGATGATAATGTTCAACGCACCTTTCACACATGTGCGCCTTGTATGCCCGCTATGGGCTTTGCCATACTGGTTAGCCACTATATAGTGCCTGACCTCTGTAATCCAAGACCGTCATTTGCCGAACGGTATAAAGTTAGCGATAATAACTAGCAATCTCCAATGCCAAATCCCCACCTGAAGATGGCTAAGTGGTTGTCGGCAGAAATGTCGTGGCAGGAAGTCGACGTCGTCCGGCTGCAGTCTGGAAACTTCACGGAAAACTATTTACGCCGGGAAAATTTCAAGAGCAGCATTAACACTACTACCAGGGGACATCTTCCATAGTGGTACAATAGACTGACGGCTGTCTGCCCCTGTTGAACAGCAAGGCGTCCGGCTGTTTGTGCGCAACAGCAGCGACAGCGACCACAGCGCCGGCGGCCGGGGGCCGGCGCTCCGCCTCGGCGGTTTCCGCGGCCGCAGCCGAGCAGACGGCCAGCCGCGCACGCCCGCGGCATGCAGCCTGCAGCCGAAACCCTGCACGCGCCACGTGCGAATACGCAATGAGCGCGCGCTCTCTGCTGCGGTCATGCCAGATGGCCCGACATATTCGCCGCCCCGCCCCCACCCCGACGGCCGGCCGTCCGTGAAAACAGTGGCAAAGCGCCACTCGCGCCGGCGATGAGGTCGCCTCGACGCGTGCGGTGCAACATTTTGGCGCACATGTTAATGTGTTCTCCCATTTCGGCAATGTTGTTCTTTCAGCTGCAGGATTTTAACTCATATTTTAAGCTCCGATATTCGATTTTACGGCAGAAAACTAGGATTCCGTCATAGGACCAACACTCTTGTGCGAAATGGAGCTCCCTTTCAAAAAAAAAAAAAAAATGGTTCAAATGGCTCTGAGCACTATGGGACTTAACAGCTGAGGCCATCAGTCTCCTAGAACTTAGAACTACTTAAACCTAACTAACCACATCCATGCCCGAGGCAGGATTCGAACCTGCGAACGTAGCGGTCGCGCGGTTCCACTCTGAAGCGCCTAGAACCGCTCGGCTACTCAGATCGGCGGAGCTCCCTTTATTCGCACATGTAAGTTACTAATTAATGCCTCACAAGGCACACTTCCCTTGGCGCCTCTACCTCCGATTTAGTTGTAAAATGGCCCAGTTAATAGCCCGTTAAAACTGAACACAGATCAAGCATGAAAACAGGAAGAAGGTGTACTGACTGAAAAAATAAGCAAAATAGAAACAGTGAACGCAGTGGCGGCTTGTAGTGTAAGTAGCCTGTTTAGGTTTTTATATTGGTAACGCCACGTAGCGCTCTGTATGAAAATCACTGGCTGTGCTGTGTGCAGTCTGTGGCTGGTTTGCATTGTTGTTTGATATTGTAGTGTTGGGCGCTGGATGTTAACAGCGTGTAGCGTTGCGCAGTTGGAGGTGAGCCGCCAGCAGTGGTGGATGTGGGCAGAGAGATCTCGACGTGTGTCCGCCAGAAAGAGTAAATTTGTGATACTGGATGTCATGAACTGATATATAATGACTTTTGAACACTATTAAGGTAAATACATTGTTTGTTTGAAAGGGTACAGTACCGCCCGACATTGAAAATAGGTACAACATACTTTATTATTCTTGTCAGAACAACATATTTTTTCTAATAATAACTCAATTTCAATTAATACAGTGAAGCCGGATACCAGTGTGGGAAAGAATGACAGTTTATTTATTTAATTGATCACATGTGCACTCCCACAAAATAAATCCCTACATCCAGTTTGGCGAGATCTGTGAAATGAATGAATGTATGGTCGTCTGCTAACTGCAGATAGTGAATGTGAATATATGATCATCTTTGAGACGATCCTTTGGCCACCTTTGGTGGGACCAAAGAGATGAAATTTACCTGAGCTTTGAGCGCCTGAAATGTGGCTGACCAATACGGTAGCAAGGTGCTCCCCCACTTCGGCAGAGGTGCGAGAGGACCTGAAGAACGGCCATGTTTCAGCACTCTGCCGCTGGATCTTGTGCTGTTAAGACCTGTCTTAGGTGTGCTCCATAATGACAAAAGAGTGGAGACATGGTATGCATGTGGAATATTTAAGAGTAGTTTGAAATAATAATTTCTCTATTTCAGGAACTTTTGTGGGGAGAATTAAATGTCAGGCAGGTAATATTAATGGGATCGTAGTAATCTTCGGAAGTGACCAACGGTCACAATGAAACCACGTGTACCAATAAGTTGAAATACTTCCGTGTGCTTAAGTTAAGCTGAATTACTAGCGTGTGTACTATAAGTTGAAATATTTAAGAAATAGCGTGTGTAGGAACTGAAATTAGAGGCGAGTACTTCCACGTGGTGAGTACTGCATGAGTCTCAATCTGTGTATGAGACAAAGGATAAAGAGAAGTACTCGTCCATGGTATCAGTTGAGGACTCGTGTGTGTGATGAATATGTTCTTAATATTACTTTGCGAGATATGTTTCCGTGTGACGCTTGATTCAAACTATAACACTCTGAGAGAGAAACAAGGTGAGTCAGCCGTCTATCCAGCAACGCCACTTGGCTTGCATTGCACAGGAAGACGTGCATATATCTACAGAGTTCATAGTAGGAAAGTAGAATTACGAAGTGGGGCAGTGTCGTGTGAAACTGGGATAAATATTAATTGAAGTGGGAAAGCTGAAAGTGATAATGTTGTGACTATTCCCTGCGTAGTATTTCATGTTGTAGTGTGGTGTATGTCATGTAATTTAAGTATGTGTGGTTTGCATGGGAGAGTAGCAAGGTAGTTTCAGAGGTAGTGGGTATGCATGTTCCTTTTGTACCGCTCGGTCTGGAGGAAAGTTTCGTGAAGATGGTTGTGAGAGTCGAAATGTGAGATATAGCAAAAGATCCAATGTAAAGCCGTGCCCACTGGGCGGAATTTCTCAAGTGTTATTGTTGTAGGTTATAGAATTTGTGTGTTTAGGTTATAGAATTTATCGGAATAAATAAGATAGTGAAAAGAAAAAGATTGGTGGCCTTTCCCTTCGAATTGTATGTTGTCATGATATCAAGAATTTATAATGTGTGCGCCACTCATATTCAGTGCGGTGGCCACGCGTTGATAAAAGCCGTTAAATAAAAAAAAGAAAGAAAATGTGGTATTGCCAGTGCGTAGTGAACAGTCAGAGTTCTGTAAATTACTGATAGTCAGATGTGCGTTTCCGTTGCGTATTATTCACACAGAAGGATAATTTGTAACTTAATTGTGAGTACGAGAGGTCATGTTACTCGATAAATAAGAATGAATCCACTCGCTTGGCAGACCACTCATCTTGCAGGCCTGACTGCTTGATGCCACAGTATGAGCAAGGCATGTGGGTGCCTCTCATGTTCTCTATCAATATCTTTCATTTGCTAACTATACCTATCAGTAGTTAGTGCCTTCAGTAGTTAGAATCATTTATTCAGCTGGCAGTAGTGGCGCTCGCTGTATTACAAGTAGTTCGAGTAACGAAGATTTTTGTGAGGTAAGTGATTTGTGAAAGGTATAGGTTAATGTTAGTCAGGGGCATTCTTTTGTAGGGATTATTGAAAGTCAGACTGCGTTGAGCTAAAAATATTGTGTGTCAGTTTAGTGTTGATTAGAATAAATAAAGAGCGAAATGTCTGAGTACGTTCAAATAACGTATGGGGTTTACCAGCATAGTAATTCATAAATTTTTCTAAGGGGACGTTTCAGTAGATACATATTCTGGATGTTCATAAATTTTTAAATACATTGCAAAATTAATAGTATCTGCTGTACAACAGTTATGTTTATCAGCATATTTATACAACCTCAGCCGCTGTCAATAATAATGATAGTAATAAGAATAATAATATTCATACCTTGTCTGAAAAAAGGAACAATTGCTTTTGTAGAATTTTGCTTTTTTGCACAGAATTAAGCACAGTTCATGGCAAGAACGAAATAATGTTTAAGCTTTTGCTACTCTCCGTCCCGCATTTTTGTGTAAGTGGGAGTTTCCGAGCTACTTTATTTTTTCGGACAAATGTACAAGATCCCTTATTCATGTTTTAGCTAACGGATTAACTTCTGGGCTGCAAATGAGGCATTCTTACGTTGCACCCAAGTAACGACTTACGCTTCTTACACACTTCTATGTTAAATGTTCGGTTGAAGACGAATGATGATGGCAATAGAGAGAAAATCGTTCTAAATCGGACGCCCATACTGTTTTCCATTTTTTTAAATATAAAATAGTAGAAAATTATGTTTTGGGATCACATAACGTATACTTTAGAACATTATGCACGATTTATATCTACAGAGCATCGCTCATGGTTGTCCGGCCGTACGGTGTGCAACCTTCGTGTTGATAAACTGTCTGGGGAGTCTCCAGACACATCTTCGCTGGCCACCGGGAATCATTTTTTCTGACTCGCCAGCCACATGGTCTCCCAACCAGGAGTGCCACTTTGGTTGTCATCCGCTGTACCCTTACAGTCCAGCGGTACGTCGATGATATTGTACCCTCCGCTTTGTTGCGCTTCATCATAATCAGTCCTCGCCTTACATTTCAGTAACATTATGCTTGCCAGCACACGTCGAGAGTTTCTACAGTTAATCTCCGTGGTTTCCAAACCATACCTTGGTCAGCAAGTTCGCTGGATATCTACCCCAAATTCAGAACATTTTGAGTGTTATGGACGGGGTCCTACAGCCAGCTCGGAATTTTGATGATCCAACGCACCATCTGGATCGAATTTCGCACTATATCCCTCAGAAGGCCATTCGAGAACTCTATCAGTGCCAAACCGAATAAGTTCTTGCATAAGGGCCAGTGGTGGACCAACGCGTTATTGATTTCCTCAGTTTGCGATGCTTTTTCTCTTGAACGAATCATCCAAATTTTCTGAAATTGTGAGCACCTGTTCGTCTGTACATGTAAATTACATCTATCGTCTTTCAATCCATTAGCATAATTCCATCGTGGTGCATCCTTCCTCTTATTATGGTGATAACCAAGAACAATCCTCACAACATACTGATGGAACAAAGAAAACACTACAGAAAATGACCTGCAAGACACTGACAAACATTTAAAGGGTGAGTACGAAAGAGCAAAATATTGGTGGTCGAGTCATTACGCTAGCCGCTAAATCTATCTCGTCACTAGTAACACGGCAGAATAATCGTTCAAATGGCTCTAAGCACTATGGGACTTAACATCTGAGGTCATCAGTTACCTAGACTAAGAACTACTTAGACCTAACCTAAGGACATCACACACGTCCATGCCTGAGGCAGCATTCGAACCTGCGACCGTAGCAGCAGCAGCGACGTTCTGGACTGAAGCGCCTGGAACAGCTCGGTCACAGAGGTCGTCACAGAATGATGATTTCGAAATAAATCAGAGAGATGAAAGAGAGAATAGAACATCGAGTGACAAGCTGTAGCAACAAAGGGGAGGACGGCGATGTTTTCCTACCAAATGGCGATGCCAATGGTAGTTGCCAGCATCCAGCAGGCTCCAACAACGCTCCTGCGTAAAATAATTGCTCTCGCAACACGTCAGGGGCACTTTATCGCGAGCAACATGTCGAATGTGATGACCAGCAAAACAGCAACGAGACTGTAGGCAGCAGGTGCCACGAGCTGAATGCAATACCCTGTGACGTCTTCCTTGCACACCATCGAACTGTAACCGTTGCCGTCCTAAAGAAAGCGGGGATGAGGTAGCCGTGCCGTTGAGTTTTCTGACCAGGAGTACTCTTCACTAAGTTTCCGACATCAAGAAATAGGTTTTACGCAATGTACTCAAAAAGACAGGGCCATGTTCCACCTGCCTCTTCTGTCAACCTCCTTATCTTGTACAAACGTTTTGTTAAAGTTAGATCAGTGGTAGTCAACCTAGTACCCACCGTCCGCTAGTGTACGTTTCATCTGTCATGGTGGGCAATATCCCTTAGAGGCTTAAGAAACTTCTCGTTACGCTTTCACAAAATTTTGACATTAATTATTTGGTAATTAACGAACAATATATACTTTAATTTGGTGTAACTCCGTTTTATAAATTTTAGGAAGTAAATTTACTTCCTTTTCTTGTAAATCACCAATACCACGGAACCAGCGGGTGTTTAGGAAATCTCTGTGTGTAAAAGACAATGTCCTGATTGACTGACTGACTGACTCGTCATCGACAAGCTCAGACAGCTAAGGATAGAAACTTGAAATTTGGAGAAGGAGTAAATCTT
This sequence comes from Schistocerca nitens, assembly GCF_023898315.1. NCBI lineage: Eukaryota > Metazoa > Arthropoda > Insecta > Orthoptera > Acrididae > Schistocerca > Schistocerca nitens. The sequence continues at coordinate 476,615,035 of NC_064618.1, read as the reverse complement.
ATAATGAAGCGTCATTTAAGAAGGGATTTTTCGGAATTTCAATCCTAAGGGTGTGAAATAGGAGATTCAGGCGTTTTTCAAGAAAACAGTGTCGTCAATAGGTCAATTTTGGAAGTAGAGCTACGAAAATTCGTATTTGGCTTCTAGGTCTGAAATAAAAAAATACATATTACAGCATTTTTTTCGAAATTTAAATCTGTGGTGGTGAAATAAGGGATAAAAAAAATTTTTACTGAAAATTTATCATTATTAAAGAACTACTAAATTATTTTTAAACCAACGTCTATGAAAACTGTTATCTGAATTCACGGTTGCAAACAAAAAAAAAAAAAACTTGTTTCAATGCTTTTGGAACTTGAACCCCTAAGGAGATGAAATTGTGGCTGAGGCTTTATGAAAAAGCATTTTTAAAGCTAAATCTGTCAAAAACTAAATTTGGCTTCTCAGTTAGAAATAAAAATTATGTGTTTCACTGTTTTTAGGAATTCAACACCTATAGGGGTGAAAAGGTGGATGGAAGTTTTTATGGAACTAATTCATTGTGTAAAGATTTTTGACTCTAAATCTACGAAAATTTGTATTTGGCTTCTTTGTTAGAAATAAAAAAACATGCATTTCACTGTTTTTGAAAATTCAACCCCTAAGGTGGTGAAATGGAATGTGTGATGTCTTATGAAAGTATTTCTTTGTGAAACAATGCTTAAAGCTAAAATTTCAAAATTGGTACTTGGCTTCTCGATTAGAAATGAAAGAAACACTTGTTTCACTGTTTTTGGAAATTCAACCCCTCTTGGGGTGAAATAGGGCCAGACTGATTCACTGACTCATCACTCAGCCCAAACCGCTAAGAATAGAAACCTGAAGTTTAGGGAGGGTGTGGATCTTATACTGTAGGCACACTTTAGCAGCGATTGTCCGAAATTCCACTCGTAAGGGGGTGAAGTAGAGCTGAAAGGTTTTTCTAAAGTATGTTGCTATTAACGCAATTTTGAAACTAGAACTACGAAAACTGGTACTTTGTTTACCAGTCATAAAATAAAATATACATGTTCCAGCATTTTTTGGAAATTTAACCAGTAATATTTTATTAAAAACAGATAATTACAAAAGAACCACTAAATAATTTTTAAGGCTACATCTTTGACAACTGATATTTGATTTCTCGGTTAGAAATAAAACAATGAGTATTTCAATGTTTCTGGGAATTCAACCCCTAAGGGAGTGCAGTAAGGAATGAAAATTTTTAAGGCAATATTTCGTTAATTTAAATAAAAATTAAAGATAAATTTATGAAAATTGGTATTTTACTTCTCGATTAGATATAAAGTAAGGGGCTGAAACTTGACGAGGAAATAGCTCCACAAGAACGAACAAGGAATGATTAACAAAAGCTTTGTACTCCATCAACCAGAATCACTTTTTGGTCAGAAGCACAATCGGAAAAGACCACGCTTATATGGTATGAATTAGCGTGAAAAGCTTAGAACGTGTTGCACTTTGTGAATACCATAAATATCGATTAAATAAACAAAAGATCTCCCCATGCCATACAGTCTACATGAGTGGAACAAGGGCGCCAAGCTTGATTTACTGCTAACAGAGATACAAAAGAGGGTGGTAGGAAAAAAATTGACTATCCCTGTCATAGATTCTGTGCCTTCATCTAGTACCATGCATGTCATTCACTAATGCCTTAACACGCTTCTTCTCATCTTGTCCCTTTCTCTTGTCTGCGTTTTCCATGTTCCTTGTTTCGCCGAGTCTATGTAGAACATCTTGTTCTTTATCTTATCGTTCCATTCAGTTTTCAGCAATCTTCTATAGCACCGCACTCTCGACGTTTCGATTCTGTTATATTTTGGTATTGTCGCTGTCCATGCTTCACTACCATACTCTCTTAGAACAACGTAAGAGTTATGGAATTATTAGCATTACAAACAACAAAATTGAGTCATACTTAACAAACACTAAGCAGAAAGTTGTACTGAATTATTAAAAAATGTCGACAGGGGAGAAAATTTTAGTTACTTGGGATGACTGATAAGCGAATTCGCACAGTGATCAATCTTGGGTCCACTCCTATTCCTTATAAACGTGAATGACCTTCCATTTAACCGCTATCAAGCACAAAGTATCCTCTTTGTTAATGATAGCGGTGTTATAACAGATCCCATTGAAGGTAAAAAATCACAATAAATGTTAAGTAATATTTTCAAAGAATTATTAAGTGACTTTCCGAAACCTGACACACCCCAAATTTTAGAAAAATATAATGGCACTATATTTAGTTCAGCCTACAAATAGACAAGAGGAGTCAAGACAAGGCAAACGCAAAAGGGTAGCGGTCCATTAACCGTCGGAAGTTCAAACGTAAGGCCAATGACACTATCCCTTAGGGTAATGGCAACAATGGACACAAAAGGACACCAGACGCACTCAGTTTGTATGCGGGGGTTTTTATTCAGTTCAGCGGCCTACATGGGAACAGAGCGCAACCAACTGCAGACTGTGGCGCACCTTGGAACACATGATGCCTGTCGTCTTGGCTCTGTGGCCATATTTGGATCATTCCAGCGACCAGCCTTGGAAACGCAGTTTCTTCTAAGCACATGATGAGCAGCCCCACAAACGATCGTGGACCTTTGGTTCTGAATCGAGCGGAAGGACTAAACCAGAGATTACAAAGGTTCTGTGACATGCGACGCTGTCTTCCTAGACTGGCGCCATGGGTTTGAGAACTGTAGGGTCATTCTAATCACTCCAGTGTGCATTACACATTAGGGGTGTTATCCAGGTAGCTAACAGTGTGGGTTGCACACAACGGTTTTTTTTTCACACACATCAAAAATGTTTTGCATCAGCCCCGTTCCCAGAAATCCTGAAGATAGACGTTGACTGTTGATATTGTATCACACACACAGTCCCTTTGACTGTTCAGAGATGTCACTAAACCCTCCCTAACATATGAACAACCACGCATGTGCAGCGCCTATTAGACGGAGAGGGTCCGACAGCCGATCAGTTCCAGTCATTTCACCAGGAAGGAGGTACACGGCTTGTGTTGTCTGTAGTTCAACCATATCTATACGGTCAATACCGCGGTTCGATCGCGTCCGCATTGTTACTTTGTGCCAGGAAGGGCTCTCAACAACGGAAATGTCCAGGCGTCTCGGAGTGAACCAAAGCGATGCTTTTCGGATATGGAGGAGATGCAGAGAGACAGGAATTGTCGATGACATGTCTCTCTCAGGCCACTCAAGAGCAGTGGATGACCGCTAACTACGGATCATGGCTCGGAGGAACTCATCAAGGCCACCATGTTGAATAATGCTTTTCGTGCAGCCACAGGACTCCGTGTTACGACTCAAACTGTGCACAATAGGCTGCATGATGCGCAACTTCACTCCAGACGTCCATGGCGAGGTCCATATCTGCAACCACGACACCATGCAGCACGGTACAGATGGGGCGAACAACATGCCGAATGGGCCGTTCAGATTGGCTTCACGTTCACTTCACCGATGAGTGTCCCATATGCCTTCAACCAGACGTGTTTGGAGGTAACCCGGTCAGGCTGAACGCCTTAGACACACTGTCCAGCGAGTGCAGCACGGTGGAGATTCCCTGCTGTTTTGGGGTGGCATTATGTGGGGCCGACATACGCCGCTGGTGGTCATGGAAGACGGCGTAACGGCTGTACAATACGTGAATGCCATCCTCCGACCGACAGTGTAACCATATCGACAGCATAATGAAGAGGCATTCGTCTTCATGATCGACAATTCGCCACCCCATCGTGCACATCTTGTGAATGACTTCCTTCAGGATAACGATACAGCTCGACTAGAGTGGCCAGCATGTTCTCCAGACATGAACCCTATCGAACAAGAATGGGACAGATTGAAAAGGGTTGTTTATGGACGACTTGACCCACCAACCACTCTGAGGGATCTACGACAAATCGCCTTGTGCCTTGATTAACTTGTGGATAGTATGCCACGACGAATACAGGCATGCATCAATGCAGGAGGACGGGCTACTGGATATTAGAGGTACCGGTATGGACAGCAATCTGGACCACCACTTCTGAAGGTCTCGCTGTGTGGTGGTACAACATGTAATGTGTGGTTTTCAAGAGCAATAAAATGGGGAAAATGATCTTTATGTTTATCTCTATTCCAGTTTTCTGTACAGGTTGCTGAGCTCTCGGAACCGAGGTGATGCAAAACTTTTTTGATGTGTGTAGATTAGACGCTTGTCCATCCAATGCAAAAGACAATACTTGTTTGGAGCGCAGGACGATGTTTGGAACGCAGGAGTAGAATTGTCATCACCTCTGTCCCCCCTCCATACGTGACAGTTTTGAAATCCTAAAGGTTAACTGCCGAAAAGTGCCAGAGTTCTAAGTGTTCCTGAACAGCTCCATGATATCAGGTTTAAACATGGAATCTATAGCAGTGAGACTTCTGGGGAAAATTTCCGTGTATATCTAAAGGACAGACTAATGGGAAATGGAGGTGATCTATTTGTCTCAGTAGACAAGAAACTGGAATCTAGAAATTGAAGATGCACATGAGAGTTTTAGGACAATACTAAGTTCTCTAATCATACGGTAATCATCATTGGAGACTATAATCAACCAACAATCAATAGGGAAAACTACAGGTTTGTTAGTGGTGTGCGTGGCAACACGTCCCGTGAAACTTTACTAAATGCCTTCTCTGAAAACAGTGTAGAACAAATGGCTCGAGACTCCACTCATGATGGAAATATATCTAGTGGCAACAAATAGACCTGACGTCTTTGAAGATGTCCTGATCGAAACTGGTATAAGTGACCATGATGTGATTGTTCCATGATTACCAAAGTAGAAAGGACCACTAAAACAAGCAGAAAGGTAAGTTTAGTAAGCTACACAAAAAACAGTAGTGCCATATCTCAATGAGGAGCTTGAAACATTAGATACAGGGCAGGAACATTTAGAGGAGCTGTGGCTCTGATTTAAAGGAACAGTTGATGATTCACTAGATAGATATGCATCCAGTAGAATAGTTCATAATGATAGGTACCCTCCGTGGTATACAATCACTGTAAAGAAGCTTATAAAGAAAGAGAGATTACAGCATAACAGATTTAAAACAAAGCATAGGACAATAGACAGAAATATTCTCAATGAAACGCGTTTGGCGGTCAAGAGATCAATGTGTGAAGCCTTCAATAACTTCCGTAGCTGGATAGTGTCAAACGATTTTTCATAAAATCCAAAGAAATTCTGGTCGTATATTAAGACTGTTAGTAGCACCATAGTTAGTGTCCAGTACCTAGCGAATGAGACAGGCAGTGAAATGAAGGCTAGCAGAGCAAAAGCTGAATTGCTTAACACCGTTTTTAAATGCTAATTTACAAAGGAATACCCAGTACAACTGCTGCAATACAATCCTCGTACCATTGAAATGATGACAAGAATAACTAATTGTGTCAGTGGTGCTGAGAAACATTTGAAATCGTTAATATTGAACAAAGCTCCAGGGCCTGGTGGAATCCTTATGAGACTCTGTGCTAAATTTGCGTCTGCGTTAGCCCCTCTTCTAACTGTAATCTGTCATATATCCCTCTAACAAAAAACAGTGCCCGGTAGTTGGAAGAAACCACAGGTCAAACCCATCTACAAGAAGGGTAGCAGAAATGATCCACAAAACTACCGTCCAATATCCTTTACATCGATTTGTTGTAGAATCTTAGAACATATTCTGACTTCGAACATAATGAGGTATCTCCTCCATCACAACCAGCATGGATTCCGAAAACATTGATCATATGGAACCCAATTCGCACTTTTCTCACAAGACATACTGAAAGCTTTGGATATAGGCAGTCAGGCATATGTAGCATTTTTTGATTTCCGAAAAGCATATGACTCATTACCACACCTAAACTTATTGTCAAAAGTACGATCGTAAGGAACATCAAGTGAAACTTGTGACTGGTTTGAGAACTTTTTGGTGAGGAAGACGCAGCATGTTATCTTGGATGGAGAGTCATCATCAGATGTAGAATTAACTTTAGGTGGGCCCCACGGAAGTGTGTTGGGACACTTGCTGTTTACGTTGTATATTAATGACCTTGCGGATAATATTAACCTCAGACTTCTTGCAGGTCATGCAGTTATCTATAATTGAGTACTGTCTGAGTAGCTACATAAATATTCAGTAAGTTCTTGATAAGATTTCAAAGTGATGCAAAGATTGGCAACTTGCGTTAAAGGTCTAGAAAAGTAAAATTGTGCACTTTACAAAATAAAAAGCGTAGTATCCTATGACTGTAATATCAATGAATCACGGTGGAATCGATCAACTCCTAGTAATACCTGGGTGCAACACTTGCTATGGATATGAAATGCAATAATCACGTAGGTCAGTCCTGGGGAAAGCAGGTGGTAGACTTTGGTCTATTGGTAAAATACTGAGGAAGTTCAATCAGTATGTAAAGGAGATTGCTTACAAAACACTAGTGTGACGTTTTCTAGAATGTTACGCAAGTGTGTGGGACCTATACCAGATAGGACAATCAGGGGATAATTAATATATACAGAGAAGGGCAGTAAGATGTCTGACCCGTGGGAGAGTGTCACAAAGATACTGAAGAAAATGAACTGGCAGTGTGCATGAGGATACACGTGACACGAGAAAGCTCTCTTACAAAGATTCAAGAACCGGCTTTATGTCATGAATCCAGGGACATAGTCCAGTCTCCTACATATTGCTCACTTAGCGATAGCGAAGATAGGATTGGAGTAATTGCAGCTTGCACAGAGGCATTCAAGCAGTCGCTATTCTCACGCTCTGTATGTGAATGGAAGCTGTAGTAAATGATACAATGGGATGTATTCTTTGTCATGCACGTCACGATGGTTTGCAGAGTATAAATGTAGATGTATATACAGACACCAATAATTTATGTAGCACATGAACATGATTCAGAAAACAGCGTAGAATGCAACAAATATTTGGTTGTACATATTGATGAAAACTTTAGTTGGAAGAAGCATATTACTTAGCTGCTCACATAAATAGGTTCAACAACTTTTGTTCTTCGTGTAATTGCTAGTCTTGGAAACGAACTAACCTCCTAATACATAATGCATATTTCCACTTAGTAATGTCTTGTGGTATGATTAAAAAAAATGGTTCAAATGGCTCGGAGCACTATGGGACTCAACTGCTGTGGTTATCAGTCCCCTAGAACTTAGAACTACTTAAACCTAACTAACCTAAGGACATCACACACACCCATGCCCGAGGCAGGATTCGAACCTGCGACCGTAGCAGTCGCACGGTTCCGGACTGCGCGCCTAGAGCCGCGAGACCACCGCGGCCGGATGGTATGATTCTCCGGGTAACTCGTCACGTAGAAAGAAAGAATTGATTGCTCAAAAGCAAGCTGTAATTATTATTATTATTATTATTATTATATATATCTGGCAGGTGACTCTTCAAGAAGTTAATTACACCTCCACAAGAAAAATATTCGCTAATGAAACTTGCCATAAATAATCCATCACAATTTGACAAGAATAATGATATCCACACCGACACCATTGGAGGAAAAAATTATCATTATTATCCGTTATTGTAACTGTAAGAGACCCAGAAAAGATTTAACAAGCATCATCAAAAACCTTTGATCGTTTGCCCAACAGCAAAAATATCTACAGGTAGTGAAGCCAGTTTTAAATCTAAGCATAAATCTTTTCTTCTAAACAACTTTTTCCATCCCACAGGAGAATTTTTATTTATAAACTGATAGCCTGCAAGAAAACTAGTTTTTAAATGAAACTGGATGAGTAGGGCTCAAAAATAATATGTTCAATTATATTACGACTAATTATGTACACATACATTATAAACTGACTCCTTCCCTACCGTTTCTATGAAAAAATTTGCTTAAGTAATATGCTACTAACTAATAAATTAACCAATGAATTATCAAATGCAACATCATAACTGCCTCCCTTGTGCCTTCAGCTATCCAAAAGCCATCCGAAAAGTTTTCAGTTCTCTTTTCCAACCGTTTTATTATCCTTGTTAAAAGAATACATACGTGAGCTATTAAGCTGAATGTGGGAGAGATGTCACTCTAATCTGCCTTTGCTATCTTAGAGTTCTTTGGGTGATATTTTTCCGGAACTCTGATACGTCTCCAGTCTCACAGAATCCACAAAGCAACTTGAATAGTCGTTTGAATCCCAATTCTGTCGACGCTTTTTGAAATTCTGAAGGGATCTTATCTACCGCTTCTGCATATTTAATTGCAAGTCTGCAAGCTCTGTTAAACTCTGTCTTTAATACGGGATACCAGTGTCTCCCACGTCGACTTCCTCCTCTTCTTCTTCTGTTATGTCATCTGGCACTTCATATCCCAAGTAGAGACATTCAAATTACTTTTACACTTGAATTAACCATCTAATATCCTTGCTTTTAATTTCACCGAACGTTATTTCGACTTTTCTGTGTGCTGAATCAGTTCTTCTAATGACCACCTGAACTTAGATTTCTTCACACTTTCCCTGCAGCTATTTCGCCTTGGCTTCTCTGCACTTCCAAATTATTTCATTCATTGATGACGACTGCTGTTGTATTTCTGTTTGTTTTAATATTTTTATACTTTCCTCTCTCGATGATCAGTTGAAATACTCATCTGTTCTGTTTCTTGGCAAGTGATGTGCTTGTATCTGTATTTCTCTCTCCAGCTTCTTCTTTCACACCTCTTCAATCGAACTGCCTACTGTGGTATTCATTATCGCAGTCACATCAGACATGCATCTCATCACTTTTCAGCATTTAGTATCCAACTTCTTCCACATTCATTCTCCCACACAACTCTCTTAGAAATAAATCTACTCTTCATCATTACTAAACTGTGATCCGAAACTGTATCTCCCCCAGCGTACGTTTTACAGTCCGATATTTGACATTAAAATCTCTATCCTGCTATCAAGTAGCTGGAATCTTCCTATCTATATGGGTCATTTTTAAGTATACCTCTCGTCTAGTGATTATTGAAGAGTATGTTCGCTATTACTTGTTGAAATTTACAGCAGAACTCAGTCTTTCTCGTCTCTGATTCATATTAACGGGCCAGTATTCTTTTGCCAATCTGTCTTCTATTTCTTCACATACAATCGCGTTCTAATCCCACATGGTTATTAGGTTTTCGTCTCCCTCCCTTTGCATACTAAACTACCCGTTCAGAATCGTCATATAGTTTCTCTAACTCTTCATCTTCTGCTTTTGACGTCTGCATGCGTTCCTGAGTTATTGTTGTTGGCGTTCGTGTGTTGAGAAGAATCCTATCACTGAACTGTTCAAAATAAATCACTGTCTAAACCACCTCGACATTCATAACGAATCATAATCCCATTAAACGATTTGCCGCTGCTGTTATTATTATACTATATTCGTCTGACTAGAAATCCTTATCTTCTTTTCATTTCACATCACTGACCCGCACAATACCTACAATGAGCCTTTGGATTTTTTATTTTAGATTTTCTAGCTTTTTCCACAATTCTTCATCTTATGGGAGGGTAATTTCCGAGTTATAAAGTGTTACCGTTTCGTTATTATTCATTTATTTCTGACAGTCACTTCCCCGTTGGGAATCTCATCTTGCAGAATGGTATGAGGGAATAATTCGGTGTCTTCAGCCAGTGGAGATACCTCACTGACATGTTTTTAATTACAGCCCACATGTCCCAATGATACACATTTGTGTCTTCATTGTAGTGGCTCTCATTGGCTTTCTGTTATCTCATGTCTTTTTCAACTGTTGTCTCTTCCATTTTAAGAACAGTTTGTCACCCGAAGGGCAAGCGGCTTCCCTGAAATTCGGTCTGCTCCTCCGCCGTCTGTGACACAACTGTTGGCAGAACGGGGGTGACTCATACTGGAAGTAATCAGCCGCTTTTTCTAATGATTTTTATTCAAGATTTAAGGCATGGCTGATACTGAACCTGAGCTCCACGGATTTTTGATTACGCTACACCTAGAGCAGAAGTATTGTGGGATCTGAAAGCAGATATGCCCTCGTTCCTCGTAACTTTCACGTCTTGCCTTGACGTCACTGGATGCCAGCGTTTTTCATGTCTGGAGAAGAACATGACGTTCAAATTTTTAGCTGACTCAAACAGTTGTTGTAATTTTGATGAAACTAATAACTTCTCTCACAGTGATCGTACCATACATCAAATTTCCTGTGCTGCTCTCAAGTAGTAAAGAATCTGGATGTCATTGTCTCCTTTCTTTCCAATGTATCTTAGAGTGTTACATCTGCATTTAAAATTCTGTACCCATCGAAATAAAGTTAATATCAAAATCTGAATTATAGCAGCATGTCAGTTACAAATAAGGTATCCTTTTTCCATAATAGTAAAACATGATTTTATTTAATTGAGGTGGCTGATTTTGATAACTGGATTCGTGTGAGAGGCTGCCTTCAGTTGTAGTGTTACAACCTTTTTCGTCAGAGTGAGTAAACATTCATCAGTGAACACATGTCATGTGATCCTGTGTTGCCTGAGACAGTGGGACCTTAATCAGATGGCATGTTTCAGATCAGTACGGACCATCCTTTGGTTAACCCTGGAACACTAAAGAGTGGAGGGGAAATGTCGTATTGTTACTGAACCATTGTGAAATTTACTATTCCATATTTTATTCAAAGAAACCCATAATTTATAATTTATGGACTAGTTAAATACAGTTATAAGGTCTCCAATGGTACGTCACACACAAAATCAGTACAAAAGTCCTGTTTTACACCCTACACTGACAACACCAAACTGGCAGAAAATGCAATAATAAATTTTATAATTGTTTAGTAATATAGTGTTAAAGGCACTTTGGGAAACTTGAATAGTGCTGTTGACCACTCTATGGCAGCAGGAAGAATATAATCTGGCCAGAAAAAGTGAATTCCTAAGTGTATTGTGCAGCGACTTGATCAAGCCAAGAAGTACGCTCAGCTACGAGCTCAAGTACAATAATTAGGTATTATCAGACGTTGCAAAGTTAACCTGTCACGGAACGACAGTGGCTTCAAGGACTTCAAGGTTATTTGTGAATACCAAGAGGTTCTGGAATTTTAGTTCCAAAGTGTTACTCTTCTATTGAAAACAATATTTGTTATTTGTGGGTCACTTGAGATAACTTAGCATGTCAGCAGGGCTGAGTGACCAACGGCAGCTTGTACTTCTTATGTTTATGAGACAAGCAAAATAGAAATAAATTATCAAGCCTATCAGGGTAGAGAAGGATATGAAGAACGCTGTAGTTTGTGTTAGGTGTAGGCAGTCCCTACGTGGAGGGGGAATGTGGACTGTGACCATAGACTGTAGAGCCAGCGCAGAAGCAGCAAGAAGGAAAAGGCAGGCAGTTGTACCTGGAGATGCGGAAGAGTAGACTGATGAAGTGTTCAGGAAGCAAGGTAATGTGCCGAAGGGAACTCAGTCTAGTTTGTTTACGGGGAGGTGGTTTCCCTGTATGGTGAATAATTTCGAGGAGGGATTTGTATTTTGTAAAAGTGTAACTTAGATAAGCCTTATGCAGCATCATGAACGAGGATGCAGAGTCAAGATTTACTAGAGATAAATGAAAGAGCTTCACATTTTTCGACTGCGGTGTCCTTAGTAATTAGTCTATTGTTTTTATGTGGTATCTAGTGTTTTTTCACTCTCTTCTACATTACCTGAAAAAAAGCATCCGGAAACCTCTATGTCGTATGGAAGTGACGACCAGGCAGCAGACTCGCCAGTATAAAAGAAGGTGAGGAGTACTGCGTCATCAGTAGCGAAGCAGTAACAGCAGAATGGATCGTCCAGGAGACCTCAGCGCATTCCAATGTCGACTAGTCTTTAGATGTGACGTCAGTAATAAATCCAATCAGAGACATCTCAGCCTTTCTAAAGCCGCCCAACCCGACTACTGATGACGTGACTACTAAGTGGAAAAGCTGAGGAACAACTTTAGCTAACCCAAAACCAGGCAGATCACATGTAATGACGTACAGCGACCGTCTGTCGTTGCGGAGTGTAATAGTGAAAAATCGCATGAAAACAGCGGATGAATTCACTGGTACCATCAGTCCAGATAGCTCAGTAATTGTGAGCAGGGACTTAAAAACAGAGGGGTACAGATACTGTAGATAGTGCTAACGGACACTTGAGGTGGTGTAAAGAGTGATGCCACTGGACGGTAGAAAACTGGAAACGAGTAATCACGCCATGCCTTGTGGCACTCTGATGGATGGCGTTAAGTATGGGGAATGGCCGGAGGACGTCACCTGCCGTCATGTGTAGTGCCAACGGAGAGGAGGGGGTGTTACGGTACGATGGTGTCTTTCTTCTTTGGCATTGGAACGCTTACTTTGGCTAAGAAAACGCTAAAGGATGGGTATGAACACATTTGACAGCGCTGCGTACTGTATACAGTGGGAGACCAGATCTGAGACGATGGTTGTTTGTATGAACAGGAGAATGCCGCCTGTCATAAAGCAGCATCTATGAGACATTGGTTTGTGGACAATAACATTCCTGAAATCGACTGACCTGCCCAGAGTCACGATCTGAATCCAATGAAATAGCTTTGTGATGAGTGAGAACGTCGACTTCATTCCAGACCGCAGCGTTAAAGATCACTTCGTGCTCGGGTTTCGGCTGTAAAGGAAGAATGGGCTGCCATTCTTGCATAGACACTGAGACAGCTAAACAAAACTGTCCACAACAGAGTTAAAGCCATGATAAAGACGGAGGGTGCACACACCCCTTGGCAATGTCCTCTAATAGGTGTCTGGATACTTTTGATCAGACAGCATACCAATAAACGAGATACGTCACACATGTCATTTCATATTCATTATGAACTGCTGTTGTTTAGTTACATTTACTACTATCAGTCTTCCAGCGTTGATAAGCTGATCGTACCCGCGAATTCTCGAGAGGGGCTTGGTATTTCGCGTTTGGGAAACAACCCTCCTCTTACGGGATGAAAACTTTATAGTGAGTCTGGCGACCCAGTAAAGTTAATAGTAGGTGGTTGATTTGGTGGTGGTGGGTGGGGGGGGGGGGGGGGGTGGAGGACCAAGCAGCGAAGTCATCGGTCAAAGTATTCAGTATCGATTGGGGGATGGGGGGGGGGGGGGTTGAAGTAGCTGAACATGAAAATTGGAAATTTGTGGTAAGGTCTTATGGGATCAAACCGCTGAGGTCATCGGTCCCTAGACCTACGCACTACTTAATCTAACTAAGTTACGCTATGGACAACACACACACACACACACACGCACACACACACACATACACACACACACACACACACACACACACACACACACACACACACACACACATGCCCGAGGGAGGACTCGAACCTCTGACGGGGGGAGCCGCAGGGACCGGGACAAGGCGCCTCAGACCGCTTGGCTAACCCGCGCGGCGCTGTATATGAACACTTTTGCTTAGGCGAGTACGTTAGAATCGCAGCATAAACAAAATACAGCAGTAACAGTGAAAAATAAATCAGCAGAGAAGTTGGTCGGTAAAATTGCATCTCGTTGCTGCAGAAACAGCGAATAAGCAAAGCAGCGCGTCTTCACAAATTGCTTACTGCAGCATTTGGTGGAGCGGGCGTTTCTGCTGGGAATTTGCTCGTGTCGTGGAGCGCCATAATCGTCGCCTGTGATCTCTGGACGACGCCAGCTGGGCGACGTCGCAGCATGCTTACAGAAATCTCCGACTAAAGTGCTAAGCCCGAGTCCCGCGCGAGGGACCTCTGCGAGTGGCACGTTCTGGGACCGCGCGGCGGGGCGGTCGGGAAAATGAGGCACCGTTTAGAGCGCTGGCAGGAATTTAGGCTGCGAGGCGCCGCGCCAGCAGGCACGCATTGTTGTTTCGCTGGGCGGAGGGATTTAGGGATGCGCTCTCGACGCCCCTTCCCCCAACCTCTGGTTCGCGGTTGTTGCGGGTGGAGTGTTCCGAGACCGGAGGCGGAAGCGGGGCGGCGCCGAGGTGCCTGGCACGCGTAATGGAGGCACAAATGCGCGGCGAAGGCTCGGGGCGGGGCTGGAGGTTAATGCAAGCAATCTGTGGCAACAGGCTCCGGGAAAGGCGGAAATCTTGTTTTTCAAGAGATTCGCCCACTCGGTGGGACCACTCTTGGGACGTCTGGCGCTGTTGATCCGATGAGTGCGGAAAGAGAGGCATCACTAGCTGTCGCTGTGAAAATGACTTTATAGAGAGAGCCTGGACGGGGAAGAATAATAAGATACTGCAACTTCTTCACTGCTCGCCTCCACAAAAATGGGGACAGAGCTGAGAGACTCGTACTGAAACATCTACAACTACTTACACGTCCCAGAAGGCGCATTTTGGTACTTAATCCATTTCTATGCAGTTCCAATAACGTAAAGCGTGTGGGAAAATGGATTACCTACGGTGCAGGGCAGTTTCTTGTCTTCGAAGTGAGGATGGGGTGAAGTACAGAGGGAGTTTTGATTCCAGTTTTTAAAGACGTAATAATTAACTTTGCAGTTTCAGGGCTGCTGCATTCATGGTACACATTGAAACTGCTGTTCCACAATACACTGAGCTGACAAAAGTTCAAATAAATGTTCAAATGCGTGTGAAGTCTTATGGGACTTAACTGCTAAGGTCATCAGTCCCTAAGCTTATAAACTACTTAACCGAAATTATCGTACGGACAAACACACACACCCATGCCCGAGGGAGGTCTCGAACCTTCGCCGGGACCAGCCTCACAGTCCATGCTGACAAAAGTGATGGAACCAGGAGGTGTACTGATACAGTGGTAGTATCGCGTATACAAGGTATAAAATGGCAGTCTATTGACGGAGCTGTCATTTGTACTTAGGTGATTTATGTGAAAAGTTTACGACGTGATTATGGCCGCATGACGGAAATTAACAGACTTTGAAGGCGGACTGGTAGTTGGAGCTAGATACAATAGAAATTCTATTTCAGAAACCGTTAGGGAATACGATGTTTCGAGATCCACAGTACCAAGAATGTGCCGATAATACCAACGCAGAGACCGACGGCCTTCATTTAACGACCGAGAGCTGCTGCGTTTGCGTGTAGTTGTAAGTGATAACAGATAAGTGGCACTGAGTGAAATATTGCAGAAGTCAATGTGGGACGTATAACGAAAGTATGCGTAACGACAGTGCGACGAAATTTTGCGTTAATGGCTTGCGGCAGTGAGTGCCTTTGATAACAGCGCACCATCGCGTGCTGCACCTCACCTGGGCTCGTGACCATATCGGTTGGATCCTAGACGACAGGAGAACCGTGGTCTGGTAGGTTAAGTCCCGATTTCAGTTGGTAAGAGTTGATGGTAAAGTTCGAGGGTGGCGCAGATCACACGAAGCTTTGGATTCAAGTTGTCAACAAGACACTGTTGGTGGTGGTGACTCCATAATGATCTGGGTTGTGTTTACATGGAATGGACTAGGTCCTCTGGTTTATAATGAACCGACCATTGACTGGAAATTGCTATGTTCGGCTTCCTGGAGACAATTTCCATTCATTCATGGACAAGTTTCGAGACAACGATGGAATTTGTCTGGATAACAATGCGCCGTGTCACCGAGCCACAATTGTTCGTCACTCTTCTGAAGAACTTTCTAGGCAATTCTAGCGAATGATTTAGTCACCCAGATTGCCCGGCACGAAACCCATCGAACGCCTTTGGGACATAATCAAAAGGTCAGTTCGTGCACGAAATCCTGCACCAACAACCGTTTCGGAACTATGCGTGGCTACAGAGGCAGTCCTGCTCAACGTTTCTGCATGGTACAGCTAATGACTTGTTGAGTCCATACCACGTCTAGTTGCTGATTACGCCAGGCAAAAGATGATGTGACTTTTGTCACCTCAGTGTATAGTACGTAGGGAAGCGGATTGTCAAGGTGGGGGCGAGTTTCTTATCTATGAAGTAGGGATGGGATGGAGTTTGGATTATGACCTTAAAAACATACATAAGAAGCATAGAGTTTGTTTGCAATTACGTGTCTGCCTTCATGGGACAAAATGAGACTGCTGTATCACAATACAGCACCACGGGTCTAGGGAAACCAAACGAAAAATCGCTGCCTAGTGACGAAGTAGAGTACAGTGAGATACTTCGTTTTTCTGTGTTTGAGGGAAAATCCATGCCGAGTTCGTAGCAGTGTACAGCAACAAACCACCATAATACGACAGAATGGTCAGACGGAGCAGAATGTTGCAGTGTGGTGAAAAAAGTCTGAATAACGGATAACGAGTTGCCAGACGATCTCTCTGTGAAGAAGTTGGAATCACAGGAGAACTCCGGCGTATCACAACGGAGACAACAGTGGAAAAACTGAAAAGCAGTCATGAATCAGTGTTAAACCTGTTTCAAAACATTTTGAACATCACACAGGTCGCTACCCGCTAGTTTCTGCAACTGTTAATATACAAAATCGAAAAGGCCTCAGAACCGAGAAACCGACAGAACTGTTAGAGCTGTGTCAAGGCAGTCCAGAAGACTTCTTTAGCCACCCAGTCTTTGCTGACCAGTGTGCCTCTGTGACTCCAAGACAAAAGACCAAATCAAGCAGCTGACACATCCTGATACACCACCAACGTAACAGATGACGCCCCATACATGATTTGGCAAAATGATGCTGAATGCATTTTGGGACAGAAAAGATGTGGCACTAAGTGTCACAGAAGCATACTACCGACATATCTTCAAGAAGTTACGAGATGCTATCAAGAAGAAACGTCGCAAAAAATGTTCAAATGTGTGTGAAAGCTTATGGGACTTAACTGCTAAGGTGATCAGTCCCTAAGCTTACACACTACTTAACCTAAATTACCCTAAGGACAAACACACAACCCATGCCCGAGGGAGGACTCGAACCTCCGCCGGGAGCAGCCGCACAGTTCATGACTGCAGCGCCCTAGACCGCTCGGCTAATCCCGCGCGGCGAAACGTCGCACAAATCAGACCAAGAATGTGTTTGTAGCCCATGACAAGGTCCCAGCTCACTATGCACAAGACACAGAAAAACGCGCTGTTTCTTTCGCCTACCTACTTTCGCCTCACCCTATATTGTCATAATAAACACTAAGCCACTTCCACCTCTTGTCGCAGGTGAATAAACTATTGTATTTCAGATGTATTCGAAATGGCGGCAAGGTGATACTCGAGATAGAAATTTTCCTGAAAAGCTAAAATGCATATTTTTACATCCGAGGTCGCTGCCAAATTATCCATTGTTGGAGGAAATTTGTCGCACTGGAGGGTGACTATGTGGAGAGATCACCACAATCACCTAGTTCCATGGTCACAGCCTTCTTCTTATTTCGAGGCAACAATTATTATTTTGGGACTACCCCTCGTCTTCTGATCATCCATACATGATATGCAAGGCTACAATTATTATTTTGGGACTACCCTCGTCTTCTGATCATCCATACATGATATGCGAGGCTACAATTATTATTTTGGGACTACCCCTCGTCTTCTGATCATCCATACATGATATGCGAGGCTACAATTATTATTTTGGGACTACCCCTCGTCTTCTGATCATCCATACATGATATGCAAGGCTACAATTATTATTTTGGGACTACCCCTCGTCTTCTGATCATCCATACAAGATATGCGAGGCTACAATTATTATTTTGGGACTACCCCTCGTCTTCTGATCATCCATGCATGATACGCGAGGCTACAATTATTATTTTGGGACTACCCCTCGTCTTCTGATCATCCATACACGATACGCGCGGCTACAATTATTATTTTGGGACTACCCCTCGTCTTCTGATAATCCATACATGATATCCGAGGCTACAATTATTATTTTGGGACTACCCCTCGTCTTCTGATAATCCATACATGATATGCGAGGCTACAATTATTATTTTGGGACTACCCCTCGTCTTCTGATTATCCATACATGATATGCGAGGCTACAATTATTATTTTGGGACTACCCCTCGTCTTCTGATCATCCATACATGATATGCACGATCGAGGCAGTAGAAATGCCGTTCAACCTTCCTGTTCTCTAGATTTTTCCAGATAGGGTTTAGTGAGAAAAATGTAGCCTTTCTTCCAAGCATTTACATTGAAGTTCCTCTCTGTGTCACACTTTTGTATGGAGTGTACCTGTGCTGTCCCGATGCTGTACCCCTTGGAAGTCCGGCTGTACCGCAACACACTGGGCCTTCCGGCGACTGTGTCGCCATCACTCGACCTCTGATAATGAACAATAGAGACATCCACAGCTGGTAAACACAAGCACATTTACGGACTTACGGAAATCCCCACATAATACACCAAAGCCACAATCACGGAACTATTTCTCTACACTCGTTACATGTTACCTGGAAACAAATAGAGTGTTCTTCTGCCGTACGTGGATATAGACAGCTGTCCGAGACACAATCGACAAAGTCCTGGCCACCATCCAGCCAAGCACGACCTCACGCTCCTGGTTTCAGCTCCGTACGCGCCACGCTGTCATTGTGCAGCCGTTCCTCACCCGCGGACCATGACCTCGCTGGACGCCGCTCAGCCGTCACCTGATGCAGCCATTGCATACCACTGACCACCTGCCTCGTGGGTCTCGGTATTAATGGTCGCTGTCAGAAGTTTCCTATTAAGTGATCCGACATAGATAGAGTGAACATCCCATGGAGTGGTGAAGTGCTGGACACTTAACTTTATTTTTCGTTGTCAAGCAGTGACTTATTTCCTTATCGTGAAGCAGTGGCTGTTTACTTTCCCTTTATTCATGTTCTATGTTCAGCTCTGACAGGTGTGAAAAATACTGCATTATCACATTAATAATTACCGAAATATCAGTTTAAAAAGTCATGGTTGCAAAATACTAACACGAATTGTTTACAGAAGAATGGAAAAACTGGTAGAAGCAAGCCTACTTCTGGGAACGTAAGTTTGGATTCTGGAGAAATGTAGAAACACGCGAGACATTACTGACCGTACGACTTCTCATAGAGGGAAAGATAAATGTATGTTTATAGCGTTTGTAGACTTGGAGAAAGATTTGACAATGTTGACTAGAGTACTCTGTTTCAAATTCCAACAGTGGCAGGGGTAAAATACAGAGCGCAGAAAGATATTTACAGTTTGTACTGAAACCACATTGTGAAAGGGAAGCAGTGGTTGCAAGGGGGGTGAGACAGGTTGGAGCCTATGCACGGTGTTATTTAATCTGTTCATTGAGCAAGCAGTGAAGGAAAAAAAAAAGAAAATTTGGAGTAGGAGTTAAAGAGAGTCTAGGGAGAAGAATTAAAGCTTTGAGGTTTACCCATGACAATGTAATTCTGTCAGTGACAGGAAAGGACATGAAAGAGCTGTTGAACAGAATGGACAGTGCCTTGAAAAGAGGATATAAGATGAACAACAACAAAAGGAAAATGAAGATAAAAAAAATGGCTCTGTGCACTATGGGACTTAACATCTATGGTCATCAGTCCCCTAGAACTTAGAACTACTTAAACTTAACTAACCTAAGAACATCACACAACACCCAGTCATCACGAGGCAGAGAAAACCCCCGACCCCGCTGAGAATCGAACCCAGGAACCCGGGCGCGGGAAGCGAGAACGCTACCGCACGACCACGAGCTGCGGACATGAAGGTAACAGATTGTAGTCGAATGAAATCAGGTGATGCTGAGGGAATTAGATTACTAAATAAGGCACTGAAGCCGGCCGTTGTGGCCAAGCGGTTCTAGGCGCTTCAGTCCGGAACCGCGCGACCGCTACGGTCGCAGGTTAGAATCCTGCCTCGGGCATGGATCTGTGTTTGGTTCTTAGGGTAGTTAGGTTTCAGTAGTTCTAAGTTTTAGGGGACTGATGACCTCAGATGTTAAGTCTCACACTGCTCAGCGCCATTTGAACCATTTTTAAGGCCCTGAAAGCAGTAGACACCTTTTCTTTGTTTTGACAGTAAAATAACTGGTGACGGCCGAAGTAGATAGGATATAAAATATAAGCTGGCAATGGCAAGAAAAGCTTTTCTGAGGAAGAGAAATTTGGTAACATCGAATATAGATTTATGTGTCAGGAAGTATTTGCTGAAAGTATTTGTATACAGCGTGGAACATGGGCGTGAAACATGGATGATCAACAGTTCAGACAAGAAGAGAATACAAGGTTTCGAAATGTGGTGCTACAAAAGAATGCTGAAGATTAGATGGGTAAATCACGTAACTAATGAGGAGGCACTGAACAGAAATTGGGAGATAAAGAAATGAGTGGTAAAACCTGACTAAAATAAGGGATCGGTTGGTAGGACGCATTCTGATACAACAAAGGGTCACCAGTTAAGTAATTTAGTACTGGAGGGAAGCGTAGGGAGTAAAAATCGTAAAGGGTGAGCAAGAGGTAAATATAGTTTCAGAGGGATGTAGGTTGCAGTAGTAGCTAGCAGATGAAGAGGCTTGCACAGGATAGAGCAGCATTGAGCGCTGCATAAAAATACCGATGGTTTACTATCCCACCAACTCATCTCTGAATTCATTGGATGCCCACTGTCATATCTAGTTGACACTGCATCTCTGGAGCAGTACTGTAGAACGGGTCACCAGAGTCTTGTATGCTGTTTCTTTCACAGATGCATTGCCAGAACTCTCTCAAAAAAAAGCTTCTCTGATAAACAGTTCCATTTGTTGTGCGCGCACTGTCTCTCAGAACTTTTGAAACGAATTTATGTTAGTCAGGAACCATACAAAATTTACAATATCCACAGTTGCAGTTTCGACATTTTGGGCATTTTGAAGTGGTTACAAGAGCTGAAGACGAATGCTGATCCGAATCGTGGAGGCTCACGTCGTTTTTATTGTGTATGCTGATGTTGATTCCTGCTGTGTTTTCAGCACCCTTAACTAATCGAAAATTACGAAAAGGTCAAAACTGCAGTATTGGATGTTGTAATAAGTACACAATCCAGGGCGAATATAAAGTCGTTTCAAAAATCTCCCAATACACCCGGTGCTCCCATTATCCTTCCTACTATTTATTTCACTGGTTTCTTCTATTTCATATCGCTTAGGATTATCACCTCTCGGTATTTAGCCATTTTTATCTGCTCCACACGGTAACCAGTGATCTTTTTACCGTATATCGTTCTGGTTTTTTTTCTTTGTTATCAACTCTCGTCTAGCCTCATTTTAAAGCGAGCTTAATACACTGACCGCTAAAATTATTCGGACATTCCATTGTAATGAAAAATTGACCTCTAGATGTGATGACAGGTGCAAGAAGGTATAAAAGAAGACAGGGAGTACTACGTTGTCAGTAGGGAAGCTGTACAAAAAAAAAGAAAGAATGGGCCTGTCTGGAGATTTCAGTGACTTCGAACGTGGACTAATCATTGTTTGTCACTTAAGGAACAAATCCGTCAAAGTGATTTTTGTACACGATTTTTGATGATATCAATGTGAAGTGGAAACTTGAAATAACAACCTTAACTAAACCAAGACCAGGCATACCGTAAGCACTGACGAGTGCATTCCATTGTGTTGCTTGCAGTCCAGCCAGCACAAGGCCAGTGCATAGAGAATTGAAGGAATGGGTTGCAATGGTCCAGCGTAAGCCATACATTTCTATGGTGAGTGCTAACAGACGCTTGAGGCGGAGTAAACAACAAAGCCACTGGACAGTGGAAGACTGTAAAACGAGTCATTCTGAGTGACGAATCACAATATACCCTATGGAAATCCGACGCAAGAGTTTGGGTTTCACCGATGCCTGGAGAACGTCAACCGTCATCATGTGTGTACTACCATCAGTCAGCAGTGAAGTACGGAGGTGTTGGTGTTACGGTATAGGGTATTTTTCGTAATAAGGTTGTGGTCCCCATAATGCGCTTTAGAAACGGCTAAATACAGAAGTATATGAACACATTTTGAGCTCCTGTCTAGGGTGTGCAGTAGAGGAACTGATCGGTGATGATTGTTGCCCGGCGTGACAGTGCACCCACTTGTGAAGCAGCATCTGTGGTTTGTCGACAATAACAATCCTGGAACCAACTGAAGGCCTAGAGTTGCCAACTGAACTCAGAGCAACACCTTAGGAGAAGTCAGAACGTCGACTTCGCTCCAGACCCCAATATTCGACGTCACTACCTTATCTGTTTCCAGTTCTTGAGCAAAAATGGACTTCCATCCTCAACCGCCATCCATACATTTAACTGAAATTGTTCTCTTCGGAGTTCCTGCTGTCATACGGGTAAAGAGTGGACACGTTCCATACTAATGTCCACTTAAAGGTGCAGAGATAGTTTTGTTCAGGTATTGTGTATTGTTATTATCACATTTTACAACTATAATAACAACAACAACAGCTACAGCTACTGCTACTACTACTACCACCTCTATTTCCACTCAGTCACTCATGAATCCCTCCACCTCATTTTATCTGGGATAACTCATCATTCATCAACATTAAAGAGGTTCTGTACCTGACAAGCAATATCGTCAACTGTATCATTGGTTTAATAATTTTACAGCCTTTTCTATAATCGATTATATTTTAAAATCTCGATAACTGAAGGTCGACTTTGCTCCAGATCCCAACTCAGTGCAACACCTTAGGAGAAGTCAGAACGTCAACTTCGCTCCAGACCCCAATATTCGACGTCACTACCTTATCTGTTTTCAGTTCTTGTGCAAAAATGGACTTCCATCCTCAACCGCCATCCATACACCCAACTGAAATTGTTCGCTTCGGAGTTCCTGCTGTCATACGGGTGAAGAGTGGACATGTTCCATACTAATGTCCACTTAAAGGTGCAGAGATAGTTTTGTTCAGGTATTGTGTATTGTTATTATCACATTTTACAACTATAATAACAACAACAACAGCTACAGCTACTACTACTACTACTACTACCACCTCTATTTCCACTCAGTCACTCATGAATCCCTCCACCTCATTTTATCTGGGATAACTCATCATTCATCAACATTAAAGAGGTTCTGTACCTGACAAGCAATATCGTCAACTGTATCATTGGTTTAATAATTTTACAGCCTTTTCTATAATCGATTATATTTTAAAATCTCGATAACTGAAGGTCGACTTTGCTCCAGATCCCAACTCAGTGCAACACCTTAGGAGAAGTCAGAACGTCGACTTCGCTCCAGACCCCAATATTCGACGTCACTACCTTATCTGTTTTCAGTTCTTGTGCAAAAATGGACTTCCATCCTCAACCGCCATCCATACATCTAACTGGAATTGTTCTCTTCGGAGTTCCTGCTGTCATACGGGTGAAGAGTGGACACGTTCCATACTAATGTCCACTTAAAGGTGCAGAGATAGTTTTGTTCAGGTATTGTGTATTGTTATTATCACATTTTACAACTATAATAACAACAACAACAGCTACAGCTACTACTACTACTACTACTACCACCTCTATTTCCACTCAGTCACTCATGAATCCCTCCACCTCATTTTATCTGGGATAACTCATCATTCATCAACATTAAAGAGGTTCTGTACCTGACAAGCAATATCGTCAACTGTATCATTGGTTTAATAATTTTACAGCCTTTTCTATAATCGATTATATTTTAAAATCTCGATAACTGAAGGTCGACTTTGCTCCAGATCCCAACTCAGTGCAACACCTTAGGAGAAGTCAGAACGTCAACTTCGCTCCAGACCCCAATATTCGACGTCACTACCTTATCTGTTTTCAGTTCTTGTGCAAAAATGGACTTCCATCCTCAACCGCCATCCATACACCCAACTGAAATTGTTCGCTTCGGAGTTCCTGCTGTCATACGGGTGAAGAGTGGACATGTTCCATACTAATGTCCGAAATAACAACCTTAACCAAACCAAGACCAGGCAGACCGTAAGCACTGACGAGTGCATTCCATTGTGTTGCTTGCAGTCCAGCCAGCACAAGTCCTTTAGGCAGCAGACAATGAAACAGTAAAAGAAAAGGTATGAGATGTTTCCTTATAAATTTTGCACATTGATGTTTTGGATAAGAGAAGCGGTTAACAAGAAGTGCCAACAAAAGTGATCATCAGGTTTCAGGTAATGGAAACAGCTATTCCGAAACAACGAAGTTGGAAAACTTCATAAGACTGATTACTGAGGTGAACGGCACTATGACGGGATTTGAAAGCCAATCGACATTATGAAACCGATTACGATCGATTCACTGACTGACAATGAGAATTTGAGTGAATACAGGAGTTCGTCTTTGATATGTTAATGCTCAACGCTACTGATTACTAAAAGCAAACCCAAGGTCTGTTCCTGGCCCTAGCAATAACTGTCATATCTAAATTGAGCTTTAGAGCCACGCGGTCACCGCGCTGATGGGCAAGATTTTGGAATTTTTTATTGCTTACATTCCACCTAAACCTACATTAGAAAGGAGGAGTAGACTGGAGTCGGTTTATTCCAAAGACGTCTCTTGTGCGTGACACATAGAAAGACATAGTTGCTGTTATTTTCAGTGTATGTATTGAACATGATGCGTGGACCGACAGGACTCGAATGTACAAGGCATTACCGAAATATAGCTTTTAGGGGTTACCCATCTCGGATGAAGCAGATGGGCTTCGAAAGGCATGGTGAAATAAACCACAGAAAGATCACATAGAATGGGAGCCACACTCTTCGTTTGTTTTTATTTCTTCTGTATTCTGTCCAACTGTTAATCCATGTACAAATCACTCATTATATCCGCAAAAATCTGCGTTTAGTATAATATCTCATTTTAATTACATGGCAGAAGAAGCAAGCAATCTTGGAGAAGTAGTGTCGCGTAGGTAGTTTTTACAGATGTTTTCTGTTGCCTGAGTATTTCCAGAAATTCGCAGATATACTGGAGAAGGAAGTTTTTCGATGTTCTGGCTACCTTAGTTATAGTTGTTTAGCGAGTCCTAGGAACTCAGGCCTGTCATAACATGATTAACATAGGTTGTTAATTTTCTCTACACAGCGATAATCCCAACATCGGTAGGATCCGATCAAAATGGCCAGAACGTGGTTTTCAATAATTAGCAGAAAAGGAGGATTTCTACTCCAGTCTTAGAAGATTAACAATTTCAAGGCAGCCAATCTGATGTCTTTATAGTAGGCTATGGGAAGGTGGCGATTGTTCAAGGATGATGAAAGAGTATCGAAAAACAAGAGAGAGAGATCTAGATGATGGTAAGTGGCAGTTGTCGAGCGTGGGCGGCGGTGGCGAAAGAACAAAGGCGTACTATTTCATCTGGATAAAACGAAGGTCATTGTAAAATCACTGAGGCATTCTACATTAGTAAAGAATATAATAAAAAAATGTTAAATAGCGGAGTTTTTGAATGCAGACCGGAGATGACACGTTTCCATTAAAATACACTTCCACTGCGAGGGTTGCGTCCGTAAGCACGCTGATCACTTGATTATATTTTGTTAGTTGGACACATAATCCTGTGGTTGCAAAGTGGACAAAGGCTGTCAGTAAGTTCTGTTTTTAATCATGCGTTTCTTTCGTTGTTATTAGTCTATCCTGCGGTTCCCTTTAACCAACACAGAGTATTACTACTACGCTGATTTCGGTATAAACTGATGGGTAATCTTCCTATGTGTAGCCACACGACATAGAATGTAGCGTTCACATTTGGCTTTGCACATATCTCCTAGACCTGAGCGTTTTATAATGTCACATGCCTCGCCTTGATAATGTTGGTGGGGGTATTCAGATACATAATACCGAGGTCCTTCCTGCTCATTTGGAATGATCATGAAATGAATGCGGCTAAACTGAATAAAACATGGAAACTTTATTTTACCAGAAATTAAAAATTTTTCTACGTAAAACACGCACGTTCTCACATTATAATAGTGTTATCATTTTCTTTTAACACGCGCCATAAGAACTAGAGCTACAAAAGAAAATAATCTGAAATGTTAACACAAAACTTCGTTTTTCTCTGATAGATGAAAAAGGATGAGCCAGCCATTTTGCTGAACACTAAAAGCTTCAGTCTATAAGCTTAGGAGGAAGGAAGCAGATCGCTGATCCTTAAATAACTACAATTCTTCTCTCTCGTCATTTTCTTCTATCTCCTACGTCTCGATGACGTAGAAATCGGGAGGAAAGAGTTATATTTATGGGTGCTCAAGCGATAGTCCTCCATGGGCTACCATCTGTGAATGTCACGGGAACGAAATTTAACATGCACTGCAGGGACAAATAACCTTTCCATACACTTTGAGATCATTCGCAAATTGCAGTGGTGAAGTTGATACACAAAATTTCTGTCGGTAGAGTAGAGATTTGATGATATGAATGAACATGATTACCTATAGAAGGACACGGACTGGTGACGATATAGCTAATGTGGATAGAGAGATGCAGGAAATGACGTTAGACAGAATTATGTTGTTGTTGTTGTGGTCTACAGTTCAGAGACTGGTTTGATGCAGCTCTCCATGCTACTCTATCCTGTGCAAGGTTCTTCATCTCTCAGTACCTACTGCAACTTACATCCTTCTGAATCTGTTTAATGTATTCATCTCTTGGTGTCCCTCTGCGATTTTTACCCTCCACGCTGTCCTCCAATACTAAATTGGTGATACCTTGATGCCTCAGAATGTGCCTTACAGAATTATAAAAGATGTTAATTAACTTGGGAGAAGGAGAAGTCCAAGCAACATTGACAAATTTTTTGGGAAACACTTAAATGACTTTAACAGATGTGAATGATAGCAAGAGGAAATGACCCTCTTAGTAATTTTAATCTATTGTTAGCTTCATATGGGATGTTTAGTATGAAAGATTTCTCTGATAGTTTTTGACAAGAAGTTAGGTACAAGGAATAGTACATTCGCAAGTAGGAAGGATTTTCTAGAATTTAGGCTACCACTGTCTGTGTTCATTTCATTTACGAAATCAAATGGCTCTGAGCACTATGGGACTCAACTGCTGTGGTTATCAGTCCCCTAGAACTTAGAACTACTTAAACCTAACTAACCTAAGGACATCACACACATCCATGCCCGAGGCAGGATTCGAACCTGCGACCGTAGCAGTCGCACGGTTCCGGACTGCGCGCCTAGAACCGTGAGACCACCGCGGCCGGCCATTTCATTTACGACATTCCGTTTCTGGGCTTTTTGCAGTAGTCAGTGGACTACACTTCTGATTACCTCTTCGTGTCTTGCTCAAAATGATACTGTCAGCGACTCTGGTGTTCTAGAGACTTGATGTGCGTGAGCCAAATTATCCTTGTTGTCGAGACGGTGATTCCCTCTGAGTCTCTAAAGTTGTTACTGTTTTTCTTTTTGTATTTCGAGTATATTGTTGCCACCAGCTAAAGACTTAAGTTTGTTTGGATACTGAACTATTAATGCGCTACTTCCAGTGAATCACTATTGGAGTCGACACAGGTGAATAAGTAATAGTGAGTAAAACAGATTTAGTGCCAGTAACTATATTTGCACTTCCATATAAAATACATCGAACGCAACTAACAGGGAACATTTAATTAAATATGTGAAACTCAGAGCATACAATAGCACCAAAGGGGTCTATTATATTCCAGATGATGCTCTTCGCCGCCGTTTCACACGAAATATATTGTTCACACAATTCCAACAATCACCAAACACGATTTTACTAAACTAAGCTTCTGTCCGCTTCTAATCATTATTAAGGTCGAAGTCTGTGCAGAGCGCCGTTAGGAAATTTAATTTAAAAAAAAGGTAGCCAAAACACCTAACTGAGCTTCAAACACAAAAAAAAAATCATGTTACCACCATAACTTCCAAAGATAAGATAAAGCAGTTAAATTAGACGAGCTGTGTTAAATTAAGCAAATAACGCTAACTCCTCCGCTAAACTAGTTCGACAATGTCCGGATGATGACACGTCAGGAAAACCGTTGCGCGGTTGCGAATCAACAGTTGAGCTTTTTCGGTCATCTATAACATTAGAATGACCCTTGTTTTCACATTTTTAAGTAGAAAACGTGAGAGAATCTTACCACTTCACAACCTCTGAAGCACTCTCTCACAACAGAATACGTAACGTTAGGAAGAAGAATATGCTTCAGATTACGGCTAACTTATCAGAAGCCAAATCCGCCAAGGAGGATGTCGCAAAGGAAGCTGGATGATATTGGTCTTGTTTGGTGCACAGAGAGAAACCAGTAAGTACATTTAAATACCTACTTCGGCAATCGTAGATCACCAGACGTTAAGTTCTGAGTAACATCTAGTAATGTTACTCGATAACAGTCAGTCACATTTTTACTGATTATGAATTACGTAATTGAAATTAAGAAGTGTTTCCTTTACGCTAGCTGATCTACTAATTCAGAAATCGTTGGAGATGTCACAACATTCGCTTAGAGACAGTAAGCAAACGGGTGAAGTTTTGGCTGCTTTATACCAGCACTTCTTTCTTATGTTATATTGTTGTAGACTAATAACAGCGTCCTTTTAGAAATTGTCTGTGAGCTTATTAATGGTAGTCAAAATGTGTAGAAAGGTATATTCGAGAAAATTATGGATTGAGTAGGAAACACATGACGCAGTTATTGAAAGCTGAGTTGTTTTAAGTGATCAACCATAACGTCCGTTTTGTGCAATTCTTCAAACCTGTTGCTTCCCACCTGTTCATTCCAGCGTAAATCCGCTACTGTGCACCATTAACGATGTGTCTTTATTCTCATATCTGAGGCTGTCTCTGTCGTTTTTTCCTTCCACCAGCCGTTGAAACAAATTTCGCAGCAACGACTCATGTCGTAATTTTTGCACAATCTTTCTCTTCAGTTCATACTTCATGAATGGACGATCTTTTGCCCATACTTTGAGTTACTTACATAGTGTTCCTGAGCTGTCGCTTTAGATCTCGGTCCTTGATGTTGAACGTCATGGTTTCTCGAAATGTGGTGCAAGATGGAATACGTTTAAGAAACTTTGCTATTATACTGAAATAAAGTAAATCTAATGTCCTACTTTAGGAAATTTCCTCAAAATTTAATTACAGGTGTTCTGTTTAAATAAGTAACTACTATATTTTTCAGCACTGAGGCCTTTCGTAGCGATGGTCACTAAGCAGGTATTACTACTTCCACAAAAGTACCAGTAATTGTTTTTTTTAAATTGACGTATAATATTATGATCAATATCGACTCCAGCTAATGTTCTACATACAGATATATTTACAACGTAGAAAACGAATATCAATTGAAGAAATTATTTTCAAAGTGAAGGATTTTAGTCTCAGACCAATAATCAGTTCTTAGGTTCACACGTTGTCTACACGTTTATCCATTACGGTTTTCTTTCCTTTTTTTTCTCGCGGTGCGGCTTTTATGTTGCTGAAAAGGGTATTGGAAAATCAGTGTAGTTTCCAAAGTGACGTGTCTCCTTCCTCTGTTTACTTCCAAACTGTTTCACTTCCGCGCAGCCAATGAAAGACTTGTGAGCTGAAGTCGGTCTTCCACGCAGAATTTTGTTCTGATGGGCTCATAATGTGTAAGCCCTCAATGTTAAAACGATGCAAAAAATAATGGCTATCTCTTCAAATCTATGTCGAGTCACTCGGCAGACGCCCTAAGCAGGAAACGTTTTTATTCCTGAATCCAATAATGTAAATGTTGTTCCAGGTGATATACACGGTATTTGAATTTTTTACATTAAAAGAACAAAATTATACTGGCTGTGAACATAATATGCAGAAAAGTTCAGTGATTTTTCTGCAGTGTCAGTTAACTCAAAACCGCAAAGCAGAGCACCCGGACTTTTCTCTCCAGTATGTCTTTGTTTAGAGCACAAAAGTGCTGTCTTGTGCAAAAAATAGAGTTCAAGCAGATTATTTACGGAGTACTTTTCCTGAAACTTTGATTTACGAGGGAAGAGTCATGACGAAAGAAAAAGCCAGTGGCTCTGCAGGCGTACCGAAAATGGTCTGCTGTTAGACAATGTGTGTGAAAATGACTGTCCAAACTCTAGTGTGCAAAGGATATAGTCAGCAACAGACAATGAAAACAATGAGTTTTGCAGAATAAGGGTTTTTGGTGGAAGACTCTAGTCTTTCCACAGGTTGTCGAAATGCTCATTCCACTCTGTAACAGATAGCAGTTTTTTTTTTTGTTTACAAAATAACGGAAAATCCCCATTGTCTCTGTGCCAATTACCTGTCGAGAGGTAGTAAGAAGAACAGATCTTCGTCCACCTCATACTATCGCTCTGGCGCTGCCGGAACGGACATTACAAGAGTCGTAGGCATCCATTCTACACACGCTAACAGAGTGTACATGTAGAGGAGATACGGCTGAAAAGTGGTATCTACACGGCGGGGCGTTTTGCTCGCCAGGGAACTGCTGCATTCGGTTTTTGGGTGCTGGATCTTCGACCCAGGCGCGTTGTAACTCCACTCGCCCCTCCCCCCCCCCCCCCCCACTCGCTCCCAGCCCCATCCGTACCCAGTGAGCATCAGGGTGGGGGCGCAGCTAGGCCTCGCCAGAGCCGCCTCCCGGGATCTGGATCGCGTCCAGCAAAGTTCTCCAGCACCCCTCCTGGATACGATGTGACGTAGTGCTGGAGGCTGGCCAAGGAGCCCATCGCGCGGCCTGCAAAGTGATTACGCTGCGGTGCCTTCCAAGATATTTCACCGACGCGGAGTCCACTGTTTCTCTGCGATTACGCAGGTACTTCCCGCAACCCCATTTTCGCTCTGCTTGATTCAATCGCATTCCATTAGCGGCAGCGGTGAGAGCGTTCTTCTTCTCCCGCGGGACGACTGCTTCATTTAGCTCTCTAGTCACCACCTAGTTTTAGATCCCTACACGTTTTTAGCGTCACCATTTACAGTGAAGGATGGACTGGGTAGGTCCACGGCAGCAAATTGGTCTTTGCTCCCGTCAGACCGTGGCATTATTGCCCGGGTACCAGTACACTCCCTAATCTACATATTTAAATAGAATTTGCAAGACATCACCAGTGGATAAAGATCATTCTGCTGAGTTCGCTGTTTATGTTCGACTATTGACAAGAGCTTGTTTGTATTATTTATTCACATATTTATAAAAATTGTATTGTGCATGTATAGGTGTATTTATGCTCCACATCCCATCCTCAGACACTGGATAGATTTCCACTACTCTTGGGACACATATAACTTACTATATGGAAAGAAGATGAACAACTGTGGAATTAAGAGCGGGAATGGGAGTGAAAAGCGGGTGACGTAGAAGCATAACTCAGAAGCGACTGCAGCAATTTCAGTTAGGTTTTGTATGTACATGATCTACCGTTTATGTTAAAACTAAAGTAAACTCCGTCCCAACATGCCTTGGAAGATGCAACGCTACCGGCCGGCCACCGCGCCATCCTCAGCCCACAGGCGTCACTGGATGCGGATACGGAGGGCCATGTGGTCAGCACACCGCTCTCCCGGCCGTATGTCATCCGCTACTTCTCAGTTAAGTAACTCCTCAGTTTGCCTCACAAGGGTTGAGTGCACCCCGCTTGCCAACAGCACTTGGCAGACCGGATGGTCATCCATTCAAGTGTTAGCCCAGCCCGACAGCGCTTAACTTCGGTGATCTGACGGGAACCGGTGTTACCACTGCGGCAAGGACGTTGGCACCGTTTATACTATCTGTATAAAATAAAGGTGGTACAGATCTTCCCTAGGGATGGAGATTAAGCCATGAAGAAAATGTGACGACGCATATTAGTATTTAACCCACAGTTTCCGCTGGAACAGACTCGTTGGTCGAAATACCTTTAAAGTTCCACTATTAAAGCATATTGTAGTAATGAACCGTCAAAGAATGGTTCACGAGCACAAGAAGCTCATTTGCTTTTGGATTATTGTTTGTAATTGGAAATAAATATTGCTTTCATTTGATACGAGACTCTTGAAATTTTGTTTTTACAGAAGAAATTAGAGTGAGTGAGATGAAATGAAATATTTGCCCTATCACAAATGTAAAGAGTGTGTGTTCCATTTTAATACGTAAAGTATTAAATTATTTTCCATGAAATTTTCCATACTTCTTTCCCTGGTGAAATTACAAGTTTCCTCGAGTTTCAAATGAAAATAATACAGATACAGGTGAAATATAGGTACAAATATAAGTGAAACAAATATTAAATGTATCTGTGTGTGAAGTAGAATTCACGGTTTCGATCTGGTCAAGCTTTCCTTATTTGTGTTCGCAACTTTCTTCACAAATCATCTTCTCAGAACTTTCCTTTCGCTGTGAGTCTGAAGACGTTTGTCTCCAGGAAATATTCGTTTGACTTCCATCTGTTATCGTTTTGGCACAAACTTATGAATGGCGATGTTC
Organism: Schistocerca nitens; assembly: GCF_023898315.1. Lineage (NCBI taxonomy): Eukaryota > Metazoa > Arthropoda > Insecta > Orthoptera > Acrididae > Schistocerca > Schistocerca nitens. The sequence continues at coordinate 476,582,635 of NC_064618.1, read as the reverse complement.
TATCCGTATGTCGTCCGTGTAGTTACAAATGGATCAACAGTGACTACCTTGCGATGCAGTTGGGTGTCGGATGTCATCTTACTATAATTTACTGGTTCCTGTTCGTGAAGCTGAAGATTTTCATTTGTTAATCACGACTCATAAAATTTGAGACGTCTTTTCTTTGAAATGATACTTTTTTTACCTGATTGTTAGTTTTCAACCTGGATCTTTTATAAGGTAAATTCATTTCATTTGCATAATCAGAGACTCCTGCATTACGTATAACACCTTAAATCTTCTAGTCGATGTCTTCTTAATGTTGTCTCCCCCTGCTATATTTCTACTGATACATTTACAAGGAACTGTTTGTGTCGCATCATGTAATAAGTCCACTAGCGCTTTCGTCATTATTTTTTAACTAAATGGCATATTTTGTCAATTCTTTGGAGGACATCCTGGTTGGTAGTTTCATCTGTTGGCTTTAATAGCTGTCTCCAGCACCTTAAGTAAAAAGCTTCAAGACATGTCATTTTATGATTACTGACTGTCCATGTTTCACATCCATAGAGCGCTACGCTTCAAATGCAGCTCACAACCAACTTTTTTGCTCACTTCAGTATTAATGGTGCTCGAGCAAAGCATCATCTATATGCAATAAATAAGTGAAAAGAATACTGCACAGGTGTCAGCAGAATTGGTGAAAGAAAACGGATGCTTATAGTTGCGAATGACGTAACTGTGATAAGTTCTATATGAAATAAATCTTCTATCTTAGAAGTTATGGATTCAGTACCAAGGAGTTAGTACAAAACAAAAACTGATTCAAAAAGATACAACTAATCGTGTGTCCAAGGAACCAGAAGAAATCAACAGCAAAATTAGAGGAAACAAAGTGAAACAAGCTCGTACTAATATTTAGAATACGATATTTCAGTGCCCTTGTTATTCCTAATTACGACGAAAAGTTCCTTTGGGTTCGTGAACGGATAGCCAAATGGTAAGGTGACCGCTGACGATAAACGGAGATTCTGGCTTACGGTCCTTGTCTCGCACAAAATCTTATTGTCATCATTTCATTCTACAGCTGAACGTTGTCCATATTCGCAATTGCTCGAAACTATTTAATAAGGGACTTCTCAGAATCAAAATATGGAGAAGAGACACTTTGAAAAAACTTTGGATAATAGACAGTCTGAAAAACAAAATAGTTGAACAATTATAAACAATGTTTGTTTAATAAATATATATAATTTAAATTTTGTGGAAACAATGTCTGTAGGTATTTTTAAAAGCAGTCAAAAATAATACAGCTATGTCATACTGAGAACAGTTCCACATTCCTTAAAGATTTCAATGTATTTCTCAGGCTTAATAATAATGTCATAGTTTTGGATTTCCTTCTCAATTCTTCCAAATACACGATAAGGAGGCATGTATGAATGAGAATGACCTGGTACAGGGAATACTAAAACAATGTCATTTACTAACCAGTATTGAAGCATAATCATCATTGAACTGTTACAGTTTTGTCCTCAAAAACCATCCGCAAAAAAGCCTTACAGTGGTCACTCCTTCCAAGCAAATACATTTTTGCCTATGAAAAATTACTGATGCAATTTCATTCCTATCGTTTTTTGAAATCCGATTCGGTCCAATGATATATAATAACACAGTCTTTTGTCTGATTATCTTTAAATGTATCTTGGCAGATAGTAAAGTTAAATAAATAGAACTGTCGAACTATGGTAAGCTGCCTTGAAACCAAATTCTTTTGGCAGGATAAGGTGACTTCATTTTCAGTTTTCAGTAAATTAAAGAATGCTTCTGCCCTCTTTTGTGGAGATTTAAATCAGTTACAACCGATTTGTCCCCGCTGCCTAATTCCAACTGAAAGTGGATGAATTTGGAGCTGTTGTAAACAGCAGAAGAACCAAAGCTTAAGTTATAATCTTTGACAAACATTTCATAAAAATACGAATGTGGAACTCGAAGATCACTTTCTTCTCTTGAAATGTAAGCCTCGTGAAACCTATTTATTGAAAGATGGCTCGAAAAATACTGTCTTGTAATGCTGTTCTCCTGCAAAAATGTTTTTCAAGCGGGCAGAGGTTCTCTATGAATGACTTTATAAAATGCCTTTTAGCCTCAAACACCTTACAAGGGAACCTCCCCATCGCACCCCCTTCAGATTTAGTTATAACTTGGCACAGTGGATAGGCCTTGAAAAACTGAACACAGATCAATCGTGAAAACACGAAGAAGTTGTGTGGAACTATGAAAAAAATATACAAACTGAGTAGTCCATCCGCATGACAGGCCACGTCGAGGATGGGCTGAGCTCAGGAGCGCCGTGGTCCCGTGGTTAGCGTGAGCAGCTGCGCAACGAGAAGTCCTTGATTCAAGTCTTCCCTCGAGTGGAAAGTTTAGTTTTTTTTATTTTCAGACAATTATCAAAGTTCAGGCACTCACACACAATCAACTTATCTCTCCAAAATTCCAGTACATATTCAGACTTGTTTGTGCATATGCAGGATTTGACGGTCTACACACGGGAAAATTTGAAAACGTTAAAAACATATGTTTTGACAGAGCACAGGGATAATTGTGTGACTGTGAAACTGTTGCATTCATTTGTTGCAGTTTATGTGACCAACTCTTATGTTTTCATCACTTTTTTGGGAGTGATTATCACATTCACAAGAAAACCTAAATCGGGCAAGGTAGAAGAATCTTTTTACCCATTCGCCAAGTGTACAAGTTAGGTGGGTCGACAACATATTCCTATCATGTTGCGCACATGCCGTCACTAGTGTCGTATAGAATATATCAGACGTGTTTTCCTGTGGAAGAATCGGTTGACCTATGACCTTGCTATCAAATGTTTTCGGTTCCCATTGGAGAGGCACGTCCTTTCGTTCACTAATCGCACGGTTTTGCGGTGCGGTCGCAAAACACAGACACTAAACTTATTACATTGAACAGAGACGTCAATGAACGAACGGACAGACCATAACTTTGCGAAAATAAACTTTTCAGTCGAGGGAAGACTTGAACCAAAGAAATGGTTCAAATGGCTCTGAGCACTATGCGACTTAACTTCTGAGGTCTTGAGTGACCTAGAACCTAGAACTAATTAAACCTAACTAACCCAAGGACATCACTCACATCCATGCCCGAAGCAGGATTCGAACCTGCGACCGTAGCTGAACCAAAGACCTCTCGTTCCTCAGCTGCTCACGCTAACCACGGGACCACGGCGCTCCTGAGCTCAGATTATCCTGGATGTTGCCTATCTTGCGCATGGACTACTCAGTTTGTATATTTTGCTTATTTTTTCATAGTTCCACACAACTTCTTCCTGTTTTCTCGATTGATCTGTGTTCAGTTTTTCAAGCCCTATCCACTGTGCCACCTCATAACAAAGTCTGAGGGGGGTTCGATGGGGAGGTTCCCTTGATAGACATATGGTCTCCTCCTCTATTCTCTATAGCTACATTTCTGGAGTGGAATTGTTTCTTACAAGCTCGTTGAGGTGTTTTCTCACTAACACCAAGTATGCCACAAAAGGATTTCTTACATACCCGAACCAAAGAAGTGTTTCCAGATATGGTATGTAGGATTCCAATTTTCAGTGATTTGTATGCGTTCATCTTCATTAGTTCGCCTCCGTTTAGGTGTTTCACTCACACTATATTTAAGTATATAGTTATCCTGATCAATTTTATTCTTAGAAGAATAAAAGCTTCCATATAACTTACGAACATCTTGAATTGTAAGCTGATTACACTTAAAAACTTTATCAGAACGAAGGCACTATGGTAGTCTTGGGAACGTCTTTGACTTGTAGAGCTTCCGCTTCTCTTTTGTCTTGTTCCATTTATCTGGATCCCTTATACGTTTCCTTCCTTTGTTCTTCTGGCATGGTGTTATCTTCGGTCCCTCCATAACCTGTTGTTCAGTTGTTTCAGGTTGTAGTTCCTCCATTGTTTAACCACAAAGTTTATAAACTTTTAGGCCTATAACACTGCCTGTACAGTACACTTTTAAAACAAGAAGCTCACTTTAAACGCAGAAAAACACTTAAAAACAGCCTAATTTCAATTATTGGTAAGAATTTTGACAATAAAAACCTGCAAAAACGCCAAGGTGTACACACAAATCAAGCACCAACTTCACAATAAAAAAAAACCTATCGTCAACAGTAAACAAAACTTAGCTTCAGCTGATCGCCAGTCTACCACAACACGTTTCACTGGAAATATACCCTACATAATGGTTTCAAATTACCCTGTTCCTTAAAATGGTTGGTAGTTGCTCTATGTGTAAGAGTCACTTACGGAAAAAAAAATCACACACTGCTTAGAAAAAGGCGAAGGATATAGATCTATTTTTACCAAAACTAACGGTAGATGAGTCGGCCATGTTGGATTGGATAAGGGACATTCAAAACTAAATAGGCATATTTCATGATTTTATTATTAAATTTTTATGGTTTAAAGGAAGTTTTGAAGGAAAACCGTAGTTTAATATGATGTGAAAAATTTGATTAATGCTACGGTAACAATAATTCAATTTCCACAAAAAATGAATAAAGGCCGTTTTGGAAATCCGCGACTCTGTTTCAAAAGAAAAGTCTTATGGAATGTCCGATAAAAGGTAGTGAAATAGCTTTCTTGGCACTGGACAACGCGCCTGTACTAAAATATATTAAGATGTATATCACTGAATTAGCCTGTGGTTATTAAAACACTATATTGAAATAAAAATAAAAAACAAAATAGTTTCTCTAACGTTATTTTGAGCAGATTTATTTACACACACACACACACACACACACACACACACACACACACACACACACACACACACACACACGAACAAACAAACACAGGCGAGCGAGATTCCGCATGTACACGCTCAAGCACACACAGAAACATGCCGTAATCGTATGTCAATGTATACTTTTCAAGAGATGTTGAACGGCGTCAAAATAGTTTAAATTCTGATGATTTAAAAATACCCCAAGTAAAGAAAAAACATTATGGTCTAACTGTTCATTCTCATTTCCAGTATCACCTTTGTACGTGTCAATCTATTTATCGTTCCGTATCGTGAGAAGTGACTGGGAAAAACTGCATCTGGAAGACATGATAAAAGCAACAAACGGTTTTGAGATCATTAGAAACTGCTTTGAGTTTTGCAACACGGATATTAATAATGCACTGAAGGCATCACATGTAATAACACCTCAAAATCTGCGACTATCTGGAAAATTTATCTTTTGTCCATAAGCTTATTTTCAGTCGAGGTACGTACAAAACTTTGTCGCCTACACAGTCATACTGTACTCATACTATCATTATATGTTTCGTATTAAAGGTTATTTCCCTTTAATAAATCATATTTCGATACCCATTTTATCTATATTCATGTTTTAACTGTGTACATTTTTCATCCTTCGACGTGTTTACACTTTAATAAAGTCATTGTGGAAAGAACATTTATATTTATTATGTTGGATTGGCATGATACCTACAGCTATGGCAAATTCTTCCATACCAACAGAATGGCAATGACGCTTTAGTTAATTTATCTGTCTTTAATAATTACAAATTAACTCCATTGCCCCTTCAGATTTCTGTTATTTTTATGGTTTTTTTGAATACGGATACTAAATATCTCACCATGTACAAATTAATATGTTTTGTAGTCGAAGATGAATGGTTATGTGTATGTTTGCTGAACCGTAATAAGATGATACCCGCTGTAATATCTGTTCAGTGTGTTCAAGTTTTATTAATCTATTCCGCTGCAGCTATGTTTCAGTGGCAGTTGATATATGATGCAGTTTTGGTTGTTTAATTCATATTTTCTTTCTCTTAGTTATTTGAGTGTCGACTGTCTTTTTCGTACCACCATGAAATATATTGAAAAATGTATTATAATTATCTGTACTCCGTAATGTGGTCTGTATGATGTGGTACAGGGCACATGACACCTCTATGTACTCAAAACAAGAGGTATCCATTTGTAAGAAAGGTTTTACACAGTAGAGCCCACACGAAATGAATGATGTTAAAATGTAAAAGGGACTTATTTATCTGTAAACTTAAAACATGCATTACTGTGACTGGTAAAATAATGCAAGTAATGTAACACACAATGACGATCATACGCACAATGGATACACCTCTACTCGGAAACGATAAAATTAGTTTTACACAGTGTTCAAATAACTTAACGGGAATGCCGCCGGGTGACGTAGTCGACAACTGTCATTTTCCAGGCATAACTGCAACAACTAAGCACTGCAATCCGGAAAAGAACACTCACATACATGTCAAACACTACCGCCATCACAAGCCAAAGATCGCCGACTTCAGAAGTTGTTGATAGCGAAATTAGTAATCAATGCTGCGGGCAGCATTAACTCTATTTCTCTCTGTTTTGACAAGGCAGAATCTGAACAAAAATCACCATCTCTGTTCATAAAGTTACTCACTAATTTGATTTCGACGGCTTCCTTGATCAAGCTGTCGCAAATGCTGGAAGTGCATCAGAGTCTCCGTTTGTCATATTCTGTAGCATAACCGGTGCCAAGACAATGTTCTGAAATGGCGGATTGGCTGGCTGAGGCAAACGTGTATGAAGGTTATGCTCAGTACACCAGTCCTCCATTGTCCTTATAGTCTGTCCAATATGTGACATGCCTCAACTGCAAGGAATATAGTAGACGCCCGGATTTCGATAAACGGTATCATTGTTTACTAGAAGCTATAAGGACCGTTATCTTAGACGATGGTCGAAAAACACACTTCCCTTCACATTTCTACAAAATATGACATATCCTGTTCGAAATTCTCCATGTGTAAGTAAAAAAGGCAGTTGGCTCTACAGCCACCTCGATATTATCATCAATAACTCGGTGCACAGTACTTGATAGCCATCTAATGCTTGGTTGGTCGATAATGTAACGCACGACTGATCTCCCTTTCACTATAACCATTCTGATGAAAGGAGTCTTCGAGAAGGGCTAACTCAGATGACAAACAATCAGAGTGCGAGATTACATGGGCCCTGCGAACCAAGGTACGAAGAACCCCTTCACGATGAGCCTTAAGGTACAACTATCACCCTGCAGATACAAATCAGTGTGATTAGGCTTCCTATAAGCGACAAGGCCGAACATCTCATCAAACTTCCTCCTGACCATCACGTCAAGGAAGGAAGGACTGCAATCCTTTTCCACTTCCATAGTTAAATAAATATTTGGGTAGACTGAAGCCTGATTTCGTAAAAATCCGTTCAGTTTCTCACTGCCGTGAGGCCAATCAGCAGAAGTATTGTCTACATATCTGAAAGAAACACGCATGTTTCAAAGTCGCCGCCTCCATGGCACGTTCCTCCAAGTCTTCCATAAACAAATTGGTAATAATGGGATACAACAGACTTTCCATCGTAATTCAATCTCTTCTGTTGGTAGTACCGTTTATTGTGTAAAAGCAGGTGGAAGTCATCAAATGACGAAATACGTTCGTTAACACAGCACCAAACCTAACATCAATCAATCGTAACGAATCGCACAGAGGAATACGAGTGAAGAGAGGGACTATATCGAAACTTACTGGAATGTCGGTCATTCAAACACATTAACTCTAATCGACGTGAAAGATCCACCAAGTTCTTAATGTGGTGCTGAGCCCGACCTACTATAGGGCTCAATAGAGTAGCAAGGTTTTTTTCTACACCATATGTCAGAGTACCAATGATACTCCCAATCGGACGAAGGGAAACCATTTTCTTTTGGACCATAGGGACCCATGTAACCTAGAGGGAACATCACAATGTTGCCGTCTGTCAGCAGGTGGGTCACTTTGGCATCACCACTGGTCCTCCCTTCATGGGAAGAAGCTCCGGGTTATTAAGCCCCTCCCAGCGGCTTGACAGACAGACCCCCTCTCGGCCCTCTCGCCGTGAGGAGATCATTTCAGCTAGGTTGCCAACCGGGCGCTGTCTTTTTAACCATAGTCATTTGTTAAGTGGTGCTCCTCCACCACGTTGTACTCATTGTGCTCAACCTTTGATGGTCCGCCATTTCCTGGCGGAATGACATTCTTTTAACCCCACCGGTTCTCGTTTGTGTCGTTTGTGCTTTCCGTCTGAACTATCTGTCGTTTTAGCGAACGACGAGCGGGCTGTCGACCGAATCTTACTTTTTATCCGTCGTAGCAATATGGCGAAGTTTAATTTTTAGTTCAGGACCCCCTTTCCTCTGTGGTATATTTATAGACCTTTCTCCACGTCTCTGTTTTTATCTGTATTCTCTTCCGTCGTTTAAAATGTTGTCGTTTTTAACCCCTCTCTTTGTCTCCGTGTTCTACAGTTCTTATATGGGTGAATATGACCTTAGCTGTTTTTCCACCCTAAAACAAGATAAACCAAGAATCAAGACTCTTGACTATCTCCTGCGGCAAGGAACTTTTCTTCAGGAGGCTGTTAGTCTTTCTCTGAAGACGTTTAGTAGGGTCAGCGCCGATCCTGCAATAAGATGAATCAGTAAATACTGCCCCTTTTAAAATTAATCCTACTCGTCCAAAACAACTCTTAAGTGAACGTGAAACAGACCTCTCAGCTGCTGTGATGTTACTCTTTGGTGCACGTTTTGCTGTCAGCACACGACACGCCTCCATCCTAGCCTCCTCTGCAACATCAGGAGGTAGTTTGAAACTAATAAAGTGAATCACAGGCAGATGCCTGGTAGTCGGTGCAAAATTTAAACCCTTCCGTAGCATGTACAAAGCGGCATCGTTAAAATGTTTCCCCATGAGGTTTATCATAGAATGTCGAGGTATAGTATTAGTCTCCGAATCACGGAAGCGTTCAATCTTTTGCCAAATACCTGGCAGTTACAATATAAAATTCCCAGTCATATTGCTACCTTGAAGCATTATCCAATCAATCCCAAGAAAAAGCCGAAATTGTTGATGCAGTCATTGAGTAAAGTCGAAATAATTCCTCGGAAACAAAATAGAACTGTCGTGAAGTGTAATGAATCCTTTCCCGAACAAAAGCTAGGCCAGCTTCAAAAGGGAGTTTGACTAGTTACCTGCAAAGCTGGTCCACAAGGCTCAAGAACATCCCTTGAATGACTTGACACTCTTGACAACAACGATTGTAGGTATAGTCTCTGCTGCAATTTGTGATAGAAGTTGGGAATAAATTGCAATGTTTCAGCTTGTGTGTGTGTGTGTGTGTGTGTGTGTGTGTGTCTGTGTGTGTGTGTATGTGAGAGAGAGAGAGAGAGAGAGAGAGAGAGAGAGAGAGAGAGAGACAGGGAGAGAGAGAGAGAGCGTGTGTGTGCTTTGGATTTATTAGAAATTAGAAACCTATTGGTTAACCTAAGAGAGCACTGTTTTTAATAATTATGTGTTATTAACTACGCCAATTACATTTACTTACTTAGTACAGTGTCCTACCATTGAGCCGGCCGTTGTGGCCGAGCGGTTCTAAGCGCTTCAGTCTAGAACCGCGCGACCGCTACGGTCGCAGGTTCGAATCCTGCCTTGTGCTTGGATGTGTGTGATGTCCTTAGGTTCAAGTAGTTCTAAGTTCTAGCGGACTTATGACCTCAAATGTTATGTCCCATGGTGCTCAGAGCCATTTGAACCATTTTGAACCTACCACTGAGTCGCCTCAGACTGTGTGAACATTCAAAGTCCACCAAAAGTCAAACACGACGCCTTTTTGTGCGTTCAGTGGCCCCCGTACGTACCCACCTCTGAGTGGTATCCATTTGTCTCCAAAAGCAGAGGAAGTGAAGACGAGAGGAAAATAGGCAGAGTGGATGTTTGTGGAACTAACGTGTCCCTAGTGTAGCCCCAGAGCAGAGCCACAAACAAAAAGCAAGCAGTATTCGTGCCACGTTTTATGTCCAACCTGATGAAGAGACATCCAAAATCCTATGCTTCATCCCAGGCTTCAAGCAAGGCCAAAAAATTGTAGATCGCTACGTATTGCTCCAGCTAAGCACCAGAGAGCTCTCGGAAAGCCTATCCTTCCAGTGGTAACAGAAACCAGCCTCACAAAGCAGCTTACTTCACAGCTGCTCACAGTATAAACTAAACAGATATCGTAGAAATATAGAATGATATCAAGGAATCAAACTGACCATTATCCAGGAAATGCAAAATGTTAGCTCTGTCATCTCAATCAGTTTGGTCGCGTACACTCGCACCAGCGGTAACGTGACACGCACAGGCAACGGCTGCAGCACCACAGACCGGATGTTTATAACTAAAGTTCAGCTACTCACAGAGGGCCAGTGTAAGCTGTAAATATCATATGGAAGCGAAACTTCGCAGATAATATAATGCGTCAATGCGGAACCGATCTACGGTGGAAAAAAATGGTTCAAATTTTGGACACCCGGTCCAAATATGGCAAGAAATGCAAGAAAATCGTACAGAAATATTTGCATATGTAATGTATTATGTACGGGGCGTGGGCATAAAAGGTCGAACAAGTGAGAAAGGCATAATATTGATTTTATTATTAACAGCCGCTTACACAGTTTGTTCAATATGAACACCGACGTCGACGAAGTGCTGTATCCATACAATGACGAGACCAACAGTTGCTCGCAGCATTTCCGGCGGAATCTGAGCAAGGTGTTCCTGTACACTGGCCTGGGTAAACGTGTTTTTTCAGATATCTCCAGAGTAAAAAGTCATATGAATTCAGATCAGATGGTCTAGCAGGCCATACATCACGGAAACTTCTGGAGATGACAAGTTTCTGGAGGCTTGCATTAAGCAGATCTTTCACTGGAACGAGCGACGTGAGGTGTTGCCACATCTTGCATGAAGGCAGCCGTTTCCACACAATTACACTCTTTCAAAGCAGGACTCACATGCTGTACAAGGACGTGTCGAAACGTGCAGACATCACGGTACGCCTGATAGTCTATCTGTGTTATTCCCTTCGAGTTCCCGCGTTCGATTCCCGGCGGGGTTAGGGATTTTCTCTGCCTCGGGATGACTGGGTGTTGTGTGATGTCCTTAGGTTAGTTAGGTTTAAGTAGTTCTCAGTTCTAGGGGACTGATGACCATAGATGTTAAGTCCCATAGTGCTCAGAGCCATTTGAACCATTTTGAACCCTTCGAAGAAGAAAGGATCGGGAATAGCGATGCTCGTGAATGCTCACCACACACGCACATATGGTGAGTAGAATTGCTCCTCGTGCAAAACAAGCGGTTTAACAGTACCCCATATTCGGCAGTTCCGTGTATTCACTGCACCCTGTATGCCCGGCCACATATCATCCTCGCCTGAAACCTGTTGACCATCGGATGGTCAATTCTCGTGGCACTGCACGAGGACTCGCACTGGGCACGTGCTGCATGGTCAGTTACAGCTACAGCAACCTCGTCAGTAAATTCCACCGGCATTTGACGCCTTCATGTTCTCCATAGCCACACTGTTCACTCACATTATTGCTTGCCAAATGATAGCTTGGATGTCTTTCCGTCATACAAACGGTGTACGGCCTAAGATTTGCACCTGATGGTTACAGGTGGAACTAATTTGTTCTCGTATGTTAAACGGTTTTGCATTAACACATTGGCGTATCTGTCTAGTTTTGCTGCCAGACGATAATTATAGGCTACACTGGACCTCCGTGGGTAGCTGCACTTTAATTATAACTATCAGGCATAACAAACATTTAGCAGTGTATTTTTTCCCTTCTCATTGTAACGATTTTACTGTTAGACATTTTCTATTTCGTATGATAGTGGATAATTACCGCATATTGTTATATATATACATATACATATACACACACACACACACACACACACACACATATATATATATATATATATATATATATATATATATATATATATATATATATATATATATATATATAACACTTACTTTTATCTGTTTGAAATGCCGCATTGCTTCTGCTCGAATAAATAAATAAGAGCAAATATGATTAGTTATGTGGCAGCCACGCAACAGCGTTTGAGGCTCTGGAATTCTAATGAAGTAATCATGATTCTCGTCTCCTAGATACCGTTGTTTTTCTACAAAGTATTTTTTGTTGAGATGGTGCAAGCGCAACACCAATATAACTGAGGTATCTCGAAATGATAAAACCCGGCGCCACAGATGGATGTATGACAAACATTCATTTAATGCCAAGATGTCTCATCATATGCAGGATACGACAGATAGATCGTACACTCGTCCATGTGACGTAACGTCTTTTTTAAATGAAAATGAATTTATCTGAACTTCCTGCAGTTTAAAAATTCGGTAAAATATAGTTTACATGGGCAACGCATCTCTTCTTCTTCTTGTCCTGGAGCTCTTAAAAAATGTTCAAATGTGTGTGAATTCCTAAGGGACCAAACTGCTGGAGTCATCGATCCCTAGACTTAGACACTACTTAAACTAACTTATGTCAAGAACAACTCACACACCTATGCCCGAAGGAGGACTCGAACCTCCGACAGGACAGGCCACGCAATCCGTGTCATGGCGCCACAAACCGCGCTTCCACTCCGCCCGGCTGGAGTTCTTCCAAACAATTACATTGAGATGTGAAGTCCACCCAGCGTGTTACGTGGATTAAGCAAACGATACGCTTTTGTACTTTTCATTGCATTTTATTGCTGAAAAGTGACAGAGGTGGCACATGACAAAATCAGTGGTCACCATTGCTCGCAAGTGAAGCAACTCCCTTTTATGTAGAAGATTTTGAACACTCTCCCTATTGTTAACAGCACGATTTTTAGATACTACAATCAAAAATCATCACATTATTTTGACATATGTGACAGGTCGTTTCAAATATGCTTGTCAGATATACAATTCACCTAAAAAAATAATGCTATCACAAAAATTTACATCAGTTGTGCAGAAAAAAGAAACAATGTATTTCTTAGTTTGTTTACTAAGATGAAGAAATGCCGGCAGTTGTGGCCGTGCGGTTCTAGGCGCTTCAGTCTGGGACCGCGTGACCGCTACGGTCGCAGGTTCGAATCCTTAGGTTAGTTAGGTTTAAGTAGTTCTAAGTTCTACGGGACTGATGACCACAGATGTTAAGTCCCATAGTGCTCAGAGCCATTTGAACCATTTGAAGACGAAATTATGCATGACTCTCCTACTATTTTTAGATATTTATTTGAATAGAGATTTTTAATAGTATTTATAGTAATGCTGTCTTTCACACAGACGCTATCTTCTGACGATTTGTTGCTGTGTTTTCGGTTGCATAATATGGTATATTGTCTTCATTTCTTCTAAAGTTAGTGACTTTCGTCATGTACATTTGTTACACAGATGGGTAATAGCTGTTTACAAATTGTTTTAACTCGCTTTTAGGTATTTCGGCTAACGGACCAAAATTGAGTAGCATTATACTGTACGATTTCATTCTACTATAACTAGAACAGAACAAAATAATTGCAGGCGTTCTTATCAATTACCTGAGTTCTGGAGGTTTGATATGTTGATGTTACGTATTCAAAAGGCTGAAGCTGTAGAACAGGAGTACATACTCCTCAGTCGTGTTTGGTTATATCCTAGGACGAATGTTGTAAGCACTGTTCACCTCTAAACGCAGCGCAGTTATTGCCTGCAGAGTCGAAAGATGGTATACAGTCAAGCTTCCTGAGGGTCATCTGATCACCGTTGACAAACGAATCACAAACACTACAGGCCCCCAATATGCACGTTTATACCGTGGTCCCAGTGAATAAATCCACTGAGGATATTGCTTTTTCTAGAATGAAATTTTCACTCTACAGCGGAGTGTGCGCTGATATGAAACTTCCTGGCAGATTAAAACTGTGTGCTGGACCGAGACTCGAACTCGGGACCTTTGCCTTTCGCTGGCAAGTGCTCTACCAACTGAGCAACCCAAGCACGACTTACGCGCCCGCATCTCGTGGTCGTGCGGTAGCGTTCTCGCTTCCCACGCCCGGGTTCCCGGGTTCGATTCCCGGCGGGGTCAGGGATTTTCTCTGCCTCGTGATGGCTGGGTGTTGTGTGCTGTCCTTAGGTTAGTTAGGTTTAAGTAGTTCTAAGTTCTAGGGGACTTATGACCACAGCAGTTGAGTCCCATAGTGCTCAGAGCCATGTGAACCATTTGAACCACGACTTACGCCCCGTCCTCACAGCTTTACTTCTGCCAGTATCTCGTCTCCTACCTGGTAGAGCACTTGCCCGCGAAAGGCAAAGGTCCTGAGTCCGAGTCTCGGTCCGGCACACAGTTTTAATCTGCCAGGAAGTTTCATTGCTTTTTCTTCCGACATAGTTCGTAGATATGCAAGATGGACGTAATTAAACTTTCGTTACTTGAGGTAGAGTAGACGAAAAATTGTATTCAGGATGGGTACCTAATTATACAGGAGCGGTGTTCACAGTGTTTGTATTTAATAGTGTTAGTGCCATGAATTGCTGTTATGTATTGGTACTAGCACGTTGCTTGGAATACAAGCACGAGTAAGCGCCACAGCTGCAGTCAATCAACATGGATATGAATAAGGCGAGCGGGGCTCATAAAACTGTTTCATCAAAACAACAGCAGTAGCGGTGGTGCTCTTCACCAGTATCAACGCATTAAAAGCATGAGAAGAGGTCCTCTTTAGGCACAGGAGTTGAAGAACGTGATTAGGAAGTTCGAATTTATTGGCGATTCGGGAAATGCTCCTTGGAGCGGCCGACGGACAACTGCGCCACAAATTGTTGAAGTAGTTACCGCTGCCACGGCTGATGGTGCTGGACGCGGTCTGCGATCTTCAAGTAGTGCAAGAGTTGTGTCACGGGAGCTGAGCATTATGTGGCCAACCGTTCGAAAAGTGCTGCGAAAAATTGGAAAATGATATCTCTAGTGCCGTTCCAGGCCGTCGTAGTAGCAGATGGTCTCCACAGTGTGCAATGTACGTAACCTGGAACGTAAACGTTGTACGCAGTTAACAAATGGTATCCTCGCATGTGGAATATAAAATGAGTTTTTTCAATGCTTTATTCGTTATTTGTAGAAGCATGTCCTTACAAACGTTTCCACGAAGTTTCAGTGTCCTGAAGCAACTCGTTTGTCACGGTGACCCACTCAAGAAGCGAAATTTTAATTACACATATCAAAAAAAGTTTTGCATAAGCACGGTTCCGAGAGCTCCGGAACCTGTACAGAAAATTGGAATAGAGATCAACATAACCATTTCCGCCCTTTTTATTGGTCATAAAAAACACACATTCACCAGGATACAGCGAGACCTTCAGAGCTGGTGGTCCAGATTGCAGTACACACCGGTACCTCTTATACCAAGGAGCACGTCCACTTGCATTGATGCATGCCTGTATTGGTCGTGGCATACTATTCACAAGTTAATTAAGGCACTCTTCACCGGCGATTCGGCGTAGATCCCTCAGAGTAGTTGGTGGGTCACGACGTCCATAAAGAGCCCTTTTCAATCTATCCCAGGCAAGTTCGATAGTCTTCATGTCTGGAGAACAAGCTGGCCACTCTAGTCGAGCGATGTCGTTATCCTGGAGGAAGTCATTCGCAAGATGTGCACGATGGGGGTGCGAATTGTCGAAGACAAATGACTCGCCAATGTGCTGCCAATATGGTTGCACCATCGGTCGGAGGATTGCATTCAAGTACCGCACACCCGTTATGGTACCTTCCATGACCACCGGCGACATACTTCGGCCCCACATAATGGCACCCAAAAACAGCAGGGAACCTCCACCTTGCTGCACTCGCTGGACTGTGTGTCTAAGGCATTCAGCCTCACCAGATTGCCTCCAAACACGTCTCCGATGATTGTCCTGTTGAAGGCATGTGCGACACTGATCGGTGAAGAGAACATGATGTCAATTCTGAGCGCTCCATTCGGCATGTTGTTTGGCCCATCTGTACAGCTCTGCATGATGTCGTAGTTACCAAGATGGACCTTGCCATGGACGTCGGGAGAGAAGTTGCTAATCATGCAGCCTATTGCACACAGTTTGAGTCGCAACACGACGTCCTGTGGCTGCACAAAAAGCATTATTCAACATGGTGGCGTTGCTGTCTTGGTTCCTCCGAGCTATAATCCGTACGTAGCACTCATCCATTGCAGTATTAGCCCTTGGCCGACCTGAGTGAGGCATGTCATCGACAGTTCCTCTCTCTCTGCATCTCCTCCATGTCCGAACAACATCGCTTTGGTTCTCTCCGACACGCCCAGACACTTACCTTGCTGAGAGCCCTTCCTGGCACAAAGTAACACTTCGGACGCGATCGAAGGGCGGTACCGACCGTCTAGTCATGGTTGAAATACAGACAACACAAGTCGTGTACATCCTTGCTTGTGGAATGACTGGAAGTGATCTGCTGTCGGACCCCCGCCGTCTAATAGTCGCTGCTCATGCATGTTTGTTTAAATCTTTGCGCGGGTTTAGTGACATCTCTGGACAATCAAAGAGACTGTGTGATACAATATCTACAGTCCACGTCTGTCTTCATCTCTCAACAGTCCAAGAGACTGTGTCTGTGATACTATAGCCACAGTCAACATTTATGTTCAGGAGATCTGGGAACCGGGGTTATGCAACAAGTTTTTTTATGTGTGTATATCGGCGCTGGAGATAACTCACTAATTCTGCGCAGAAAACTGTATACGCGGCAGCGGTGTCCTTAATCGAAACATTAAGGTTATCGGTCTGTTTATTAGGCATTAACATACTGAATTTTCCACGTTCAACTGTCGGAGCAATTAACTTGTCATTAGTAGTGGTTTTTAACATTCCACTGTCAGAAAATGTGATTGGTGAGACATTTCCGTCAAATACCCATTCTACACACGAATACTAACCCAGGCGATAACAGGCACCAGGAATTAAACTGCTGCTTTGGTCTAAGCTATTTATATTTAATCTCAGGGGCAACCCTAAAAAGGTTACGGGAGACGACGGTCCACAGCTCCCGTTTACTTTGCGACCCGACCTCGGTTCAGTTCGGCCAGGGGCGTTCGCCGTTCGAAGCTCGCCGGCGGGCTGTTTTCGCTGATCCACCCCATTTGGTACGGACTAATAGCGCGCCATCGATTGGTATCCACTCCATCAACGCAAGCCGCTCGATAAACAGGGCGCGGAGCAGTGCGGCCGCAACCACTTAACGGTGCCCCGGCTCGTATATCACGGCGCCGCGCGGCGCCGGACCACGCATAAATATTCAGCAGCCGCGAAGACGCGATGCCGCGAAGAGTGTCTCCGGCCCGCCGCCGCAGAATAATAGCCTTCCCTCAAAGTACCCTGGAGGCCGTTTTTGTCCAAAGCCGATGTGTCGTCAGCCTGCTGTTTCTCCATTGTATGAAATGGTAATCGACGCGCCCTGTTGAACTTACTGATCTGACCGGTAGCTCAGGTGTTGCGAGTGGTCAGCAGCTATCTGCTGTAAAGTTAAAGCTGAAAACTGAGGCGCTATGTGCCCTATGGTAAGACGCCTTGCAAGGTGTGTGTATGTATGTGTGTGTGTGTGTGTGTGTGTGTGTGTGTGTGTGTGTATGCTATGCTGTAATATACAGGGAGATTCGGGGTGCCCCTTAATATGGGTTTTATGCAACACACAACACCTTCAAACACAAGATTTTAATAATGTCTCATCCGTAATGAGAAAATATTAGTCGAACAGAAAAAATGAATGGGACCTTTCTGTAGGAAATTTATTGTAATGAAGTTTTATATCGGGGCACATTTTCGCTAGCGGCGGTAGTTTTCGAACTATTCAAGAAAAATGAAAGTTACCTTGAAACGTGTTTTCTTGAGTAACCCAGAACAAATTTTATCGACGTTAAATATCCTACGAAAATGTCCTGTTAATTATTTCTCTATGACTTAGTTTGCACATAGCGGCGAAATAATACTAAAATCTTGCACATGGTTTTTGGAAGAAATGCATGGTTCATTAAACGTATAGGTAGAGGTTGCTGAATCACACTTTCGGCTATATGAACCTGTACGTCCCAGAAAAGAAACAGTAAACGCCACCTGACTACGTACATTTCACAAAATAGTCACCCACCCACCCACACACACACACACGCACACACACACACACACACACACACACACACACACTTACTTTTTATAGACGTAATGGAAATGAGCTTCGTATAGCTAACTATTCACTACGAATCAATAAGTAATTTTTCATCAAGGAAACGTCCAAAAATTATAGAGTGTGTTTGCTTATGTTTTGTATCCTCAAGTAGTGGAAATGACAATGTTGCCTCTTAAATTTTCTCACTGAATCCAAACTTGAAACACCAATGAAACCAATACTTTCTTCAATCACTAACATCAGAACACAGATTCAAAACATAATCTTCTCCTGAATTTTTCATTGGAGAGCCCTTCATTATCATGTGTTCCACAACATTTCTCACTGATATGCCAGATCACTACACAATACATTCTGCAATCAAGCCTCTTCCGAAGCAGCAACCGACAACTTACTATTCCCAGCGTGAAACGTAAATCCATAAAAAGACGCACACTATTTATTGCTAATCGTTCGCAGTTGTAGGATGTTCTTAATGTAGGTAACCGTTTGTGTCGTATAAGAGCACGTACACGATGAAGCCGGCAGCAATTTTTGCGCACAATATGGTAGTGTATTAGACTGCAGCTGCTTTGAATAGAGTTGTGAAATGACTTGGTTTGGACGTAATTATTCAGAAAAAGATATTATAAATATATGTGTATATTGTTATCACACATATACAACTGGTTTACAAGGTCCCGATGGGTCCTCAAAGCAGCAAATACAAATAATAGAGTAAAAGAAATCATACACTGATGAGCCTAAACAATATGACCACCTGCTTAATAGCTTGTTTGTACGTCTTGGAACGAAACACATCACTGATTCAGCGTATTACGGATCACACCGTATTTGGTAGGTTAGTGGAGGTATGTAACGTTAAATGTCAACACACAGGTCATGTAATTCGAGTAAATAACAAGCCACTGATTTTCCTATGGGGTGATGGCACCCGGTAACGATCAAGGTGGGTTCCGTAGAATTTACGTCAGACAAATTTGGCCGCAGTGACGTAACTGTGGGTTCACTATAATGCTCCTAAAATCGCTCTAGCACGATTATGGCTCCGAGACACCTATAATTATATTGCTGAAAGATGACATCGCCATCGGGGAAGACATGAAGAATGAGGGGATGCAGGTGGTTCGCAGCTATCAGCGTATCTTCGAATACTACCACACGTCCCATGAAAGAATGCCTGCTTCCGCCAGACTGCGTATGTGGCGCGCTGTACGTTTCAAACCACCATTCACCTCGATGACGGCATTTGTGGGGACGAACAGCGACCTAATGTAGCAAAAATGCGATTCACACAAAGAGCACATTCCCATAGATCAAAGATCGAATCTCGATGGTTCCGCGCCCACTGCAATCGTAATTGACGATGCCTTGGAATCAATTTGTGAAAACGTAGGGGTGGTCTGGTGCAAAGTTCCGTGTTCAACAATGTACGGTGAACAGTGTGCTAGAAACAATTGTGAGTGCACCAGCATTGTTGTGCTATTTCGGCAAAGATGCCACAGATCAGTATCCATCGTACTTTACAGAGAAGGAAAGCCTCTGAACCCCACGTTCTGTGAAGAGTCGTGCACGTCCAACCATTTAGCTGCATGTGGTAGTTTCACTGTCCTGTCTCTTTCCGTAGATGCTCATGATAGTAGCACGTGAACATTCGACCAGCTTCCCCGTTTTCTACATACTCGTTTTCTACATACTCGTTTACAGCCTATGCGTGGGAATAGCCTGTCCTTTGTCAAAGTCACTTAACTAAACGAATTTTCCCATTTTCAGTCCATATCTTCGCTTGGGTGATCGCTCGTCCGTGTCTGCTCCGCTTACGTACTTTTGTTACCGTGTCACGTGCCCGCAGTGCCACCAAGCGGCATCCAACGTCACAATGTACAGTAGCCTTTTGGCTGATCATTATATACTCTAAGCCGCGTGCAGTGGCCTGGCGGTTAGAAGCGTCATATCACTGACTGCGCGGCCCCTCCCGCCGGAGGTTCGAGTCCTTCCTCGGGCATGGGTGTATGTGTTGTTCTTAGCATGGATTAGTTTAAGTAGTTTGTAAGCCTAGAGACCGATCACCTCAGCAGTTTGGTCCCTTAAGAACTCACACACATTTGAACGTTTTGTATACTCTCAATACACAATTTCAAATCAGGCAACGGCTGTTTTATAAAGCTGGTGAAGATGCTAATTGCCAGCCGGTGTGGCCGAACGGTTCTAGGCGCTACAGTCTGGAACCGCGCGACCGCTATGGTCGCAGGTTCGAATCCTGCCTCGGGCATGGGTGTGTGTGATGTCTTTAGGTTAGTTAGGTTTAAGTAGTTCTAAGTTCTAGGGCACTGATGACCTCAGAAGTTGTCCTATAGTGCTCAGAGCCATTTGAATCATTTGAACCATTTGAAGATGCTAATTATAAATCTGCAGCAGTATGAATTAATATCCCAACCAATAATCATCTTCCATTTAACGAAAAGTGAGCAACTTACGGGCTTCCATTTGACGGCACGGAGGGGTATCATCGCAAGCATGAACGCGGAGTAGTCCCAAGTTAACTGTGCGGATATTAGAAATGAGCTTCTGAAATAACCACAACAACCACTTGAAAAGATCTCACCCACTTTCTTCGTCACTGTAGAAACTATAACACAGCTCGCACCAACACCAGAAAAAGCTAAAGTGCCTCCCAAATCAAACAGAACATAACTCGTCGAGAATCAGCAGCAGAAAGGCGAATATATGTTCGATTCCAAAAATTGCGAACGTTTCCCGTTAAAGTAGAGAAACAGTTCGGAGACGATGACTGTTAGCTTGATTATGCACCCTGTGATAAAGTAACATCTGTGAGCATGGTTTGTCGGCAGTAACATTACTGAAATGGAGTGTACGTGCAGTGTCCTGATCTGAGCACAATGGAACACCGAAGGTATGAGACAGAACATCAACCTCGCTCCCGACCTTGTCTGGTTTCAGTTCTTGAGGACGTATGGGCTCCTATTCCTCCATAGACATACAGGCAGTTCATTGAAAGTGTCCTCACTTGAGTAAAAGCCGTCAGAAAGGTGAAGCGTGGTCACACCCCAGATTCAGATCCCCTAATAGGTGTCCAGACACTTTCGACATTTGATGATCCTTAACTATTGTTGACACATGCACTGTATTTGTCCTTGAGAAGTTCGAAGCGTAATCACCTTTATAAAATATAAAATCAGTGGATATCAGAAGTAATACTGTTATTGTCGTCATTAACCCGAGGACTGGTTTGTTGCAGCTTTCAGCAATATTTTCTACTTGTACAAGGCTCTTCATATGTGCACGATTTTTGCATCTGACATTCATCTGAAACTGCGTCTGTATTCAAGCCAGGGTCAGTAGCTAAGGGGTCAGTATGTCTGAGTGCCGTGCGGAGGACACGGTTCGATTCTTGGCACTGCCAGGAATATTTTGCTAGTTACAGGAATGGAACCAGGTGCTCTCGGTTTGATGGTGCCACCTGAGGGGCTGTTTGAATGATAAATGGCGGGAACAACGACTGTCAAGCTGACGACGGGATGGACAGCGGTGTGCTGACTCTATAACACTCCATATCGCGTCCAAATAATTTGGCGGTCGGTCGCCGCTGCGTAGTCATCTGGGCTTGGTCACAGAGCTAACTTTGGTTACTGTGTCCCATCCCTGATCTACCTCTACAACTTCACCAACAATGATCCCAGCCATTGTACTCGAGAACTGGAACATCTGACGAACTGTGATCGTTCCACCACCGTGCGATGTTTGCATGCAGTGGCAAAGGTCCTAAAATCAGTTGTATGGGTACCGCATGATCTGAACCAAAATCACAAAAAATCAGCGGGTGGAATATATGAAGGGAAATCGACGATGTTGTGTGCTACGAATAGGTTCGCCGAAGAGTAACCATAATTACTGACATTTACACTACTGGCCATTAAAATTGCTACACCACGAAGATGACGTGCTACAGACGCGAAATTTAACCGACAGGAAGAATATGCTGTGATATGCAAATGATTAGCTTCTCATAGCATTCACACAAGGTCGGCGCCGGTGGCGACACCTACAACGTGCTGACATGAGGAAAGTTTCCAACCGATTGCTCATACACAAACAGCAGTAGACCAGCGTTGCCCAGTGAAACGTTATTGTGATGCCTCGTGTAAGGGAGAGAAATGCATACCATCATGTATCCAACTTTGATAAAGGTCGGATTGTAGCCTATGGCGATTGCGGTTTATGGTATCGCGACATTGCTGCTCGCGTTGGTCGAGATCCAATGACTGTTAGCAGAATACGGAATCGGTAGGTTCAGGAGGATAATACGGAACTCCGTGCTGGATCCCAACGGCCTCGTATCACTAGCAGTCAAGACTACAGGCATCTTGTCCGCATGGCTGTAGCGTATCGTGCAGCAACGCCTCGATCCCTCAGTCAACAGATGGGGACGTTCGCAAGACAACAACCATCCGTACGAACAGTTCGACGACGTTTGCAGCAGCATGGGCTATCAGCTCGGAGACCATGGCTGCGGTTACCCTTGACGCTGCATCACAGACAGGAGCGCCTGCGATGGTGTACTCAACGACGAACCTGGGTGCACGAATGGAAAAACGTCATTTTTCGGATGAATCCAGGTTCTGTTTACAGCATCATGATGGTCGCATCCGTGTTTGGCGACATCGCGGTGAACGCACATTGGAAGCGTGTATTCGTCATCGTCATTCTGGCGCATCACCCGGCGTGATGGTGTGGGGTGCCATTGGTTACACGTCTCGGTCACCTCTTGTTCGCACTGACGGCACTTTGAACAGTGGACGTTACATTTCGGATGTATTACGACCCGTGGCTCTACCCTTTATTCGATCCCTGCGAAACCCTACATTTCAGCAGGATAATGCACGACCGCATGTTGCAGGTCCTGTACTGGCCTTTCCGGATACAGAAAATGTTCGAGTGGTGCCCTTGCAAGCACATTCTCCACATCTCTCACCAAATGAAGACGTCTGGTCAATGGTGGCCGAGCAACTGGCTCGTCACAATAAACCAGTCACCACTCTTGGTGAACTGTGGTATCGTGTTGAAGCTGCATGGGCAGCTGTACCTGTACACGTCTTCCAAGCTCTGTTTGACTCAATGCCCAGGGGTATCGAGGCCGTTATTACGGCCAGAGGTGGTTGTTCGGGGTACTGATTTCTCAGGAACTATGCACCCAAATTTCGTGAAAATGTATCACTTGTCAGTTCTAGTATAATATGTTTGTCCAATAAATACCCGTTTATCACCTGCATTTCTTATTAGTGTAGCAATTTTAATGGCCAGTAGTGTTTTATCAACAACGGAGACGTTTGCAGGCGCAATCCAAGAACGATGACCAGGAAGGCTCCGTAAAGTTATACTACTCCACAATAACGCCAGCCCTCATTCCGCTAGACTGACAAAAGACGCTATAGAGGAGGTAGGTTGGGAAGTCATTCCGAACCCATGTTATTCAAATGATCTTGCGTCCTCAGATGTTCACCTTTTCTGCTCTCTATCAACAAGCCGTCAAGGAAATTCCTTTCCGGATGAAAATGCGCTCCATTCATGCTCGACGATTTCTTCGCCTCAAGAGCACATGATTTCTACAGTCGCAGAATCAAAAAGTTACCCCAATGTTGGTAGACTGTTGTAAATAGTGAAGGAGAATATTCACTACGTGATCAACAGTCTCCAGACACCTGGCTGAAAATGACTTAGATATTCGTGGCGCCCTCCATCGGTAATGCTGGAATTCAATATGCTGTTGGCCCACCCTTAGGCTTGATTACAGCTGCCATTTCTCAGGCATACGTTCAGTAAGGTGCTGGAAGGTTTCTTGGTGAATGACAGCCCATTCTTCACGGAATGCTGCACTGAGGAGAGGTATAGATGTTGGTCGGTGAGGCCTGGCACGAAGTCGACGTTCCAAAACATCACAAATGGGTTCTATAGGATTCAGGTCAGGACTCTGCGCAGAGGGTCCATTACAGGGATGTTATTGTCGTGTAACCACTCCGCCACAGGTCGTGCTTTATGAACAGCTGCTCAATCGTGTCGAAAGATACAACAGCCATCTCAGAATTTCTCTTCATCACAGGGAAGCAAGAAGGTGCTTAAAACGTCAACGTAGGCCTGTGCTGTGATAGTGCAAATCAAAACAACAAGGGGTGCAAGCCCTCTCCATGAAAAACACGACCACACCATAACACCACCCCCTCCGAATTTTATTGTTGGCACTACACGCGCTGACAGATAACGTTCACCAGGCATTCACTATACCCACACCCTGCCATAGGATCGCCACATTGGGTACCGTGATTCGTCACTCCACACAACGTTTTTCCACTGTTAATTCGTCCAATGTTTGCACTCCTTACACCAAGCGAGGCGTCGTTTGGCCTTTAAGGGCGTGATGTGTGGCTTATGAGCAGCCGCTCGACCATGAAATCCAAGTTTTCTCACCTCCCGCCTAACTGTCAAATTACTTGTAGTGGATCCTGATGCAGTTTGTAATTCTTGTGTATGCCTGTTACGCATTACAACCCTCTTCAACTGTCGACAGTCTCTGCCAGTTAACAGACGAAGTCAGCCTGCACGCTTTTGTGCTGTATGTGTCCCTTCACGTTTCCACTTCACTATCACATCGAGAACTGTGCACGTAGGGATGTTTAGGAGTGTGGCAATCTCGCGTACAAACTTGTGAAACAAGTGACACCCAATCATCTGGCCACGTTCGAAGTCCGTGAGTTCCACGGATCGACCCATTCTCATCTCTCACGATGCCTAACGACTACTGAGGTCGCTGATATGGAGTACCTGGCAGTAGGTGGCAGCACACTGCACCTAGTACGAAAAACGTGTGTTTTTGGGGGTGTGCGGATACTTTTGATCACATAGTGTCCATACAAGTTGATTAGAAGAATGCACAACACGGGAAGAGAATCTGTTAGCAATGAGGATTGAATACCTCACTAGATCATCCGAACAGGTATGTTATAATACGTCGAAGTCATAAAAGTGGACGCCATGCCGCTACGTCGGTGGTGTCAGCCGAAAGATAAATCCAGACCAAGAGAAGCAGGTGTGGCTGGATGGCAGAGGGCACTGGTGCTGGAGATGGAGAGTGATGAATGTAGAATTGGTCGTAGAGAGTAACATCGACTTTTGTGAAGAACTATTGAGATACCTGACAATATGGAGACAGGGTAATGGGAGTCGAAGATAAGACAGATTTACTATAAAAATTACTGAACTAGTTTATTTTGACTAAATGGAAAATACTGAACAGAAGTGACGTAATAGGTAAAAGTGTATGCTAACAGTTGGTGTTACAAAATTACAACGAAAACTAAAAGTGGTAACGAAACGTGAGTGACTATACGTCTTTGTCACTTTAATAAATCCGTCCGCTACATCATCAAAGGATCGAAACTCGCCATCGCAGCTGAACTTCATCTTAAAGGGAACAAAGAATAAAGTGTTTGTAGTGCAAGACAGTTCTTTCCGCGAAGAAAAGGAGGTTTGAACGTCAATGGTGTTTGCACTTCGCATAATCTCCAAATAATTTTTCTTGCAGTCAGTTTCCATTCACAAAGTCCGTCAGATTCCTTTCAAACAGGCAGTCAGATTTATTAATAGGGGCAGACGTATAATATTTCGTTGCGCATAAACATTCACATCTTTTTCATATGGGGATCAGTATGCGTATTTCAGTGGTTTACAGTGCAAATACAAGCAGTGAGGCTTTCATATACTCAGCATAGCGTATTAAGATTTTAACTGAGAGTAACTTAATAAATAGTGATTAACAAATAAGAAACGTTATGTACTTCTACGCAACAGACAGATAGGAATGGGAGATCAGACTGCTCCATATCTCAACATGCACCCTTTTCCAGACATGTTGTAGCAATTTTCTTCTAATTTTTGACCGAAATTACCTCCTATAGGAATATGTGACACTTTTTTTGAACCCTCTGTACTTACTATTTGAGAAAAATTTAGTTTTCTGTTTTTACGTTTTATATCTTCTTTACTTATGCCATATTCAGTTATTTTAATACCCAAATAAATAATCAAACCTATTACTTACATCGTTTCATTTCCTTACCTAAAGCTAGAAGCGTCTTCTGGCTCACTTCGACTACAATTCAGTTTAACTTACCCATTTTTGCATAAGTTCATCTTGTAGCCTCATTTCAAGAAGCTAGATGATCTCTCAAGTCCCCTTCTTTCTTTGGTATAATTACGATGTCACCTGCAGATCATTAACTTGTGATAACTTTAGAATGCCAAATAATAGGAAATAAAAGTTATGGATGAATGGAACAATCACTGAGATGAGTGGTGAAGTATACAAAAAGGAAAGTAAGCTAGAATTTATATTTCACCATCGCCGTGATGAAAGGCGCAGAAAACGCGAGGACAGTTGGGTACAGCTTCCTTGTACCTACGTTTTTCTCTGAAACTATTGTGATTGCCCATTCCTGTTCACCTGAATTTACCACTGAGCTATTTATTACCGCAGTATCTCTAGCCTTAGACAACTACAAGCGCATCTATTCATCCCTTAGTATTACCATACCTCACATCTTTGCGTATTGGTTCTTCCTGACGTCTTAAACTTCAGTCTACTCTTCATCATTACCAAATTATGATAGGAGTCTATATCTGCCCCTGGATACGCCTTATTATCTAGTACATGATCATGGCATCTCTGACTGACCATGCCATTTTCCATGTATATCTCCTCTTCGTGTGGTTCTTGTACAGGGGATTCTCAATTACCATCTGTAATTTATTCGAGAACTCACTTAGTCTTTCTCATCTCTCATTCCTACTACCAAGCCCACATTCTCCCATAACCTTTTCTTCTACTCCTTCCCCTAGAACAGCATTCCAGTCCCTCACGATTGTTAGGTTTTCTTCTTCCTTCACGTACTAAATTATTCGTTCAATATTCTCACATACTTTCTTTACCTCTTCTTCTTCTGCTTACGGCCGGCCAGGGTGGCCGAGCGGTTCTAGGCGCTACAGTCTGCAACCTCGCGACCGCTACGGTCGCAGGTTCGAATCCTGCCTCGGGCATGGATGTGTGTAATGTCCATAGGGTAGTTAGGTTTAAGTAGTTCTACGTTCTAGGGGACTGAGGACCTCAGAAGTTAAATCCCATAGTGCTCAGAGCCATTTCTTAATCTTACGCCCTCGGTGTGTATACGTGAAATATTGTTGTCGTGTTGCCTTGCTGTCGTTTCTAATGGGTACAACTCTATCACTGAACTGTTGACAGTAACACACTCTCTGTCCTACCTTCCAATTCATAATAAATCCTACTCTCGGTATGCTATTTTCTGCTGCTGTTGAAATTACCGTGTAATCGTCTGACGATAAATTCTTGTCTTCTTTCGATTTCATTACACTAACTCCCACTATACTTGGATTGAGCTGTAGCTCTTCCCCTTTCAGATTTCATATCTTCTCTACCACATTCAAATTTCTGAATTTCCGCACCCCGACTCATAGAACGTTATCCTTTAGTTGGTTATTCAATCTTATTCTCATAGTCGCCTGCGAGATATCAGAATGGCTGGCTACTTCGGAATCTTTTGAAACTGGAGAGATCATCATGAAACATGTTCAGTTACAGGTCATATGCCCTGTGGGTGCACTTCATGCGTCTTTAATGTAATGGTTTCCATTGACAATGGCATCCTCACGTCGTTGATCATTGCTTATTCTTCCACCTTTCACGGGCAGTTTCCCATCTCAAGGCAACGGAGTGCGCTGAACCTCTGTCCGCTAATCCGCCCTCTTTGCCAAGGCCGTTGGCAGAATGAGGTTGATTTCTTATGCCGGAAGTCTTTGGCCACAATTGCTGATGAGTTTTATGCAAAATTTAAGCAGTGGTGTGGTTCCAACCCGAGACCGAGGACAATTTGATTACTGATCAAAGACGCTACCTATTTTTTATTATCAGATTGACTTGGTACCTTCATGAACAATCAGCGATCACAGTCAAAAGCATAATGAAATATGAGTTAGAGATTGAGATAACAAATAATTATTAGTAACAAAAGAAGAGGAAAAGATTAGGGTTGTTGTTGTTGTTGTTGTGGTCTTCAGTCCTGAGACTGGTTTGATGCAGCTCTCCATGCTACTCTATCCTGTGCAAACTTCTTCATCTCCCAGTATCTACTGCAACCTTCATCCTTCTGAATCTGCTTAGTGTATTCATCTCTTGGTCTCCCTCTATGATTTATACCCTCCACACTGCCCTCCAATGCTAAATTTGTGATCCCTTGATGCCTCAGAACATGTCCTATCAACCGTCCCTTCTTCTTGTCAAGTTGTGCCACAAACTCCTCTTCTCCCCAGTTCTATTCAATACCTCCTCATTAGTTATGTGATCTACCCATCTAATCTTCAGCATTCTTCTGTAGCACCAAATTTCAAAAGCTTCTATTCTCTTCTTGTCCAAACTATTAATCGTCTATGTTTCACTTCCACACATGGCCACACTCCACACAAATACTTTCAGAAACGACTTCCTGACATTTAAATCTATACTCGATGTTAACAAATTTCTCTTCTTCAGAAACGCTTTTCTTGCCATTGACAGTCTACATTTTATATCCTCTCTACTTCGACCATCATCAGTTATTTTGCTCCCCAAATAGCAAAACTCCTTTACTACTTTAAGTGTCTCATTTCCTAATCTAATTCCCTCAGCATCGCCCGACTTAATTCGACTACATTCCATTATCCTCGTTTTGCTTTTGTTGATGTTCATCTTATATCCTCCTTTCAAGACACTGTCCATTCCATTCAACTGCTCTTCCAAGTCCTTTGCTGTCTCTGACAGAATTACAATGTCATCGGCGAACCTCAAAGTTTTTATTTCTTCTCCATGGATTTTAATACCTACTCCGAATTTTTCTTTTGTTTCCTTTACTGCTTGCTCAATATACAGATTGAATAACATCGGGGAGAGGCTACAACCCTGTCGCACTCCATTCCCAACCACTACTGCCCATTCATGTCCCTCGACTCTAATAACTGCCATCTGGTTTCTGTACAAATTGTAAATAGCCTTTCGCTCCATGTATTTTACCCCTGCCACCTTCAGAATTTGAAAGAGAGTATTCCAGTCAACATTGTCGAAAGCTTTCTCTAAGTCTACAAATGCTAGAAATGTAGGTTTGCCTGTCCTTAATCTTTCTTCTAAGATAAGTCGTAAGGTCAGTATTGCCTCACGTGTTCCAATATTTCTTCGGAATCCAACCTGATCTTCCACGAGGTTGGTTTCTACTAGTTTTTCCATTCGTCTGTAAAGAATTCGCGTTAGTATTTTGCAGCTGTGGCTTATTAAATTGATTGTTCGGTAATTTTCACATCTGTCAACACCTGCTTTCCTTGGGATTGGAATTATTATATTCTTCTTGAAGTCTGAGGGTATTTCGCCTGTCTCATACATGTTGCTCACCAGATGGTAGAGTTTTGTCAGGACTGGCTCTCCTAAGACCGTCAGTAGTTCTAATGGAATGTTGTCTACTCCTGGGGCCTTGTTTCGATTCAGGTCTTTCAGTGCTCTGTCAAACTCTTCACGCAGTATCGTATCTCCCATTTCGTATTCATCTACATCCTCTTCCATTTCCAGAATATTGTCCTCAAGTACATCGCCCTTGTATAGACCCTCTATATACTCATTCCACCTTTCTAAAAAATAGTTAAAATGGCTCTGAGCACTATGGGACTCAACTGCTGTGGTCATCAGTCCCCTAGAACTTAGAACTACTTAAACCTAACTAATCTAAGGACATCACACACATCCATGCCCGAGGCAGGATTCGAACCTGCGACCGGAGCAGCAGCGCGGCTCCGGACTGGAGCGCCTAGAACCGCACGACCACCGCGGCCGGCATTCCACCTTTCTGCTTTCCCTTCTTTGCTTGGAACTGGGTTGCCATCTGAGCTCTTGATATTCATACAAGTGGTTCTCTTTTCTCCAAAGATCTCTCTGATTTTCCTGTAGGCAGTATCTATCTTACCCCTAGTGAGACAAGCCTCTACATCCTTACATTTGTCCACTAGCCATCCCTGCTTAGCCATTTTGCACTTCCTGTCGATCTCATTTTTGAGACGTTTGTATTTCTTTTTGCCTGCTTCATTTACTGCATTTTTATATTTTCTTCTTTCATCAATTAAATTCAATATTTCTTCTGTTACCCAAGGATTTCTACTGGCCCTCGCCTTTTTACCTACTTGATCCTCTGCTGCATTCACTACTTCATCCCTCAGAGCTACACATTCTTCTTCTACTGTATTTTTTCCCCATTTGTGACAATTGTTCCCTTATGCTCTCCCTGAAACTCTGTACAACCTCTGGTTTAATCAATTTGTCCAGATCCCATCTCCTTAAATTCCCACCTTTTTGCGGTTTCTTCAGTTTTAATCTACAGCTCATATCCAATAGACTGTGGTCAGAGTCCACATCTGCCCCTGGAAATGTCTTACAATTTAATACCTGGTTCCTTAATCTCTGTCTTACCATTATATAATCTATCTGATACCTTTTAGTATCTCCAGGATTCTTCCATGTGTACAACCTTCTTTTATGATTCTTGAACTAAGTGTTAGCTATGATTAAGTTATGCTCTGTGCATAATTCTACCAGATGGCTTCCTCTTTCATTTCTTTCCCCCAATCCATATTCTCCTACTATGTTTCCTTCCTCCCTTTTCCTACTCTCGAAAAATGGTAAAATGGCTCTGAGCACTATGGGACTTAACATCTATGGTCATCAGTCTCCTAGAACTTAGAACTACTTAAACCTAACAAACGTAAGGACATCACACAACACCCAGTCATCACGAGGCGGAGAAAATCCCTGACCCGGCCGGGAATCGAACCCGGGAACCCGGGCGTGGGAAGCGAGAACGCTACCGCACGACCACGAGCTGCGGACCATACTCTCGAATTTCAGTCACCCATGACTATTAAATTTTCGTCTCCCTTCACTACCTGAATAATTTCTTTTATCTCATCATACATTTCATCAATTTCTTCATCATCTGCAGAGCTAGTTGGCATATAAACTTGTACTATTGTAGCAGGTGTGGGCTTCGTGTCTATCTTGGCCACAATAATGCGTTCACTATGCCGTTCGTAGTAGCTTACCCGCATTCCTATTTTTTTATTCGTTATTAAACCTGCTCCTGCATTACCCCTGTTTGATTTTGTATTTATAACCCTGTATTCAGCTGACCTAAAGTCTTGTTCCTCCTGCCACCGATCTTCACTAATTCCCACTATATCTAACTTTAGCCTATCCATTTCCCTTTTTAAGTTTTCTAACCTACCTGCCCGAGTAAGGGATCTGACATTCCACGCTCCGATCCGCAGAACGCCCGTTTTCTTTCTCCTGATAACTACATCCTCTTGAGTAGTCCCCGCCCGGAGATCCGAATGGGGGATTACTTCACCTCCGGAATATTTTACCCAAGAGGACGCCATCATCATTTAACCATACAGTAAAGCTGCATGCCCTCGGGAAAAATTACGTCTGTAGTTTCCCCTTGCTTTCAGCCGTTCGCAGTACCAGCACAGCAAGGCTGTTTTGTTAGTGTTACAAGGCCAGATCAGTCAATCATCCAGACTGTTGCCCCTGCAACTACTGAAAAGGCTGCTGCCGCTCTTCAGGAACCACACGTTTGTCTGGCCTCTCAACAGATACCCCTCCGTTGTGGTTGCACCTACGGTACGGCCATCTGCATCGCTGAGTCAAGCAAGCGCCCCCCCCCCCCCCCCCCCTAACCGACGGCAAGGCCATATTCGATGGGATGAGTCGGACTTACCTGTCAGAGACAGGAAAATAAACGAGGTGTTATGAAATACGCCGCCTGTATAGTTTACATGTTAAGACATTGCGTCGTAAAAACTAGATGGACGCCTTAACTTTAATTTCTCAAGTCCTCATCCTCCGAGCTTGTAGGTGCTGGACAACACTTCATATTGAACTCTAAAGATGTATTTCCACCACAAGTATTACCCGGATATTAGTGCTGAGTCTGCGGTACATCATCAACGAAAGCGAGAATATCTGTTCAGTGTAATATACTTTGCTGAAAATATACAGGGTGGTCGATTGATAGTGACCGGGCCAAATACCTCACGAAATAAGCGTCTAACGAAAAAACTACAAAGAACGAAACTCGTCTAGCTTGAAGGGGGAAACCAGACGGCGCTATGGTTGGCCCGCTAGATGGCGCTGCCATAGGTCAAACGGATGTCGACTGCGTTTTTTAAAATAGGAACCCCTATTTTTGATTACATATTCGTTTAGTACGTAAAGAAATATGAATGTTTTAGTTGGACCACTATTTCGCTTTGTGATAGATGGCGCTGTAATAGCCACAAACGTATAAGTACGTGGTATCACGTAACATTCCGCCAGTGCGGTCGGTATTTGACCGGCATAATATGCACTATTGGGAAACGGAAAACCCACGATGGCTGCGACAAGTGGAACATCAGCGACGTTGGTGGGTTAATGCATGGTGCGGCATTATGGGAGGATGGATAATTGGTCCCCATTCTATCAATGGCAATCTCAATGGTGCAATGTATGCTGATTTCCTACGTAATGTTCTACCGATGTTACTACAAAATGTTACACTACATGACAGAATGGCAAAGTTCTTCCAACATGATGGATGTCCGGCACATATCTCGCGTGCGGTTGAAGCGGTAGTGAATAGCATATTTCATGACAGGTAGATTGGTCGTCGAAGCACCATACCATGGCCCGGACGTTCACCGGATCTGACGTCCCCGGATTTCTTTCTGTGGGGGAAGGATATTTGCTATCGTGATCCACCGACAACGCCTGACAACATGCGTCAGCACTTTGTCAATGCATGTGCGAACATTGCGGAAGGCGAACTACTCGCTGTTGAGAGGAATGTCGTTACACGTATTGCCAAATGCATTGAGGTTGACGGAAATCATTTCGAGCATTTATTGCATTAATGTGGTATTTACAGGTAATCACGTTGTAACAGCATGCATTCTCAGAAATGATAAGTGTAACGACATTCCTCTCAACACCGACGTCTTGAGATTCCCAATTCTCGCGCAGTTTGTCTGCTACTGATGTGTGGATTAGCCGCGACAGCAGCTAAACCACCTACTTGGGCATCATCATTTGCTGCAGGTCGTGGTTGACGTTTCGCATGCGGCTGAACACTTCCTGTTTCCGTAAATAACGTAACTATCCGGCGAACGGTCCGGACACTTGCATGATGTCGTCCAGGATACCGAGCCGCATACATAGCGCAGGCCGGTTGGGCATTTTGATCACAATAGCCATACATCAACACGATATCGACCTTTTCCTCAATTGGTAAACGGTCCATTTTAACTCGGGTAATGTATCACGAAGCAAATACCGTCCGCTCTGGTGGAAAGTTACGTGATACCACGTACTTATACGTTTGTGACTATTACAGCGCCATCTATCACAAAGCTAAAACAGTGGTCCAACTAAAACATACATATTTCTTTACGTACTACAAGAATATGTAATAAAAATGGGGGTTCTTATTAAAAAAAAACGCAGTGATATCCGTTTGACCTACGGCAGCGCCATCTAGCGGGCCAACCATAGCGCCATCTGGTTTCCCCCTTCAAGCTAGAGAAGTTTCGTTCTTCGTAGTTTTTTTCGTTTGATGCTTATTTCGTGGGATATTTTGTCCGGACACTATCAATGGACCACCCTGTATACAGGGTGTTACAAAAAGGAACGGCCAAACTTTCAGGAAACATTCCTCACACACAAATAAAGAAAAGATGTTATGTGGACATGTGTCCGGAAACGCTTAATTTCCATGTTAGAGCTCATTTTAGTCTGTTCTTCCACCTACGCTCAATGGAGCACGTTATCATGATTTCATACGGGATACTCTACATGTGCTGCTAGAACATGTGCTTTTACAAGTTCGACACAACATGTGGTTCATGCACGATGGAGCTCCTGCACATTTCAGTCGAAGTGTTCGTACGCTTCTCAACAACAGATTCGGTGACCGATGGATTGGTAGAGGCGGACCAATTCCATGGCCTCCACGCTCTCCTGACCTCAACCCTCTTGACTTTAATTTTGGGGCATTTGAAAGCTCTTGTCTACGCAACCCCGGTACCAAATGTAGAGACTCTTCGTGCTCGTATTGTGGACGGCTGTGATACAATACGCCATTCTCCAGAGCTGCATCAGCGCATCAGGGATTCCATGCGACGGAGGGTGGATGCATGTATCCTCGCTAACGGAGGACATTTTGAACATTTCCTGTAACAAAGAGTTTGAAGTCTCGCTGGTACGTTCTGTTGCTGTGTGTTTCCATTCCATGATTAACGTGATTTGAAGAGAAGTAATAAAATGAGCTCTAACATGGAAAGTAAGCGTTCCGAACACATGTCCACATAACATATTTTCTTTCTTTGTGTGTGAGGAATGTTTCCTGAAAGTTTGGCCGTACCTTTTTGTAACACCCTGTATATATGAAGATGGTATCTGTTCTTTCGGGCACCGGTGACCATGCAGCTCGTTAGAATGAAATTACAATGAAATGAATACCATTAGCTGCGCAAGGCGTTGATATAAGTTGACGGGGACAGTTGAAAATGTATGCTCTGACCGGGACTCGAACCCGGGATCTCTTACTCACACGGGAGATGCTCAATCCATCTTTTTTTTTTGTTTTTTTTTTTTTTTGCAGACGCTCTATCCATTTTTTTTTTTTTTTTGTTAAATCGAATGTCAGGCTTACCACCTTTGCTGACATACATTTTGTGGTACTATCGCATAAATAGTGTCTACAAAGTCCCTATGTTGACAAATAGTGGCTAATGAGAAAATTAATTAATCAACGAAATGAATAAAACTGAAAATGTCCAAATGAAAGACATGAAGACATTGCGGATAGTACAAATACAAAAGAAACATGCTCCTGTAGCAATGAAATGAAATTCGTGTCGGGGGCGACATCTGCTCACGACCCGACGTTCGATAAAGCAAGAGAGCCATCTATCGACTCGTTCTCCAGACGTTGATGTAAGACTGGGTCGTCTTCTCGAAGTTAACTAAGGGTCCGTAAGTGTGATCGATGTCTATCTCGGCTTCTTCGTCTATCTCATCTCTCACCCGTCACACCCCATCTGGCCGGCGGGTCGGTAAATGTAAGTCGCAAGTAATTAGCGAAGTCTTGCCTATATTTCGTATGCTGTTGCAGCTTCGTGTGTCCATCCAGGAGAAAATGCCAAAAATCAATTTTGTCCTTTTCCGATTCGTTATATACGTAGCCCACCACCATTCCCCGCACCCATGTCACCGCATTGGTTTTTTGGACCGGGAAATACGATTCTTGGGGGAAAAAAGTGTGTCTGATGAAATTGTGTGAGGGGCGGAGCGTAACAGGAGCGCCAATATCTTTTGTGCCAAGTGCCACACTGGAGCCGTCCCACTACATACTAAACGATGTTCATCAGTGTCCATTGTTGCGCAGCCTAAACATAGTGGAGTGTCTGCCAAATGAATCGCGTGCCGCCGTTGATTCGTTGCGTACTTCCTATTTATCACCACATACCATGTTGAGCGTACCGACGTTGGGAGGTAAACGTTCCGTATAACGCGCTATATCTGTCGCCAGTTCTTGTCTGGGTACTTCTTTTCCAGGGTATTCCTGGGGCACCGGCGCAGTAAGAGTTGGTATACGTCTCGCGTCGTCGGTAGTCGTGTTGTTGGGAAGGAATCTCTGACATAGCTAAGCTCCAAAAAAAAAAAAGACTTGAAATGTGACAGCTTCGGTGAAATATGGCCCACATTGACTGGGGCAGCATTGAAGTGGGCGCTAGTACATCGGCCAACGCACCCGAGATATTGCGAAATTGACCGCGCCACTGTCGGAAAATCGTACTTACGAATAACGCCCGTGCCTTTTCATACACGTTCACTAGACCAAGTCCACCCTCTCCAGGTGGTAGCGTAAGCGTTGTGTATCGTATCTTAAACAGGTGTCCCACACTCACATAGGTTCCGAAAGTTGCTTGTATCCGTGATGCCATTGTGCGCGTTAAAGGCAGGACATGCGCAACGTGAGTGAGTCTCGGTGCTAGGTATACGTTAACATAGGTCACCCTCTGAATCATATCCAACGCTCTTAATTTCTGTAACAGCACCATTGTCCGCATCAGCTTCAATATGCGTCGGTAGTTATCCGCTGCTGTCCGCTGCACATCCGTGTGGAGCGTAATACCCAGGCATTTGATGGTCGGAACTAAGATGAGCGGGCCTTCCTCCCCCGGTTGTAATCCTCGACCGACGTTCATGCAGCGTGATTTTTGTAGATTAAGCACGCTTCCTGCCGCCATCCCATATCGCTGTATCCATGCCAACGCCGTACGTACTTCTTCGCCTGTCCGTGCCACCAGCATCACATCGTCAGCATAAGCGCGGCAATGAAAGGTCAGTTGTGGCAACGGCACTCCCTCCAACCGTCTTCGGAGACCATATAGACAGGGTTCCAATGCCATTGCATACAAAAATATCGAAAGGGGGCAACCTTGACGAACTGACCTTGAAATAACAATGTAGTCAGTGCCCCGCCCATTCACCGAGACCTTTGATCGTACGCCGTGTAACAGTCGCATGATCACTAGGATGAAGGCCTGCGGGATTCCCAATCTGCCCATCACCGCATGCAAAAAGGTATGATCCACTCTGTCGAACGCATGATCGAAGTCAATAGCGACGAGTGCCCCACGCACTCGGCATGCCGCTGCTAATGCGATGATATCTCGGTAGTCACCGAGCGCCGTATGTACGTTACTCTTGCCGCCGAGGCAAGTTTGATCTCTGAGGAGTCTATCAGAAAGTGTAGACCGCAGGCGAGCCCCAAGGATGCGCGCGAAAATCTTATAGTCACAGTTCAAGAGAGTGAGTGGTCTATAATCTCCTGGAATTCTGCCACCGCGTGGTTTGGGTATTGGGATGATGATACCCTCCGTGAATTCGACAGGTATCTCAGTCTGCGGTAACAGGAGTTCGTTGTACATCTGAATCCAGGTCCGTCCCATGAGGTATGCAAAGGCGCGGTAAAATTCAATTGGGAAGCCGTCCTGTCCTGGGGACTTGTTCGGTGCCCCCCTGGCAATTGCGTCTATCAGCTCGTCCTCTGTTATCGCTGTGATGAAAGTCTCTGCATCCAGTGGTCGTCCTCTATCTGGCATTTCCGAGATGATATCATGTAGTGTCTCGTGGTTCACATGTACAGGTCCATATAACTGGCGGAAATAGTCGGTAAACACATGCGCAATATCACGCTGGTGCACAACTTGCTGGCCAGTTTCAGAGATTAGTTCCCTGATCAATGTCCTGCGTCGTCGTTGGCGTTCACGTACCACGTGGTGCATGGAGGGGGTTTCGGCAGCAACTGTGTCCGCCAATCTCGCCCGGACCATTATACCTTCCATTCTTAGTCTCGTCAGCTGTAATAACTTGGCTTTTATCCTGCGCATGGCCGTGTGCCTTTCCGGCGATGGTTGTTGGGTCATCAGCTCCCTCAGGGCTGTAAAATAAAAATCAGCCGTCGTGCGGTTCCACTGCGATTTGTCCTGCCCGTATCGTATCAACGTTCTCCGTAACGTTGGTTTTGCGCATTTAATCCACCACTGGAGAACCGAGGTGTAGGCTCGTTGTCGGCGAACGCAGGTCTCCCAGGCCGCCTCTATCGACCGGTGACATTCAGTGTCACGTAGAAGTGCACAATTCATTTTCCAGTGACCTTTACTCCGCCATATCTTCTGACGCGTTAGTGAAATCGTACAAACGTACGCCATATGATCCGTAAAAGCCGCTGGCCAGATTTCGGCATCCAGTGTCGCCGTCCGTAGTGCTCGTGTCACATACACCCTATCAAGTCTACTCGCCGAGTGTCCCGTGACAAACGTATAACCCGGTCTGTCACCATGCTGCAGTTCCCAGGTATCCAGAAGCGCCATTTCGGTAATCAACGCACGCAGTTCCATGCATGGCACATAATGAGGTACTTGGTCCTTTTTGTCGACGACACAATTAAAGTCGCCGCCCACTATATAGTTATCAAAGCGTCCAGCGAACAACGGTGCTATCTCTTCGGTGTAAAAAGTCGCCCTTTCTCTTCGTTTTGTGGAGCCAGATGGTGCGTATAAATTGATGAAACGAACGCCGTCGACAGTGATCGCTATGCCGCGTGCCGAAGGGAGAGACCTGACGTCCTCCACTCCTATTCCTTCCCTGGTGAGAATCGCCACACCGCATCCACTTTCATCGTGCACTGAATAATGTGCCTCGTAACCGTAGAACTCTGGCGGCGATGTGAAACGCACTTCTTGTAGGAGTACAATGTCCACGTCCGCAGCGCGTAACATATCTTTCAGCATTTGAATTTTAAGCGGTGTCCGTATGCCATTAATGTTTATCGTGGCAATGCGGTACGCCTGGCTTTTGTTCATCAGTTGTAGGACGGTGTCATTAAGCGGCCATCAGCACCCCCGGCGCTCATCAACACACTAAGTTGGTCAACATTTCCCTACCCCTCCCGGCCTTTGGCCAGGACTATCCTCAATCGTCGCGTTCGTATTTTCATCCTGTTCCTGTTGGTCCATTTCTTGCGCCCAGTCCCCCAGCATATTTCCGGAACAGGTCGAAGGATGGGAGGTAACGTTATCATCGCTCTGATTTTGGACAGTTGTCATCTCCACTTCCGTCTTCCGGTCACCAGAAGGAGAGTTCAAGTTATCATCGCTGTGTAGTTCCTGCATCGTCATCTCGGTATCTGTTGAATCCACTGGTCTCAGGTCGATACTGTCGTTGTCGTCCACTGTCCCCTCGGGACTATGGCTATCGTCAGCAGAAGTCAGTCGACGCTTCTTTCTTCTCTTCGGCGAACGCTGTTTCCGTTGCCTTGCTTCCGCATCGGCTGTCTGGGTTGCGTATCCTCCGTCTTGGGCCTGGCCTATCACGCTCTCTGTGGAAGCACTGGCAGCCACCACGGATGAGCCTGGAGCGGCCGTCAGCTGCATCTCTTGTGTGGTGTCCTGTGTCTGTTGTGGTGGAACCGATGGTCGGAGTTCCAGTCCGTTGGTGTCCATGTTCTCTATAGGGGGCAGCTGCTGGTGCCCATCGGAAATCTCCCTCACGTCGCCTCTCAGGGCTTCCACAAAGGTCAACGGTAAGACAGTCGTCTGTTGTGGCGCCTGAACGTCATCCCGTGGAGTTTGCACTAAACGTCGCTGGAGGCATTCCGAGCGGACGTGACCTTCTTTCCCGCACCCCGAGCAAGTGCGAGGTTGCCCATCATAGATTATAATCGCTCGACAACCTCCTATGTACAAATAAGAGGGGACGTGCTTTCGCAGTTCTATCCGTATTTGTCTCACCCCATTTAAAACGGGATACGTGGTAAAACTCGTCCATTTTTCGGCCACATGGGATAGAACTGTACCGGCGCGTGATCGACTGTAACCGCACCAACACTCCCGTCGGCATGACAGAAACGGTACCCGTTCGGTGATCGTTGTAGAAGTCTGTCGCAAGCAGCCTCGTCAACAAGCTTGACATAGACGACGCTTGAAACGAGCGATAAATTGATTCCCACGATTTCCTGTGGATCGATTTTTACCTCTTCTCTGAAAAAACGTTCAATCTCGTGTGCCTTTGGTCGTGTATAGTCGTTCGCAAAACAAAACTTCAAAGTCGTTTTTCTGTACGAGTGTGCCATCTCGTTCTAGACTCACAACACCGCACACGCGAAGCTGCTCCGGCGTAAACAAACAGGCGCGCGCACCACAGCGCGGCCGGCTGGCAACACGGTCCGCACTGTGTCACTGCCGAAGGCAGACTGTATCTGAGCCACCGAGGACACAGAGGCAAGTGCGACTAAAGGAATTTGTCTGTCTCACGCCTCCCGTGAGACCCACATTCCCAACTTATTGTCCCACACTATATTCATTGTGTCCTGCCTATTATACTCATTACTCGCGGCTGTACTGTCGATTCCCATAAGAGTTCTGGCACTGTTTCTGCATCTCCACAGAAGATGATGGTAAAATGGGCGGTGAGCCCTAAGTATGTGTATAAGAAGATGGTATCAGTTCTTTCGCCACGTTCTGCGAAGAGTCGGCGCTTAGTGATCGTTTCACTGTATTTCTACTTTTTTGCGCACATGCTCACGGCAGTAACAAGTGAACATTCGACTAGCGTTGCCGTTTCCAAGATACTTGTTCACATTCTGTTGGTAATAATAATCTGCCCCTTGTCAAATTCGCTTATCGCAATTGTTTTCCCTCTTTTACAGCCCATATCTTCGCTAGAGTGACCACCCGACCGTGTCTGCCACGCTTACATACATTTGTTCCCGCGTTACGTGCCCGCGACGCTAACACGTGGCGTCCAGCGTCGCGTTGGTAGTGTTCATAACGTTTTGGCTTCTCGTTGTACATGAAGGGAATCGAAAATGACATCAGAAATAAATATGAAGTATTGCCGAGAGAAATTGCGCAATATCAACGTGCAAGTTGTAAGTAGGCTCTTTAGGTTTTTATATTGGTAACGCCACATAGCGCTCTGTATGAAAATCACTGGCTGTGCTGTGTGCAGTCTGTGCCTGGTTAGCATTGTTGGAATATTCGCCATTGTAGTGTTGGGCAGTTGGATATTAACAGCGCGTAGCGTTGCGCTGTTGGAGGTGAGCCGCCAGCAGTGGTGGTGGATGTGGGGAGTGAGATGGCGGTATATATATATATATATATATATATATATATATATATATATATATATAATGACTTTTGAACACTATTAAGGTAAATACATTGTTTGTTCTCTATCAAAATCTTTCATTTGCTAACTATGCCTATCAGTAGTTAGTGCCTTCAGTAGTTAGAGTCTTTTATTTAGGTGGCAGTATTGGCGCTCGCTGTATTGCTGTAGTTCGAGTAACGAAGATTAATGTGAGGTAAGTGATTCATGAAAGGTATAGGTTATTGTTAGTCAGGGCCATTCTTTTGTAGGGGTTATTAAAAGTCAGATTGCGTTGCGCCAAAAATATAGTGTGTCACTTTAGTGAATGTCTGAGTACATTCAGTTTTGCTCAGCTGTTTGAAAATCAAATAACGCAGGGGTTTATCAGCACAGTAATTCATTAAATTTTCAATGGGGACGTTTCAAAGTTCGTGAACGTAAACAGGAAATGTGCTCCGGGTCGATTTACGGGTACCAGGACGTACTGTTAGTAGGAGCTTCGTACAATACACTGCACTCATTGTAGGAGAGGCTCACTGAAATATTTACCGTCTGTTTGCCATGGGGCCTGACTGCCGCGTAGCATGCCTCTAGGAGGACGAGGTCAAAAGAAATCTGCTTTAATACTGCTGATGTCTCTGCCTTGGAATCAGAGTCAAGTTCGGAGTTGCACGATGCCGAAGGGAGACCAGAGTTGATTGATATGAAGCCTAGGACGCTGTTATCTACGGAGCGGTAAGCGGTGTACGCTGCGTTGCCCTAAGTTCTCCAGTCACTGAGACGTTGAAAATGGGATGAAATACCCGTGAAGCTCGTATTTCATTTACTAACGTGCAGCGTAAATTATCTTTTTGGCAATATATATTATTGGTACCATTTCACTTACATTTATGACAGTTTGATAATGACAGTCAGCAAAATTAGCGTGGTCTACAATAGCTGTGGACCAGTAAAGTGTGACCTAGACAGATGTTTGTCCCCGTCTTCTGATGTAAATACTGAAAGCAGATTTTTTTTGTAAGTTTTATCTGTGAGTGCACAGCATGTTATAAATTCGTTATTAATGTCCTGATTGTATACGTCTTTGTATGAAATTTATTTATTTATTTATTTATTTATTGATTTATTTAACCTGGCAAGATTAGGGCCATCAGGCCCTCTCTTACATCTAACCAGGCATTCTACTTATTTTACATTCATATGTTTTAATAGGCATGTTAAACTACATCTAGTACAAAAAGTGAAATAAACAATTTGAAAGGTACACCTGGAAAAATACATACATATAGAGTTTATATTCTTAGATCACAAGTACTGTTATAATTAGACATTATTGAAGAGACAGATTTTAGATAGGAGTGCTGGCAGCAGGGAGTATGAGGGAGACTGACGGTGAAGGGAGGAGAAGAATAGAGAGACATGATGAAACATAATTAAGGAAATATAAAGGAAAAGAAGATTGCGTGACTAATAGAGATAGATGAAGAGGAAGGCATCTCAGGAGCAAGGCAGGAGACGCTAGCTTTGCTATTTGGCAGATGAGAGGATTGGCCTTGTACATTAATTTTGTGGAGAACTTTATGAGGATGATAGTAGGAAATGCTTCAACTTCTTCTTAAAGTCAGCAGGAGATTGAATTTTGCGCAAGGTAAGGGGCAGTTTGTTCCAGAGGCGGACAGCGGCAACTGAGAAGGAGTTTGCAAAAGTTTTTGTTTTGTGACTGGGCACAGTTAGGATACCAAATAAGAGTGACCTCGTGTTTCGATTATGATGACATGACAGGTTTTTAATCTCTGAAGCAAGGTACTGGGGTGCTTGCGCGACGAGGAGTCGGTGGAGTAGACATAGAGTGTGGTAGTCACGCAATTTGTCCGGCCGCAGCCACCCTAGCTCGGAGTATGAAGCACTAACATGACCATATCGGCGAATGTTGCAGGTGTAACGCACACAGGCATTCATGGTTAGCTCTAGCCGTCTTTTGTTTTCACTACTCATGCCTTGTTGAATCATATCACAATAGTGGAGGTTCGGTAGAACGAGTGCTTGCACGAGCTGGCGTTTCAAGTCCTGTGGAAATATGTTCCGAAACTTTTTGAGAGCATATAGACAAGCAGACGTCTTTCGGCACACTGCGACTGTATTCTCCGCCCAGTTGAGATGCTCATCCAAAGTTACACCCAAGTTCTTCACTGTTTTCTGATATGGTATTGGAGTACCGTCGAGCAGACTAGGAGGTAGCCGTTCGCGGAAATCTGAACTTATTAATTTCTGATGGGCTATTAAGATTACTTGCGTCTTTTTTGCATTTAGTTTAAGCCCCAGGTTTTTCGCCCATGTCACTACTGAAGACAGATCATCATTCATCTGAGCGATTGCAGTGTTTACATCTTCAGGTCTGACGCTTAGGTAGAGCTGGAGGTCGTCGGCATAGAAATGATATTTACAGGAGGACAGAACCGACGAAATATCGTTGACGTATAAAGAAAACAAAAGTGGTCCTAAGACTGATCCTTGGGGCACTCCCGAGGAAACATGTTTCCAGGAAGATTTTTCATTTACGCAGACAACACATTGCTGTCTGTCTTTTAAGTAGCTTTCAAACCATCTCATTGCACTATCAGAGAAATTAAGCTGTTGCATTTTTCTGAGCAATATGTCAAAGCTAACAGTGTCAAAAGCTTTGCTGAAGTCCAGTAGCGTCAAAATTGTTGCCTTTCGATTGTCGATGGCATATTTCAGGTCAACAGTTACTTTAATTAGAGCAGTGTTTGTGCTGTGATGTTTACGGAAACCGGATTGAAATTTGTCTTATAGGCTGAATTCATGCAAGTGTTCAGTGATTTGGTCATGAACAATATATTCAAGTGCTTTTGAAACAGCAGGCAGTATGCTAATTGGTCGGTAATCACTAGGTAGTTGCGGGTTTTCGATCTTAGGGATGGGTCGAATTAGGCTTCTTTTCCATGCAGTGGGATATATTCCGTTCACGAGGGAAAAATTAAATATGTCAGTTAAGACAGGTACTAAGATATCGGCAACATTCTTAATCATGGTTATACCGATACTGTCGTTGCCTATTGCATCAGAAGAGATTCTCATTATCGCTTTTCTTGCCGTATTTGTTGTTACATGTTTTAGATGGAAGGTATCGTTGTTAGTTATCCTGTTTGGGGATTCTTGTGGACGGTAATTATCAGCTGTGCTGGTATTCAGAGGTGCAGAGAAGAATTCATTTAATTCGTTAGCTGACACATGAAAAGTAGTTTCCGATTTTGCCTTTCCGACCCCCAAGCTACGGATATTCTTCCATAGAGTCGTGGGCGTCAGATCGCTGCATACAAGGGAGCGAGCGTGCCTGATTTTAGCATTGCGAATGCATTGTTTCACTCTGTTCCGTAGCTTTCTATATTCTTCGAAACGCTCGGGTTTCGGATCTGCCTTGAAACGCCTGTGGGCAGCATCCCTATTAGTCATCATTTGACGTAATTCAGCTGTCAGCCATGGAGCAGGAGATTTTCTTACACGGATTGTGCGCACAGGTGCATGTTTGTCATAGAGGGCAGTGAGTTTATCACCAAGTTCATTAATTTTGCCGTCGATTGTGGGTTTTCTGATTATTTGATGCCATGCGATTTCTGAGCAATCGGCTGTTAGAGCGTCAAGGTCAATACGTTTCATATTCGTACAAGTTATGTAACGCGATTTGATCCTTGGGGGCTGCACAGAGTAGGCCAGGAATATTACATCATGTGCTGAGAGGCCAGGGGCCGATGTTTGACCAACAGCTCTTACTTTGTCAGTCTGTTTCGTTGCGATTACGTCTATAAGAGTATGACTGTGCGCCGTATGGTGTGTAGGTTGTAATGGAAGAATGTTCATGCTATTGCAACTAAACAGTCTTCTTAGGTTTATTGCGGAGGGAGTGTCTCTTAGCAGGTCTATGTTCAAGTCACCCATTACGATGACATGTTCGTATTG
Organism: Schistocerca nitens; assembly: GCF_023898315.1. NCBI lineage: Eukaryota > Metazoa > Arthropoda > Insecta > Orthoptera > Acrididae > Schistocerca > Schistocerca nitens. Next base: position 476,537,702 of record NC_064618.1, on the reverse strand, counting down.
ACACTGAAGTGAATGTAATTCCGACTGGAAGGAACTCATTGAGCTTATTTTTGGCGGCTTGTACACGACGCCAGTCAAGAATTTCCGACGTTGTACATTTATTTCAATGAACATGAATTCAGCCTCTTTTTCTTCAGCAGGATTTGACGTACATAAGACTCTCGCTTTTAGATCTGTTCGTATATACGCGCCGACCCCGCCACCTCGCTTTTTTGATCTGTCTGCCCTAAGAAATGTGTACCCTGGGAGATGAAAAGATGCAGAGGATATGTGTGGTTTCAACCACGTTTCGGATAAGAGGATTACGTGGTACTTTAGTTGGTTGAAGAGGAGGCTAAGTTCTTCGTAATGTGCAGGTAAAGACTGGATGTTGCAGTGAGCTGCTAAAAGCTCTGACGCGTTCCGCTGAGCAGCCTGGAGTAGAGTGGCAGACTGGTTTGTCCCTTTGTTAGGCACTACCCACGAATGAACAATTTCACGACATAGCTACTTTTTACCGAAAAATGACGTAGTGAGGATGTGGCATAGCACAGCTGGAAAACAGAGGGCTTTTAACATACTATAGATGAAGATAAATTGGATATAAGATTTTCAGCTGCCCCAATACAACTTTTAACTGTAAGTGAATCCCTCCTTGTAGGAGAGTCACATGCAATGCCGATGTAACTGCTCAGGGTATGTTCTAACACGTATCGAAAGATAAATGATTCATTTGAAAGAAAACTCTCCAGTACTCACTGGCGCAACATGTGTTTCGAAGTTCTCTGTGACACGCACTCACCTTATTTAGCTGAGACATTGCATACAAAATTTGAAAATAATATGGTTGCTGAAGGTAATTCCCAGAAAGGTTAATTCTGCTGACGGCAGTTCACTATACTTATCTTGCAGTCGTACGTGGTACTTCAGAGAACAAAGCGTAAGTGATCGTATGGGTAAATAAGGTGTGAGAAATGACTTTGTGAAGAAAACAGTTCATGAGAGATTTGATTTATATTAAGCTGTTAGTCATAAAATAAATATGAAAGCTCCTGAATAATGCATTTTAACGTCCTCTGACTACATGGCTGTATCGTACCACACGTTTACAAAGACAGAAAAATAATCTCACATGCTTTCTAATCTCTGCTTGTTTCACGACATGAGGTTTTGATTGTCCTTGTCAGATGCAATGGATAGCAACTATCACTCGTTGTTAGAAATAATTTTTTTCGACGAGCTGGGTCGAAACCTCTCTCAGATTTTATAAAGGCAATATGAATTCCTAGATTAAATGCTCTTTACCTTTATACGAGGAGAAATAGTGTCAGTACACGTATGTACGTCTATTCTTAAATCCACAATAATCCTTTAGGAGAAGTGCCTTGGCTAAATGGTTCAAATAGCTCTGAGCACTATGGGACTTAGCATCTGTGGTCATCAGTCCTCTAGAACTTAGAACTACTTAAACCTAACTAACCTAAGGACATCACACACATCCATGCCCGAGGCAGGATTCGAACCTGCGACCGTAGTGGTCACGCGGTTCCAGACTGAAGCGCCTAGTACCACACGGCCACACCGACCGGCAGAAGTGCCTTCTTTAAAATTTTTGACTTGGTATTATATGCAGTATTCAAGAGACTAATACCTCTGCAGTTTCCTCATTCACTCCTACGGCTGTTTTCGAACAGAGAAATTACTTCCACCGCATTTCTTACGCTAGTGATTTGGCACGTGTTGATAAGATGCAGGAACCTAAGATGAAAGGAAGTTTGCGTATCTGATGTACTCTACACATCATTTATTGCGGAAAATTGTTATGACCACTGTAGCATTTATTCATTAATAGCATATTCTAAAAACAAAAATCACACTTCAGTTTAGGTAAGTCTCCTTTATTGGCCGCTCAGTTCTCTTTAATGTGTTCTCCGCTTTGGGTCTCACTATTCTAAGTGTACGAGTTTAATCACTGTGCCAACTCGCTCGGTGTCTTCACCAAGAACAGAACGGGAACGTTGTGCATGTGGTGGCTGTTTTCTGCAAAAGAACTACTAACAATCAGTCAGTATTACCATCACGTCCGCACGCTGAAATAACTTCAGATGTGATTTTGTCAAGCAAATTATCGCTTTCAGCACTGGCTTTGGAGAAAGTGCTACATTTATCAGAGTTGTTGTTCACCAGTGGTAAACACATATACTTGGCCAATTCTCTCTCGCGTCACAACGAAAATTTCAAAGCGCATTTGATAGCGACGTGTGCATCCTCTCCAGCCCGACTACTGAACACTGCGGAATATACACACTGCCTGCTGGCTAAAACGAGAATTGACAGCGATGGCTTTCGGAACGCAACAGAAAGCAACGACGCGTGACACCGAAACAAAAACAAGGCCCGTGCCGCCTATACAAGAGGCCACGGGAGAGGGCGACGTGGTTTCGCTTTGGGAGGAGATATACAAGACGCTCCAGGCAACTACATCGTTAAACGTCTTACACAACTTGATTGTACCGTGCCAAGTGGCGCAGTGGTTAGCACACTGGACTCGCATTCGGGAGGACGGCGGTTCAGTCCCATGTCCGGCCATTCTGATTTAGATTTTACGTGATTTCCCTAAATATCTTCAGGCAAATGCTGGGATGGTTCCTTTGAAGAGAGCACGGCCGACTTCCATCCTCATCCTTCCCTAATTTGATGAGACCGATGACCTATCTGTTTGGTCTCCTTCCCCAAAACAACCCAGCCCAAACCAACTTAAGTGTAAATAGATCAAGAGCCAACTGGAGGCGTGACTGGTAACGAACATTCTATGGAAATTAAAAGAGAAAAATAAGTAATTTTATTATTATTATTATTGTTCCTGTTGTTGTTGTTGCTGCTGTTATTGTCGTTACAACAGCAAACAAGGTAAATGAAAACAATAAGCTGGATATTGTATTGTATCACCAGTGGGAGACTTCCCGAGTTTCTGGGACGCCGTGATGTCTCGGAGGATGATTGGTACAAATCCCAGACAAAAGAGTTTTCTAGTTCGCAAATGGATATGTTATGAGTGTTAAAGGTTTTCAGATTGCACTAAGACCTTCCGGTACCGCTTACAGAACAAGTGATATCACTTTCACTGCTTTACGCCAGGATCGCTGTAGTTTGAATTTCAAGCCCTTCTGCGTGGCAAGTTTTCCGTTTAGTTTCTCGTCGATTCTGCTGTCACTTGGAATGGCAATGTGAGTGAGTCACACTTCCTTTTTCTCAACAGTTGTCATTTTAGATTTGTTGTGTTCCAGTATTCGATATGTCTTCAGCTGGAGGTCCCACAGTAATTTGGTGCGTTCGTTTCAGAAAACATTTTTTGGCTTATGGTCTCACCCGTTCCATCCCAGTATCGGATCACGCGTGCCACAGCATTGCGACTCCGTTTGTAATCAGTGTCACAAGACGTTTTGAAGCAACTCAAGATATGGTCACTTGTTTCCTAGGCTTCTTTGCAGAACCTACGCTTCAGGTCTTTTGCGGGTTTCTTGATTTTAGCTTTGATAAAGTTAAAAAATGTTCAAATGTGTGTGAAATCTTATGGGACTTACCTGCTAACATCATCAGTCCCTAAGATTACACACTACTTAACCTAAATTATCCTAAGGACAAACACACACACCCATGCCCGAGGGAGGACTCGAACCTCCTCCGGGACCAGCCGCACAGTCCATGACTGCAGCGCCTTTGACCGCTCGGCTAATCCCGCGCGGTTTTGATGAATGCCTTGCTCCCAGGAAGCAAAACTCAAATCCCTCAGTTTCCTTCTTTAGGGTTCCGTCGGTCAGCCAAGATCAGATATTTTCGTTATATATTTTCCTTTGATCTTCTCCAAAAACTGTCCATGGAATGCTTTATTGCGCAGGTTTTCAGTCTACCAATTGGGTGTAGGTTTCTGTCAGTCTAGCACTGGAGTGTAGATTTCTGATACTGGATCTTGTTTTTCAGCCCTTTTCTGTTGTTGACTTCATTCAGACCCGACTCTTGGCTATCTTTCGCATTGTCTACCGATGCATGCTTCTCTTCTTCCAACGTCTGCCTCACTTGAAACTGATCGCTTGAAGGCAGGTGTCGTATAACACCTGATTTCCTTGGAAAGTACAACATATCGACGTTACTGCATGGTTCAAGCTCTTGGTGATTTGTCACGAGCTTTTTTTTTGTTTTTGGTTTTCCTGATTATAATGAATTACTTGTTTCCAGTTCACGATTCATGTAGTTTATCTGTTGATGGGAATTATTATTGTTATTGTTATCGCTGATCTATTTGGAGTGCGTTGTTATGTCACCGGTTTCCTTTCCAGCCTCAAAACACAGTGTAGGAAATAGCTGCTGTTTGTTTGTTTATGTAGGAACCTTTGTCACATTCGTCGCTTAACATGAAAGAAACTGCAGTTTGAACCTCGAATTTATGACTGTAGCCAACGGAATATTTCTAGCCGTAGAGAACAATAATTCGTGTTAATGAATCCTTTATGATTTACAACTCATAACTCAGACCTCAAGGTTAATGAATTAGACTACTTAATTAGAATGAGAATGAAGTAAGTTGGCCCGTCACTGTACAGTGGGCGAAGGGAAGGGGAAAACGGTAGCGGTGAGGACTCCAGTCTGAAAGAGCAGTGTGAAGTAGGATAGATAGAGTTCAATAGCTGAAGCCTGTGCGCAAAAACATATCTCGCGTAACTATCAAGCTACAGTTAGTTTGGGAAAGGTAATATGAACAAGTTATGCCAATGTGAACAATAATTAATTCGACAAATACATATGTTCAGAATCAACAGTTTTTCACTAATGTATTGGAAAAGAAATAGTAGCATAAACAAAGCATCAACTACAGAAAAATAGGTTCGACCCCATGCTTCCACAAGGAAACTTTGTGGAACGAAGAAAGATAAAAAAATGTAGTTTGCCAGACACTGTTACTACAGACAGTGTTACTACAGTACTGACAATGTGAAATGAGGAACATGTGTCACGTAGAAATTATGTTTCAGTTCACCAACATCTGTTCAGCAGTAGAGCCTACCACACAAAAATAAAGTTTTCTTCTCCTTCTTCCGCGTCGTTCGAGAGTAGTAAAGCTCCGAGAAGTACCAGCAATTATATATGAAATCTTCACGGGTTGTCAGCCGAGTGGCGAGCAGCTATGTTTTCCCACATAAGCCTCAAATAGTCTAAACCCTGATCTCCCACAGTGAAACCTCTTTACACTTCGCTTATATTCAGTTTATTGTGTGAATGAATTTGGTAGCGGTCCTCGCTACATGCTCAAGCACAGTTTTTTTTATTTACAGCCGCTATTTAAAGCCGGTGCATATAGTCCGACTGCCTTATTATGAAGAACTTACTATGTTCGTGTGGGGTGGATTCGCCCAGTGCTGACTACGAGGATCCTTTTCTTTGCAAGTAAGACCTTACTTTCCGCGAGGTCCTTCAACCTAGAAATTACTTATTAGTAGAAAACGAAAGGTGGGTTAAATAAACTGAACGTCATCAAAATCAGTTTCTGTCATTGCGAATACTAGCAACACGAGTCATATTATGGGTTCCGCCCTGGACATCTACAGACAAAGCATGAATGTAGGACCCTAAGTACTGGACAGCATTCTAATACCTATCCCCGTTGCCACGCATATAAACCTCACGATAGTCTAAACCCTGATCTCCCACAGTGAAACCTCTTTACATTTCACTAACCATTTGATTCCTGGCTTGGCACAATTCTCCTCGGCGCACTGGCAATACTTATTTAACTTTCAACAGTGATGTTCGGGCCACGTATAAAACAAAAGTACACTACTCGCCATTAAAATTGCCACACCAAGAAGAAATGCAGATGATAAACGAGTATTCATTGGACAAATATATTATACTAGAACTGGCATGTGATTACATTTTCACACAATTTGGGTGGATAGATCCTGAGAAATCACTATCCAGAACAACCACCTCTGGTTGATACGCCTGGGCATTGGGTCAAACAGAGCTTGGATGGCGTGTACATGTACAGCTGCCCATTCAGCTTCAACACGATACCACAGTTCATCAAGAGTAGTAGTGACTGGCGTATTTTGACGAGCCAGTTGCTCGGCCACCATTGACCAGACGTTTTCAGTATGTGAGGGAACTGGAGAATGTGCTGGCCAGAGCAACAGTCGAACATTTTCTGTACCCAGAAAGGCCCGTACAGGACCTGCAACATGCGGTAGTGCATTATCCTGCTGAAATGTAGAGTTTCGCAGGGATCGAATGAAGGGTAGAGCTACGGGCCGTAACACATCTCAATGTAACGTCCACTGTTCAAAGTGCCGTCAATGCGAACACGAACTGACCGAGACGTGTAACCAATGGCACCACGTACCATCACGCCGGGTGATACGCCAGTATGGTGACGACGAATACACGCTTCCAATGTGCGTTCACCGCGACGTCGCCAAACACGGATGCGACCATCACGATGCTGTAAACAGAACCTGGATTCATCCGAAAAAATGACGTTTTGCCATTCGTGCACCCACGTTCGTCGTTGAGTACACCATCGCAGGCGCTTCTGTCTATGATGCAGCGCCAAGGGTAAACTTAGCCATGGTCTCAGAGCTGATAGTCCATGTTCCTGTAAACGTCGTCGAACTGTTCGTGCAGATGGTTGTTGTCTTGCAAACGTCCTCATCTGTTGACTCAGGGATCGAGACGAAGCTGCACGATCCGTTACAGCCATGCGGATAAGATGCCTGTAATCTTGACTGCTAGTGAAACGAGGCCCTTGGGTTCCAGCACGGCGTTCCGTATTACCCTCCTGAACCCACCGATTCAATATTCTGCTAACAGTCATTGGATCTCTACCAACGCGAGCAGCAATGTCGCGATACGAGAAACCGCAATCGCAATAGGCTACAATCCGACCTTTATCAAAGTCGGAAACGTGATGGTACGCATTTCTCCTCCTTACACGAGGCAACACAACAACGTTTCACCAGGCAAGCCCGGTCAACTGCTGTTTGTGTATGATAAATCGGTTGGAAACTTTCCTCATGTCCGCACGTTGTAGGTGTCGCCACCGGCGTCAGCCTTGTGTGAATGCTCTGAAGAGCTAATCATTTGAATATCACAGCATCGTCTTCATTTCCGTTAAATGTCGCGACTGTAGCACGTCATCTTCGTGGTGTAGCAATTTTAATGACCGGTAGTGTATTTTTTAGCTTCACTGTTTCGGTTACACACACATGTAGAAATTTCAGTGTATTCTTCACAGTTTGAAGTTCCGGCACATTGCCTTCAGTCTACTACTGTCACACTCTTTCTACATTAAATATTACTTGACCACTTGTGTGTCCCATCATCCTTCTCGATTATTACTATTTGTTATTTTTAATTCTACGCATTGGGAAACAAAGCAGTCTGTTGGTCGAATACCCTTCTCTCAGGTACTGACACAAGCTAACAGAATTGCTAGTAACACTACAGAGGTAAATTACTAATAGTACCGAGTATGGAGTATAGTGGAACGAATACGGTTTTCATTATCGTTCGAATATGAAAATTTGAGACAAATGTAACGTCATTTGGATCACAGGCTGTAGTGAAAGGAAATACGTAGCTATATGTTACTTACTTCAACTTTAGATCAATAATCTACACATTAATTCGGGAATAAATTTTCAAACCGTGAAAACGTTTCATTTATTGAGACACTGAGATTTCAAGCTAGTGAGTAAATTCGTGAAATCAATTGTCATTCACATAGCGAACCCCAATCATTCATATTTTTAAATCAGTTTACTCTTTTGCAAATCAGCCGAATATACTATAAGCGGCCGTCACGAAAACAGTCAGATCAAGGTCATCCCTCGGTCCTGAAGTATTACCAGTTAGTGATAATTTCGAATGTTAGTTAAACTAACGTAAAATATATTAGAAAACTATATTTTTGGTCTAGAACATCATGGAGTGCTTTCTACAAGGAAATTCTTGTCAGCTGCTGCGGAAAAATTTAAAACGTAACGCTACTAGAAATTCTGAAGGAAAATTATTTTTTACTTCAATCTATAGAAGAAAACAGAAGCACTGACAAATTACTACTGAAAATAATATATAAACATTCTCAAAGTTTATGGACGCATGTGATGCATATGTTATGGCGAAAAGTAATAGTTATTACGAGACAAAAAATAAAATACCATAAGAGGTAAGGAAAGATGTCATCGCTGGTGAATTTAAGTTTAATTGGACCCCGAAGAAACTTCGAGCAAGAATGTGACTAAACCTCTATGAAACTGTTTTGGTAACATCTGACACATCTTTGCTATTCCGTTTCACGTATGAAGGCATTTTATTTACCAGAGACTCCGTGCTCGACAGCGAGCGAGTATGTATTTTATGTTTGTATTTTAATGTATTTATTTTAATTCCAAAGCCGGCCGGTGTGGCCGTGCGGTTCTAGGCGCTTCAGTCTGGAACCGCGTCACCGCTACGGTCGCAGGTTCGAATCCTGCCTCGGGCATGGATGTGTGTGATGTCCTTAGGTTACTTAAGTTTAAGTAGTTTTAAGTTCCAGGCGTCTGATGACCTCATACGTTAAGTAGCATAGTGCTCAGAGCCATTTGAACCATTTTTTAATTCCAACGGCTCGCGTAAATACGACCGAGAATATTCCTTACCTCCCAAGAATTTTTATTTCCAGCTTCTACTGGCGTTTCGACACAATACCCATCATCCTAATCACCCATATGCGCTATATAAAAGTACCTGCAGGTACTTGCAGGCAGATATTTCGGTTGAAGTCGACAAAAATATGTTTTTACGTGTGATTTTGTGGAACCTAAGTTTTATCAAATGGCTCTGAGCACTATGGGACTCAACATCTTAGGTCATAAGTCCCCTAGAACTTAGAACTACTTAAACCTAACTAACCTAAGGACATCACACACACCCATGCCCGAGGCAGGATTCGAACCTGCGACCGTAGCAGTCCCGCGGTTCCGGACGGCAGCGCCAGAACCGCTAGACCACCGTGGCCGGCCCTAAGTTTCATCGAAATATAGAAGTAGACTATTGCCCTCAGCAAGGAGGAAGTCAATTTTACACAAAACTTCATTCTTGCTGCTGCTGTGTATCTGCATACCATTAAAATTTTTTGTCCATCTTTCTACGTTCTGATTCAGAAACCGGATCAGCGGAGGAAAAAATGAACGAATGTCTCTGTCCACCTTTGTACCTTCTGAGGCGGAAACCAAGTAACGGCCAAAAGAATGAGCTGAGGTCTCGTAGCCATAATAAGTCGTTTTTTCACGGAGGTCACTGCATTTATCTAGCCGTCGGATACTCTCCTGTGTCGTAGTTTTGAAGTACGGCTCTACCCACTCAGTATTTGTCAACAGCGTCATAATCCGTAATTTCCGTTCTCATTTATATCCCTTGCTTGGAGAATCAAAATACGTGTTTTATTATATTTTACTTAATTAATTAATTTACTTAAGAAATTTTGTTTAAGAAAATTCTCTGCTCTTATTTATTTTTGGTATTTTCAGTTATGATTTTCAGTGGTTTTACTTAGGTTTTATCGTCAGTCTTTTAAAAGCTTAAGAATAACTGTTCAAAGTGGTTCAAATGGCTCCGAGCACAATGGGACTAAGCGTCGGAGGTCATCAGCCCCCTACAAGTTAGAACTACTTAAACGTAACACATCCATGCCCGAGGCAGGATTCAAACCTGCGACAGCAGCGGTCGCGCGGTTCCAGACTGAAGCGCCTAGAACCGCCAAGAATATAAGTCTGGGTTTTAAATACCACAGGAGAGATAGATATATGTCCCGCAGCGTCGATCGCGCTGATACGCCTCGTCGGAGCTGCTCCACCTGAAATACCTAAAATGTTTATTTCGCTACGATGATCATTCGGCACAACTAGGTGCTATGTTGTGTGATGCATATGAATTGATGTGTCTAATTTGTTTTTCAACGAAAAGTTTACTGCTTCTGATATATTCTCTCCAAGAATATTGAAATTGTAAAGATGCAGGCTCGCAGTATCAATACACACTGCACATCCGATCGCTCTCCGTTAGGTGACATTTGAAGAATTTTTGTCAGATCTTTTATAAATTGATAAATACACACCTTGAATGCGTATTATTTTCTTGAATTTGTTTATTGTGTCATCGACTAAGTAAACATTCACAATGGAGCTTACAAGGGAACCTCCCCATCGCACCCCCTCAGATTTAGTTATAAGTTGGCACAGTGGATAGGCCTTGAAAAACTGAACAAAGATCTGTAAGCGTAGGCTTCCGCGGCCGTTGTCTTCTTCAATAAAATTCTTCAGGGTATCAGACCACATCGTCATAATTTAAAATGCGCCAACGTTTCGGCCAGCGTTGCAGCTAGCCTTCATCAGGGCCTTACGTTAACTGCTAAATGAACACACTTGGTTCCTTAAATAACTGCACGAGAAAACCGTGTCGTTACTTGATTGGCTGTAAAAGGAGGAGGAGGAGGGTTGAAAGGTATGCTTTATTGGTGTTTCCTTTATTATCTGTCATTGGCTGAAATAGCTGTTTTCTATTGGTCTTTATATTAATCCACCCCATTGGAGGAGACGGACGAATAGCGAACAGGTGATGGCTATGACGTCACACTGTTTCCATGCTGTCCAGAAGCCGGCTGCGGCGTGCCATTGCTTTGTGTGCTCGCGACCACTACTGCGGCTCTCCGCGTGTCTGCATGGGCCGCCACGGCTCTGCCGCCGCTCCGTAGCCCTGCTATTGCAGGCAGCCAAGACCTCGGAAGCTTGTACCCGTCCTCTCTATTCATGTTGGCGGGTCTTTTGGCTATTTCTATCGCCTCTCTAATCTTTCTTTTGAAAGTGAGAGGCTGTTTCGCCAGGACGCGGGCTTCTTGAAAAAATATTGGTTTCCCGCACTCGTCTCGGTGTTCCGCCACTGCTGACTTAGTGTGTTGTTTCAGGCGGATATATCTTTCATGTTCCGCGAGCCTTGTGCTAATCGGACGTCCCGTCTCACCTATGTAGACTAATCCACACGCACAACCAATTTCATACACGCCCGCTGTGTGTAGTTTGTCAACTGCATCCTTGGTAGAACCGAGCATGTCTGATATTTTGTTTCTGCTTCGGAAAATTGGTTTGATGTCGGCTTTTCGTAGAATTTTGCCAATACGTTCGGTGACCCCTTGTACATATGGTAACACAGCAATGCTCTGTGCCTCCTTCTCCTCTTCCCTATTAGTCTTCTCCCTTGTTGACATGGTGCTGTCTATCATCTGCTTCCCATAGCCATTCGTTCCGAAAATGGAGCTGAGGCGTTCAAGTTCTGTCTTCAGATGTTCTTCGTCGCTTATCCTGTACGCTCTCTTCGTTAGCGTGTGCAGGGCGGTCTTCTTCTGCGTGGGATGATGGTGGAAGGAGGCGTGAAGGTACCTGTCCGTATTGGTTGGTTTCCTGTACACTTTGTGGCCAAGTTTACCATCAGGTTTTCGATAAACTTCCACGTCGAGAAAAGGCAGCACCCCATTCTTCTCTGTTTCCATTGTAAACTGCATTTTTCTATGCTGTTGGTTAAGGTGCTTGTGGAAGTTCTGTAACTCCTCTTCTCCGTGGGGCCAGATGACGAAAGTATCATCGACATAGCGAAGCCAACAATTTGGACGTAATGGTGCGGACTGGAGGGCTGTTTCCTCAAATGCCTCCATGAAAATTTCTGCTGCGATAGGCGATAGGGGTGAGCCCATAGCTACACCGTCAGTTTGTTCATAAAATTGACCTCTACACTTGAAATAGGTGGTCGTCAGACAGTGGCGCACAAGCTCACATATATCAGGTGCCACGCGTTCTTCTAGGATGTTCACAGTATCTGACACTGCGACATTCGTGAATAGGGATTTGACGTTGAAACTAACCATCAGATCTTGGTCCGTAACACGCATTTCCTTTAGGAGAGACACGAAGTGAGTGGAATCCTTAACGTAGGACTCGGTTTGATGCACTAGGTGTCGGAACCTAGGTGCCAGTTCTTTCGCTAGGTAGTAGGTCGGCGAACTTATACTGTTTACTATGGGTCTTAAGGGGAAGTCGGTTTTATGTACCTTCGGTACACCATATATCCTTGGTGCCTGTGTCACTTGCGGGATGAATCTTTTGGCCTTGCCGAAGTTGATTCTAGAGGGCTTGAGCAGTGCCTGCGTCGTTTTGATTACCTTGGCCGTCGGATCTCCCTGAAGTTTCTTGTAGATAGGTTCTGCGAGAATATCTTCCATTCGTTTGTTGTAATCAGTTGTGTCCAAGACTACAGTGGCGTTGCCCTTATCTGCCTGTACCACTACTAAGTGGGGGTTGTCCCTGAGTTCCTTGATGGCATGGTATTCCTCAGCGTTGATGTTTTGCTTCGGTGGCTTTGCTTTAATCAGAACTCTGACCGTTTCCTGCCGGATCTTCTCCGCCTCGGCCTGTGGCAGATGACGTACCGAAGCCTCTACGGATTCTATGATATCTTCTTTTGGAACTCGCTTAGGTGCGACTGCGAAATTCATCCCCTTGGCCAGAATTGCTGCGGTTGCTTCGCTCAAGGTGTGGCTGGAGAGGTTGACCACTGTCCGTCGCCTGTCCAGCGTCAATGTTTCGTCCGTGGCTTTCTGTTGTAGTTTGTCGTACTTTCTCATCTGGCGGTTAGTAATACTATTGCTGGTCCTTGATGCTTGCTGAAAGGTTAACCTGTCGACTTTATCCCAGTCTTCCATCTGAAGTTTTCCGGCCAGAAATATGTGCAGATCACACAAATTCCGGTTGTGAGCATCGAGACTTATGCGGATGTGGCGGATCCTTTCCCGTAGCAATGCTTTACTGGCTTTAACACAGATATTCCTCGCCTTGTTCGTTTTTATGTGAGACGTCAACCGCAAAGAATACGGCACAACACTCGTGTCTCTGCATCTCTTCAAAAAAGCAAGGTCATTCAGCAGTTTACATCTTTTTAAACGCAGTGCTTCTAACTTCTAGATGTTTCTGTGGATTTCCTGCCCATACAGGTTGGTTAAATGTAAGCGTAGGCTTTCGCGGCCGTTGTCTTCTTCAATAAAATTCTTCAGGGTATCAGAACTCATCGTCATAATTTAAAATGCGCCAACGTTTCGGCCAGCGTTGCAGCTAGCCTTCATCAGGGCCTTACGTTAACTGCTAAATGAACACACTTGGTTTCTTAAATAACTGCACGAGAAAACCGTGTCGTTACTTGATTGGCTGTAAAAGGAGGAGGAGGAGGGGTGAAAGGTATGCTTTATTGGTGTTTCCTTTATTATCTGTCATTGGCTGAAATAGCTGTTTTCTATTGGTCTTTATATTAATCCACCCCATTGGAGGAGACGGACGAATAGCGAACAGGTGATGGCTGTGACGTCACACTGTTTCCATGCTGTCCAGAAGCCGGCTGCGGCGTGCCATTGCTTTGTGTGCTCGCGACCACTACTGCGGCTCTCCGCGTGTCTGCATGGGCCGCCACGGCTCTGCCGCCGCTCCGTAGCCCTGCTATTGCAGGCAGCCAAGACCTCGGAAGCTTGTACCCGTCCTCTCTATTCATGTTGGCGGGTCTTTTGGCTATTTCTATCGCCTCTCTAATCTTTCTTTTGAAAGTGAGAGGCTGTTTCGCCAGGACGCGGGCTTCTTGAAAAAATATTGGTTTCCCGCACTCGTCTCGGTGTTCCGCCACTGCTGACTTAGTGTGTTGTTTCAGGCGGATATATCTTTCATGTTCCGCGAGCCTTGTGCTAATCGGACGTCCCGTCTCACCTATGTAGACTAATCCACACGCACAACCAATTTCATACACGCCAGCTGTGTGTAGTTTGTCAACTGCATCCTTGGTAGAACCGAGCATGTCTGATATTTTGTTTCTGCTTCGGAAAATTGGTTTGATGTCGGCTTTTCGTAGAATTTTGCCAATACGTTCGGTGACCCCTTGTACATATGGTAACACAGCAATGCTCTGTGCTTCCTTCTCCTCTTCCCTATTAGTCTTCTCCCTTGTTGACATGGTGCTGTCTATCATCTGCTTCCCATAGCCATTCGTTCCGAAAATGGAGATGAGGCGTTCAAGTTCTCTCTTCAGATGTTCTTCGTCGCTTATCCTGTACGCTCTCTTCGTTAGCGTGTGCAGGGCGGACTTCTTCTGCGTGGGATGATGGTGGGAGGAGGCGTGAAGGTACCTGTCCGTATTGGTTGGTTTCCTGTACACTTTGTGGCCAAGTTTACCATCAGGTTTTCGATAAACTTCCACGTCGAGAAAAGGCAGCACCCCATTCTTCTCTGTTTCCATTGTAAACTGCATTTTTCTATGCTGTTTGTTAAGGTGCTAGTGGAAGTTCTGTAACTCCTCTTCTCCGTGGGGCCAGATGACGAAAGTATCATCGACATAGCGAAGCCAACAATTTGGACGTAATGGTGCGGACTGGAGGGCTGTTTCCTCAAATGCCTCCATGAAAATTTCTGCTGCGATAGGCGATAGGGGTGAGCCCATAGCTACACCGTCAGTTTGTTCATAAAATTGACCTCTACACTTGAAATAGGTGGTCGTCAGACAGTGGCGCACAAGCTCACATATATCAGGTGCCACGCGTTCTTCTAGGATGTTCACAGTAACTGACACTGGGACATTAGTGAATAGGGATTTGACGTCGAAACTAACCATCAGATCTTGGTCCGTAACACGCATTTCCTTTAGGAGAGACACGAAGTGAGTGGAATCCTTAACGTAGGACTCGGTTTGATGCACTAGGTGTCGGAGCCTAGGTGCCAGTTCTTTCGCTAGGTAGTAGGTCGGCGAAAGGCTTTGCTGTATTCAGAACTCGGACCGTTTCCTGCCGGATCTTCTCCGCCTCGGCCTGTGGCAGATGACGTACCGAAGCCTCTACGGATTCTATGATATCTTCTTTTGGAACTCGCTTAGGTGCGACTGCGAAATTCATCCCCTTGGCCAGAATTGCTGCGGTTGCTTCGCTCAAGGTGTGGCTGGAGAGGTTGACCACTGTCCGTCGCCTGTCCAGCGTCAATGTTTCGTCCGTGGCTTTCTGTTGTAGTTTGTCGTACTTTCTCATCTGGCGGTTAGTAATACTATTGCTGGTTCTTGATGCTTACTGAAAGGTTAACCTGTGTGACGTCACAGCCATCACCTCTCCGCTATTCGTCCGTCTCCTCCAATGGGGTGGATTAATATAAAGACCAATAGAAAACAGCTATTTCAGCCAATGACAGATAATAAAGGAAACACCAATAAAGCATACCTTTCACCCCTCCTCCTCCTCCTCTTACAGCCAATCAAGTAACGACACGGTTTTCTCGTGCAGTTATTTAAGGAACCAAGTGTGTTCATTTAGCAGTTAACGTAAGGCCCTGATGAAGGCTAGCTGCAACGCTGGCCGAAACGTTGGCGCATTTTAAATTATGACGATGCGGTCTGATACCCTGAAGAATTTTATTGAAGAAGACAACGGCCGCGGAAGCCTATGCTTACATTTAACCAACCTGTATGGGCAGGAAATCCACGGAAACATCAAGAAGTTAGAAGCACTGCAATTATAAAGATGTAAACTGCTGAATGAAATGGCTCTGAGCACTATGGGACTCAACTGCTGAGGTCATTAGTCCCCTAGAACTTAGAACTAGTTAAACCTAACTAACCAAAGGACATCACAAACATCCATGCCCGAGGCAGGATTCGAACCTGCGACCGTAGCAGTCTTGCGGTTCCAGACTGCAGCGCCTTTAACCGCACAGCCACTTCGGCCGGCCTGCTGAATGACCTTGCTTTTTTGAAGAGATGCAGAGACACGAGTGTTGTGCCGTATTCTTTGCGGTTGACGTCTCACATAAAAACGAACAAGGCGAGGAATATCTGTGTTAAAGCCAGTAAAGCATTGCTACGGGAAAGGTTCCGCCACATCCGCATAAGTCTCGATGCTCACAACAGGAATTTGTGTGATCTGCACCTATTTCTGGCCGGAAAACTTCAGATGGAAGACTGGGATAAAGTCGACAGGTTAACCTTTCAGCAAGCATCAAGGACCAGCAATAGTATTACTAACCGCCAGATGAGAAAGTACGACAAACTACAACAGAAAGCCACGGACGAAACATTGACGCTGGACAGGCGACGGACAGTGGTCAACCTCTCCAGCCACACCTTGAGCGAAGCAACCGCAGCAATTCTGGCCAAGGGGATGAATTTCGCAGTCGCACCTAAGCGAGTTCCAAAAGAAGATATCATAGAATCCGTAGAGGCTTCGGTACGTCATCTGCCACAGGCCGAGGCGGAGAAGATCCGGCAGGAAACGGTCAGAGTTCTGAATAAAGCAAAGCCACCGAAGCAAAACATCAACGCTGAGGAATACCATGCCATCAAGGAACTCAGGGACAACCCCCACTTAGTAGTGGTACAGGCAGATAAGGGCAACGCCACTGTAGTCTTGGACACAACTGATTACAACAAACGAATGGAAGATATTCTCGCAGAACCTATCTACAAGAAACTTCAGGGAGATCCGACGGCCAAGGTAATCAAAACGACGCAGGCACTGCTCATGCACTCTACAATCAACTTCGACAAGGCCAGAAGATTCATCCCGCAAGTGACACAGGCACCAAGGATATATGGTGTACCGAAGGTACACAAAACCGACTTCCCCTTAAGGCCCATAGTAAACAGTATAAATTCGCCGACCTACTACCTAGCGAAAGAACTGGCACCTAGGCTCCGACACCTAGTGCATCAAACCGAGTCTTACGTTAAGGATTCCACTCACTTCGTGTCTCTCCTAAAGGAAATGCGTGTTACGGACCAAGATCTGATGGTTAGTTTCGACGTCAAATCCCTATTCACGAGTGTCCCAATGTCAGATACTGTGAACATCCTAGAAGAAAGCGTGGCACCTGATATATGTGAGCTTTTGCGCCACTGTCTGACGACCACCTATTTCAAGTGTAGAGGTCAATTTTATGAACAAACTGACGGTGTAGCTATGGGCTCACCCCTATCGCCTATCGCAGCAGAAATTTTCATGGAGGCATTTGAGGAAACAGCCCTCCAGTCCGCACCATTACGTCCAAATTGTTGGCTTCGCTATGTCGATGATACTTTCGTCATCTGGCCCCACGGAGAAGAGGAGTTACAGAACTTCCACTAGCACCTTAACCAACAGCATAGAAAAATGCAGTTTACAGTGGAAACAGAGAAGAATGGGGTGCGCCTTTTCTCGACGTGGAAGTTTATCGAAAACCTGATGGTAAACTTGGCCACAAAGTGTACAGGAAACCAACCAATACGGACAGGTACCTTCACGCCTCCTCCCACCATCATCCCACGCAGAAGAAGTCCGCCCTGCACACGCTAACGAAGAGAGCGTACAGGATAAGCGACGAAGAACATCTGAAGACAGAACTTGAACGCCTTAGGTCCATTTTCGGAACGAATGGCTATGGGAAGCAGATGATAGACAGCACCATGTCAACAAGGGAGAAGACTAATAGGGAAGAGGAGAAGGAGGCACAGAGCATTGCTGTGTTACCATATGTACAAGGGGTCACCGAACGTATTGGCAAAATTCTACGAAAAGCCGACATCAAACCAATTTTCCGAAGCAGAAACAAAATATCAGACATGCTCGGTTCTACCAAGGATGCAGTTGACAAACTACACACAGCTGGCGTGTATGAAATTGGTTGTGCGTGTGGATTAGTCTACATAGGTGAGACGGGACGTCCGATTAGCACAAGGCTCGCGGAACATGAAAGATATATCCGCCTGAAACAACACACTAAGTCAGCAGTGGCGGAACACCGAGACGAGTGCGGGAAACCAATATTTTTTCAAGAAGCCCGCGTCCTGGCGAAACAGCCTCTCACTTTCAAAAGAAAGATTAGAGAGGCGATAGAAATAGCCAAAAGACCCGCCAACATGAATAGAGAGGACGGGTACAAGCTTCCGAGGTCTTGGCTGCCTGCAATAGCAGGGCTACGGAGCGGCGGCAGAGCCGTGGCGGCCCATGCAGACACGCGGAGAGCCGCAGTAGTGGTCGCGAGCACACAAAGCAATGGCACGCCGCAGCCGGCTTCTGGACAGCATGGAAACAGTGTGACGTCACAGCCATCACCTGTTCGCTATTCGTCCGTCTCCTCCAATGGGGTGGATTAATATAAAGACCAATAGAAAACAGCTATTTCAGCCAATGACAGATAATAAAGGAAACACCAATAAAGCATACCTTTCACCCCTCCTCCTCCTCCTTTTACAGCCAATCAAGTAACGACACGGTTTTCTCGTGCAGTTATTTAAGAAACCAAGTGTGTTCATTTAGCAGTTAACGTAAGGCCCTGATGAAGGCTAGCTGCAACGCTGGCCGAAACGTTGGCGCATTTCAAATTATGACGATGCGGTCTGATACCCTGAAGAATTTTATTGAAGTGAACAAAGATCAATCGAGAAAACAGGAAGAAGTTATGTGGAACTAAGAAAAAATAAGCAAAATATACAAACTGAGTAGTCCATGTGCAACATGTGCAACATCAGGGACAGTGTAAGCACATTGTCGTCGTGGTCCCGTGGTTAGCGTGGTTCAAGTCTTCCCTCGAGTGAAAATTTTACTTTCTTTATTTTCGCGAAGTTATGATCTTTCCGTTCGTTCGTTGACGTCACTGTACACTGTAATAAGTTTAGCGTCTGTGTTTTGCGACAGCACCGCAAAACCGTGCGATTAGTAGAAGAAAGGACGTGCCTCTCCAATGGGAACCGAAAACATTTGATCGCAACGTCATAGGTCAACCGATTCCTCCACAGAAAAACCCGTCCGATATATTCTATACGACACTGGTGACGGAATGTGCGTCACATGACAGGAATTTGTTGTCGACCCACCTAACAAGTACACTTGGCGAATGGGTAAAAAGATTCTTCTACCTTGCCCGATTTAGGTTTTCTTGTGGATGTGATAATCACTCCCAAAAAACCGATGAAAACATAATAGTTTGTCACATAAACTCAAAACAAAAAATTAAACTTTTCACTGAAGGGAAGACTTGAACCAAGGACCTCTCATTCCGCAGCTGTTCACACTAACCACGGGACACGACGCTCTAGAGGCTATATTATCCTTGATGTTGCCTTTCTTCCGCATGGACTACTCAGTTTATATGTTTTTCTCATTTTCTCACAGTTCCACAGAACTTCTTCCTGTTTTCTCGATTTATGTGTGTTCAGTTTTTCAAGGTCTATCCACTGTGCCAACTTATAACTAAATCTGAGGGGGGTGCGATGAGGAGGTTCCCTTGTAAGTAGCGTCGCATAACAATAGCAAAATCTCTCTATCATAAAACATGTCCGATCTCTGTAATCGCTTCACACCGAGTCCTCCAACTACAACTTTGGTTACTTGTTCCAGAAACACGCGTCTGTAGCACGGTACGACAAATTCTCGCAGGCAGTTTATACCTCTCTCGGTATTAATAATTCGTCACAGGATTCTTACAAAGGTTCGTTATCTTCAATACTGCTTAGTGCTTACATGTAGGGTATCTGTCGATGTTGCTGTCTTTTCGCCATTCTCGTCACTGATTTGGGATCACATACTGGGCCGTAGTCCTGGAATTCGCTTGATTCCAACACAGGCTTGTGCGCCGATACACGGAAGGCTCGAACTACACTTAGTCACACGATATCGCACGGAGACAACGAACATTCAGATGGCGTCGGCACTGACTTAGTGAATTGTTAACAAAGTTCATGCGGCAGCAAAGCTACGAGCCTGGCGAATCGTAGCGATTAACGCTGGCTGACTGCGTACAGCCAGTGTGACCTTAAAGGTGTCGAATTTCGTGACTGACACTATTGTTAACTGCGAAATGTGTCTTTCGTATAAAACGAAAATAATCTCATTTACTTATTAGAAACATAAATACGGTGTGCAAACAGTTAAGTGAAACCTGCCACATATTCCCCACAAGATTAATTTAACACATAAGGAGACTATAGAAAACATTTTAATTCCAAGAAGTAACGGATTCTTGGTCGAAGCCAACCTTGTTAAAGTAATACCACTACCACAGTCAAATAAACCACGAATTAGTTACAAAACTAATTAAGAAAGAGAAATGAAACTATCACGTCCATTTAAAATATCAAATGCCACCAGAACTTTAACCAATCAGTGGCGATGAAGTGGGAATTTTCCCGTACGACCATTTCACGAGTGTACCATGAATATCAGGAATCAGGTAAAACATAAAGTCTCCGATATTGCTGCACGCGGCGAAGGATGCTGCAAGAACGGGACCAACGAAGATTGACGAGAATCGTTTAACGTCACAGAAGTCCAATCCTTCCGCAACTTGCTACAGATTTCAGTGCTGGGCCATAAACAAGTGTCAGCTTCGAACCATTCAACGAAACATCAACGATATAGGCTTTCGGAGCCGGAGGCCCATTCGTGTACCCTTGATGATTGCACGACACAAAGCTTTACGCCTCGCCTGGGCCCGTTAACACCGACATTGGACTGTTGATGACTGGAAACATGTTGCTTGGTCGGACGAGTCTCGTTTCAAACTCTAGCCGATGGACGTGTACGGGTAAGGAGAAAACCTCATGAATCCATCGATCCTGTATGTCAGCAGCAGCAGGGGACTGTTAAATCCCGTGGAGGCTCTATAATGGTGTGGGGCGTGTGCAGTTGGAGCGATATGGGATCCCTGGTGTGTCTAGGTACGACTCTGACAGGTGAAACGTACTGCCGGCATTCAGGTTCATTGTGCATTCCAACAGACTTGTGACACCCCACACTTGCAGAATTGCTGCAGAGTGGCTCCAGGAACACTCTTCTGAGTTTAAACACTTCAACTGGCTACCAGACTCCCTACACATGAACAGTATTCATATCAGCGATATCTTGCAACGTGCTGTCCAGAAGAGATATCCACCCCCTCGTACTCTTGCTGATTTATGGACAGCCCTGCATGATTCATGGTGTCGATTTCCTCCAGCACTAGTTCAGACATAAGTCGAGACCATGCCACGTCGTGCTGCAGCACTTCTGCGTGCTCGCGGGGTCCTACACGAAAATATCGCACATTCAAATGGATTGTTAAAGGTATCTTACCACAAGAAATATTTTTGTTTTTAGTCAGTAAGTCGCAAGAATTCAGTTTAGAACGAATCTAATATTCACCACAGTGATATTATGGTACACACACATCCACACATCTTAGTATATAGTGACTCCAAAAAAGTAATATTACCTCCGCGTATTTCATCTGACATTAAAATGAAAACTAAGGGAATGAAAATAAGGTTACAGATATTGTATCCCGATTCCACTCAGTCTGAGTAAAAGTGCTTTACTGTCTCGTTTGTTTTCGGTCCCAGTCTAAGAAACTCGGTGAGGAGTCTGGAATCCTTCATCACAGGAGTCAGACCTCTACCTGGTCATACTGAACACTCTTCCGCTCTCTGTTTTCGCTTAACACTGACCCCACCTCCATCCCACCCAGCATTTCTTCTTCTCTGCAATCTTATCACGGCTAGCTGCCGAACATGGACAAATGCCAAGCGCCATGAGGAAAGGTGGCGGCGATTGGAGAAAGGACCTTGCGTTGTCCCGCTCTTATTGAACTGTCACTCGCGAGGGATTCAGATCTAGCTTGCCAGAAATTGAGATCGCGTGATATATTGGTGCAACTTCCGAGCCTTCCAGGATGCTCTGGATACATCATTTGCTAAACATTTTAAGACACTTCAGAATCCGCATATTATGAAATTAATGGTAGCAAAAGAAAGTGTCGAATATTTTGGAAGGTGATGGGTGTTCAATGAAACAAGAAAATGAAATTCAGCAAAAATGGGTCCCACGAAGTTTACGTTCAATGATCTGAGTAATTTCTCATGAGAGAGGCTGCAATAATTTGTGTTGTGGATATGAGCACGTTTGTATAGTCGTTCCGTCAACTTAGTTAACAGTACGTTTTTATGTCTTTCTGTGTCACAGTATTCTGTTCATGTGTGTTATTGAAGCCAGCGCCACGTATATCTTCATATAGAGGATGGTTGCAATTAAACTTTCGTTTCCTGAGAGAGCCCTAATGAAAACCAAACAGTTTATAGAACAAGGAAACTTTGTGGAAACACTTGTAAGGACATGCGGAAGAAAAATAACGAGTAAACCACTGTAACAAATAGATTTTAATTTCCACATGAGCTGGTAGCTTTTGTTATTTGCGTGCCATGTTTACCTTCCAGATTATAAAAGTTGCTCTATGCGACGACCATCTGCATCCACGACGAACTGGAACAACTGTAGAGATTGCTCCACTGTTTCCCGAAACATATCAAATGGGACGTTCGCTAACTATGCTCATTTTTAACCTTCATTGACCGTTAGTGTACCTTTTACAAACTCTGTCCTTCAGGTAACCCCCCACCCCCAGCCAGATATCACAAGGATTGAAATCTAATGATCTTGGTGGCCTCGCCGTTTGCAACGTTAGGCCAATGATTCGGTTTTCTGCAGATGTGTTACGGCGTAGCCGAGTGACCTCACGAGTTCAAAACACCTCTCTCGCGTAAAGCAGAGATCACATGTTAGCGAAACCGGTCGCAGTAATGTGCGCCGTTCACAGTGCATGTCCTCGTTCGTTGGGGTCTGGGTTCCTCACCAACACCGGCTCCTGAAGGAAGGTCATGACACTAACACTACTAACAACGCAAATCCTGCAGACGAAGTCCAAACGTCATTCCTGTTAAGTTGGGTATCCTTACGATTAGTTATGGTAAAGTAAAGTACATTTAAAATTATGTTAAAATACACTACTGGCCATTAAAATTGCTACACCAAGAAGAGATGCAGATGATGAACGGGTATTCATTGGACAAATATATTATATTAGAACTGACATGTGATTACATTTTCACGCAATTTGGGTGCATATATCCTGAGAAATCAGTACCCAGAACAAGCACCTCTGGCCGTAATAACGGCCTTGATACGCCTGGGCATTGAGTCAAACAGAGCTAGGCGTGAACAGGCACAGCTGCCCATGCAGCTTCAACACGATACCACAGTTCATCAAGAGTAGTGACTGGCGTATTGTGACGAGCCAGTTGCTCGGCCACCATTGACCAGACGTTTTCAATTGGTGAGAGATCTGGAAAATGTGCTGTCCAGGGCAGCAGTCGAACATTTTCTGTATCCAGAAAGGCCCGTACGGGACCTGCAACATGCGGTAGTGCATTATCCTGCTGAAATGTAGGGTTTCGCAGGGATCGAATGAAGGGTAGAGCCACGGGTCGTAACACATCTGAAATGTAACGTCCATTGTTCAAACACGGATGCGACCATCATGATGCTGTAAGCAGAACCAGGATTCATCCGAAAAAATGACGTTTTGCCGTTCGTGCACCCACGTTCGTCGTTGAGTACACCACCGCAGGCACTCCTGTCTGCGATGCAGCGTCAAGGGTAATTGCAGCCATGGTCTCCGAGCTGATAGTGCATGATACTACAAACGTCGTCGAACTGTTCGTGCAAATGGTTGTTGTCTTGCAAACGTCCCCATCTGTTGACTGAGGGATCGAGGCATTGCTGCACGATCCGCTACAGCCATGCGGATAAGATGCCTGTCATCTCGACTGCTAGTGATACGTGGCCGTTGGGATCCAACACGGCGTTCCGTATTACCCTCCTGAACCCACCGATTCCATATTCTGCTAACAGTCATTGTATCTCGACCAACACGAGCAGCAATGTCGCGATACGATAAACCGCAATCGCGATAGGCGACAATCCGACCTTTATCAAATGCGGCAACGTGTTGGTCCCCCCCATGAACCATGGACCTTGCCGTTGGTGGGGAGGCTTGCGTGCCTCAGCGATACAGATGGCCGTACCGTAGGTGCAACCACAACGGAGGGGTATCTGTTGAGAGGCCAGACAAACATGTGGATCCTGAAGAGGGGCAGCAGCCTTTTCAGTAGTTGCAGGGGCAACAGTCTGGATGATTGACTGATCTGGCCTTGTAACAATAACCAAAACGGCCTTGCTGTGCTGGTACTGCAAACGGCTGAAAGCAAGGAGAAACTACAGCCGTAATTTTTCCCGAGGACATGCAGTTTTACTGTATGATTAAATGATGATGGCGTCCTCTTGGGTAAAATATTCCGGAGGTAAAATAATCCCCCATTCGGATCTCCGGGCGGGGACTACTCAAGAGGACGTCGTTATCAGGAGAACGAAAACTGGCATTCTACGGATCGGAGCGTGGAATGTCAGATCCCTTAATCGGGCAGGTAGGTTAGAACATTTAAAAAGGGAAATGGATAGGTTAAAGTTAGATATAGTGGGAATTAGTGAAGTTCGGTGGCAGGAGGAACAAGACTTTTGGTCAGGTGATTACAGGGTTATAAATACAAAATCAAATAGGGGTAATGCAGGAGAAGGTTTAATAATAGATAAAAAAATAGGAGTGCGGGTTAGCTACTACAAGCAGCATAGTGAACGCATTATTGTGGCCAAGATAGACACAAAGCCTATGCCTACTACAGTAGTACAAGTTTATATGCCAACTAGCTCTGCAGATGATGAAGAAATTGATGAAATGTATGACGAGATAAAAGAAATTATTCAGGTAGTGAAGGGAGACGAAACTTTAATAGTCATGGGTGACAGGAATTCGTCAGTAGCAAAAGGGAGAGAAGGAAACATAGTAGGTGAATATGGATTGGGGAAAGAAATGAAAGAGGAAGCCGCCTTGTAGAATTTTGCACAGAGCATAACTTAATCATAGCTAACACTTGGCTCAAGAATCATAAAAGAAGGTTGTTAACGTGGAAGAATCCTGGAGATACTAAAAGGTATCAGATAGATTATATAATGGTAAGAGAGAGATTTAGGAATCAGGTTTTAAATTGTAAGACATTTCCAGGGGCAGATGTGGATTCTGACCACAATCTATTGGTTATGAACTGCAGATTGAAACTGAAGAAACTGCAAAAAGGTGGGAATTTAAGGAGATGGGACCTGGATAAACTGAAAGAACCAGAGGTTGTAGAGAGTTTCAGGGAGAGCATAAGGGAACAATTGTCAGGAATGGGGGAAAGAAATACAGTAGAAGAAGAATGGTTAGCTCTGAGGGATGACGTAGTGAAGGCAGCAGAGGATCAAGTAGGTAAAAAGACGAGGGCTAATAGAAATCCTTGGGTAACAGAAGAAATATTGAATTTAATTGATGAAAGGAGATAATATAAAAATGCAGTAAATGAAGCAGGCAAAAAGGAATACAAACGTCTCAAAAATGAGATCGACAGGAAGTGCAAAATGGCTAAGCAGGGATGGCTAGAGGACAAATGTAAGGATGTAGAGGCTTGTCTCACTAGGGGTAAGATAGATACTGCCTACAGGAAAATCAGAGAGATCTTTGGAGAAAAGAGAACCACTTGTATGAATATCAAGAGCTCAGATGGCAACCCAGTTCTAAGCAAAGAATGGAAGGCAGAAAGGTGGAAGGAGTATATAGAGGGTTTATACAAGGGCGATGTACTTGAGGACAATATTATGGAAATGGAAGAGGATGTAGATGAAGATGAAATGGGAGATAAGATACTGCGTGAAGAGTTTGGCAGAGTACTGAAGGACCTGAGTCGAAACAAGGCCCCGGGAGTAGACAACATTCCATTAGAACTACTGATGGCCTTGGGAGAGCCAGTCATGACAAAACTCTACCATCTGGTGAGCAATATGTATGAGACAGGCGAAATACCCACAGACTTCAAGAAGAATATAATAATTCCAATACCAAAGAAAGCAGGTGTTGACAGATGTGAAAATTACCGAACTATCAGTATAATAAGTCACAGCTGGAAAATACTAACGCGAATTCTTTACAGACGAATGGAAAAACTGGTAGAAGCGGACCTCGGGGAATATCAGTTTGGATTCCGTAGAAATGTTGGAACCCGTGAGGCAATACTATCCTTACGACTTATCTTAGAAGAAAGATTAAGGAATGGCAAACCTACATTTCTAGCATTTGTAGACTTAGAGAAAGCTTTTGACAACGTTAACTGGAATACTCTCTTTCACATTCTGATGGTGGCAGAGGTAAAATACAGGGAGCGAAAGGCTATTTGCAATTTGTACAGAAACCAGATGGCAGTTATAAGAGTCGAGGGGCATGAAAAGGAAGCTGTGGTTGGGAAAGGAGTGAGACAAGGTTGTAGCCTCTCCCCGATGTTATTCAATCTGTATATTGAGCAAGCAGTAAAGGAAACAAAAGAAAAATTCGGAGTAGGTATTAAAATTCATGGAGAGAAGTAAAAACTTTGAGGTTCGCCGATGACATTGTAATTCTGTCAGAGACAGCAAAGGACTTGGAAGAGCAGTTGAACGGAATGGACAGTGTCTTGAAAGGAGGATATAAGATGAACATCAACAAAAGCAAAACGAGGATAATGCAATGTAGTCAAATTAAATCGGGTGATGCTGAGGGGATTAGATTAGGAAATGAGACACTTAAAGTAGTAAAGGAGTTTTGCTGTTTAAGGAGCAAAATAACTGATGATGGTCGAAGTAGAGAGGATATAAAATGTAGACTGGCAATGGCAAGGAAATCGTTTCTGAAGAAGAGAAATTTGTTAACATCGAGCATAGATTTAAGTGTCAGGAAGTCGTTTCTGAAAGTATTTGTATGGAGTGTAGCCATGTATGGAAGTGAAACGTGGACGATAAATAGTTTGGACAAGAAGAGAATAGAAGCTTTCGAAATGTGGTGCTACAGAAGAATGCTGAAGATAAGGTGGGTAGATCACGTAACTAATGAGGAGGTATTGAATAGGATTGGGGAGAAGAGAAGTTTGTGGCACAACTTGACTAGAAGAAGGGATCGGTTGGTAGGACATGTTTTGAGGCATCTACGGATCACAAATTTAGCATTGGAGGGCATCGTGGAGGGTAAAAATCGTAGAGGGAGACCAAGAGATCAATACACTAAGCAGATTCAGAAGGATGTAGGTTGCAGTAGGTACTGGGAGATGAAGAAGCTTGCACAGGATAGAGTAGCATGGAGTGCTGCATCAAACCAGTCTCAGGACTGAAGACCACAACAACAACAACAACGTGATGGTACGCATTTCTCCTCCTTACACGAGGCATCACAACAACGTTTCACCAGGCAACGCCGGTCAGCTGCTGTTTGTGTATGAGAAATCGGTAGGAAACGTTCCTCATGTCCGCACGTTTTAGGCGTCGCAACCGACGCCAACCTTGTGTGAATGCTCTGAAAAGCTAATCATTTGCCTATCACCGGATCTTCTTCCTTTCGGTTAAATTTCGCGTCTTTAGCACGTCATCTTCGTGGTGTAGCAATTTTGATGGCCAGTAGTGTAATATGTTCTTTATGTATTCCAATTCATGTGCAACATTTGATCTTTTCTCGCATACAGACAAGTGACTAAGAAAAAGTAGCAAACAAATAAAAATAAATTCTACCCCTACGGTGCATAAGCTAATGACCAAAACTGTAAAGCAACAAACGGTAATTTTGCAATGTTGCATTTATTTTGTCGCAAAACAGTATAACCAGGTGACAGTAAGTATGTATAACGGGTTTTCCAACTTGGGTTTGCACACAGATTCCGACAATTGGTTAATGTTTTCAGTTGGCAGTATTACAGACCTGACAATGACGAGGTACGCTGTGAATGATGTCAATTATCGCATGTTTAGGCAACAACGCCTATTCTTCCTGCAGAGCTGCTCTCAAGTCTTGGAGAGTGGTTGGTGGATGCTGTCTCCCTAGAACATCCCAGACATGCTCCATGCGATTCTGATCGGGAGAGTATGCAGGCTACGCCACGAGTACAGTATCTTCCGTTTCCAAGAAAACATCAACCACCCATGCTGATGATTTTCACGGGTTTGCAGCCGGGTTCCATCGTCCTGACGACAACACAATATTTCGGCGGGCCATCTGGCCGCCATCTTCAGGTGAGATTGAGTGCACAATCACGCCGGAACTGAAGAGACCTCAGATCCTACAGGATATCGGTCTCTTTCTACAATGTTTGTGTACCGAAATCGTGTTCCATGTTCCCTCCAGATGTAAATCCGTCGAGAATCACTCTCCAAACCAAATCGCGACTCACCTGTGAAAAGAACAATGGCCGACTGTTCGAACGTCCATGTGGAACGATGACGACTGTAACCTAGACATTCCCTTCTGTGAAAACTCATCAGAAGTACAGGTACAGCAATTCTCCGGCAATAAAGACCACTCTGCCGAAGCCTTCTGTACACCCTTTGCCTCGATAGAACACATCCACTGGATGCTGCAATATCAGACGCCAGTTGCTATGCAGTATAAAGGCGATACAGTCGTGTCCTTAATACAAATAACGGACCTCTCTTTTTGATGCCACACGAGGTCGACCCTGCCCTATTCTGCGATACACTTTCGGTATCTATAAACTCTGTCATCACATCAGAGAAACAACAGAATGATTCACATTACACTATCGGACCTCTGCTTTCATTATGTCTGCGGTCCTCCACCGCAGAGAGTCTGGTAGGCGTCTTTTCTGCCATATTGCACCCTCTGCGACTGTGTACACAGCGATTGTGGATGTAGGACTACACGGCAAATAATACTCGGTTTTATAGGTGCCCTGACATCGTCGTCGGCGTGGTTGTCCATTCACCGGAATGCCATCTTGCATGCAGAACGCGATCGTATGGACATCTGTTGAGAGTTGGTATAATTAGATCGTGAATTAGTCACCGGAGGGGGAAATAGCGAATTGGCGCATTTCTTTTGAACTACAGTGCAGTTTTCCGTCTACTCTGGCACGAGAAGTGAATGTTTAATTATAAACAGCCTGTACATCGACTATAGTTCATGTCACACCCGCCCTCAAAACGCGAGATAGCCATTTTTGCAAACAATATCGCTGTCAGACAGCGTTTCTGCACGAAAAGAACTCGTAAGTTGCAAACCGATTACTTGCTATGAACACATGTCGTGAATGAATGTCAACCTGAATCCCTCGTATTCAAATATGTTGACGTCTGAGAAAGTATGTGATTCCAGAACCTTTTTTATTGGGCTTGTTTTTGTTATTTTGATCAGTACCACCTTGCAAAATATTGGACAGTCTAACGACCTCTATATCTTGCAATACATTAAGTGAATGTGATCTGAGACTTTCCTGGTGTATATGCTGCTTCCAGGGTTCTCAGATGTACTGCTGGATCCAATCATCAGAGGTCCACGAAATTTCGGCAAACAACCATTTCGCGATCATCAGGTGGTGCTGATGGAATGACGTGTCTGCTGCGTGCTGGTGGTATTTGTCCCTGACGGTCCAGAGTTCGAGCCTCGCCGGTTCCGCGCCATGCCTTGTGGGGGAGGTGTTAGTGAAGGAGGGGGTGGGGGCGTGCATGTGAGGGGGGCGGGAGAGAGTCCCTCGCCCTCCGCCCGTCGTCCCTGTCGCATCTACCGTCAGATGTTGCGTTCTACTTTGATGGAGGTTAGTGCTAGCTTCCATGACTTGCTCAGTAGAAATTCTGTGTCCCTGTTGATTAAATTACCAGTCACACTGATTTTAATCTCCTCTTTGAATATGGACACTTAACATTTATCGGCGGTAGTCAGGACTATTCATCATCATCATCATCATCAGCCAGTTCTAATAATGATGTGGCCTCTTTGAGTCGGCGTGTAACAAAGCATCCCAGTAAGAGCTTCCATTTCTTCAGGTCCTGAGCTTCTCGTTGTCAATTGAATCCCACTGTCTTTCTTATATCTCTGTACCAGCTATCTGGTGGTCTTCCTCTAGGTCGTTTTTGGAATGAGGAATGGAAAGATCAAAGTTGGGTTACACGTAAACAAAAGGAAGAGAGCACTTGAAATAAGACGAACAACGA
This sequence comes from Schistocerca nitens, assembly GCF_023898315.1. Lineage (NCBI taxonomy): Eukaryota > Metazoa > Arthropoda > Insecta > Orthoptera > Acrididae > Schistocerca > Schistocerca nitens. Next base: position 476,507,731 of record NC_064618.1, on the reverse strand, counting down.
AGGTCACCGTCATAATGGAAAGAGTGAATACACTGAAATGGCAGTGGGCTGGTCATGCAGCTGGAACAAAAGATGGTCTACATAAGTCCTAGACTGGAGCCCAATTTACCAAAAACAGACCTAGAGTCAGGACTATTATTTGCTGGGAATTCATTTTATGTCCAACTTCAGCGCAGTGTTCTGCTATTGCAGACTTGAGGGCCTGCAATAAACGGGTGTGGCCCTCACGCTCAATACAGCGATCTTCGACTGTGCGGATCGTTTCTCCAACATAAGTTTTTCTTCATTCATACGGAATTTTGTACAGTTTCTGTAGTTTTCCAAGTCCGTATGGCCAGATGACAAAAGTGTGGTTGACATTGCAAAAGAAAGGAACATGATTTATTTTGGCGGTTTCCAGTTATCTGTCCTCGAAGTACTCCATGAACAAATTTGCTCGAAGTGGCAATAGGGGGCATCCATTTTTGAAAGAAGCGATTGAAATCCGTGTAACTGGTAATTTAATCAACACGGTCAAGGGCTTCCCAACAGAGCAACACCTCCGAGCCGGTACTAAACTTCATAAAAGCAGAACGCGAAGTCCGAAGGCAAGTTACGACAGACACGCAAGCCGGAAGGCAACTAAGACTCGTCTTACCACCGCAGTCGCATGACCACCCCCCTCGCTTCCTCACCGAGCACGACGCCGGGGCTGGTGGGTCCCGAACCCTTGATTGCCAGCATAAATACCGACGGCACGTAGCAGATATTTCATTCCATCAGCACCACCTGATAAAGCCGGAACGATCATTCGGCGAAATATCGTGGACCTTACATCTACATGGATACCCTGTAAACCACATTTTAGTGCCTGGCAGAGGCGGAAACTGCGAACACCTATATCCTTCCGTACGAGCTTTGAATTCAATTATTTTGTCATGGTGATCGTTTCTCCTATGTAAGTCGATATCAACAAAATATTTTCGCATTCGAAGGAAAAAGTTGTTGATTGGAATTTCGTGAGAAGATTCCGCCGGAAAGAAAAACGCCTTTGTTTTAATGATGTCCACACCAAATCCTGTATCGTTTCAGTGACAGTCCCGTATTTTGCGATAATACAAAACGTGCTCCCCTTCTTTGCTGCTATACGATAATGAGGTCCCTGTGTTTTTCCAAAAGAGAAGGCAAGGCCGCTCGGGATTAGCCGAGCGGTCCAGGGCGCTGCAGCCATGGACTGTGCGGCTGGTCCCGGCGTAGGATCGAGTACTCCCTCGGGCATGGGTGTGTGTGTTTGTCCTTAGGATAATTTAGGTTCAGTAGTGTGTAAGCTTAGGGACTGATGACCTTAGCAGTTGAGTCCCATAAGATTTCACACATTTTTAGAAGGCAATGTTCGTTCGGAGGTGCATGCATGTCCGAAGGAACAGGCACGGGGCGACTAAAGCTGTTATGAAATACATGAAATGTACTCGCATGTGCAAATATGGTCAACCATCAGCTGTATAAGTGAATGACGACAGTCAAAACCTGAGCCGGACCAGGTCTCGAACCCGGATTTCCCTCGTATCGCGAGCTGGTGCCTTAACATTAGGTTACCTGAACACGCGTCACGGCCAGGCTCTAACTTCCATAGACTGGGCAAGGTATTTCAAGAAAAAGGTCTCGCCTGTACAGGTTCAAATGACTCTGAGCACTATGGGACTTAACATCTGAGGTCATCAGTCCCGTAGAACATACAACTATTTAAACCTAACTAACCTAAGGACACCACACACATCCATGCCCGAGGCAGGATTCGAACCTGCAGTCGTAGCACTCGCGCGGTTCTGGACTGAATCCCCGAGTACCGCTCGGCCTCCGCAGCCGGCGCCTGTACATGAATATACATAATGGGTGTGAGTATAGTTTGCACACCAATGGTGACGTCATATAGAAGTTTTGGTCTTACCGTGAGTCGTTCTCGGATAACGTAATGGTAAGCCGATCGCCAGTTAAGCGCAAATTTCAGGTTTGTAACCTCCCCACACGCAATAATTAAATGAATTTAAATATGAATAATGAATTTGATTCTAATTTAGTGTAACCTCAGAACAAAATTGGTTCCCATTTATAATCTCCGTACAAAACCTCGTAATAATAAAATAAATTCAGTAACCTGATAAATTTTTGGACGACAGCAGTGCTGCGTCATGGCCCTGTAAAATCATTCTGAATAAAAAAACAAAAATTCTTACCTCAATAAAAACGGCGAGTATATCTGCTCTGTGCAGTGCTGGCCTATACATTTGTGATTTGGGAAATTAGTAAATTCTTTTAAATTGAAATGAATGCTTTTTTTAAAAAATTACTTTATATTATAAAAATTATTATTAGGACATTTTTAAAACATTTGGATGACAGTTCAGATACATTACTAGATATGCGCGAGGCTGCTTTTTACATTATACAATAATACTCAGGCTCCGGCATCGCTGCACCGCGACCGGCCCAGCCAACACGATACACCAGACCAGAGCAGACTAGCGACAACCGCAGACGAGCGACTAGCAACAACTTACTGCTACAGCTACACAGTTCCTACTCAGTCAACACTGCTCTCTGGTCAGCGATTCTCGTATACCTTGCATATCGCAGGCAGCGCATACCTCTTACATAACCCTCCACTGATTGGGCAAAAATTTGGCAGCGATGGTGAGTCAATTGGACTTGCCATGAGCAACAAATTTTTCTTAATTAACTAAGTTTACAGTCACAGAATATATATATATATATATATATATATATATATATATATATATATATATATATATATATATATATATATATATAAGTGCAGAACATGGAATGAGATATAGTACACATGCACTGAGTGCAGAACATATCAAGCAATGACAAAATGTATATGCAATGAGTACAAAACATATTAACAAATGACAAAGTGCACACGCACTGTAATACAGAACATATCAAGCAATGACAAAATGTATACGCAATGAGTACAAAACATATTAACAAATGACATAAAGTGCACACGCACTGTATATTTTTTTTACCATTTTAAAAGAACTAGGATAGGAAAGGGAAGGATTGCATCATGGTTGTAGCACAGTAGGTTGCACGTAGCTGCACTGGAAGTCCATATCTTTTTATAGAAGCACAACACCAAGTGAGACAATCTGAAGTTCTCTTCCTGAAGTATTTATCAGTGTAGCCAAGACACTGAAATATCGTATTAATATTCAATGTTATCATGTTGGTAGTAAATCAGGTACACCAAACAGTGGGATCATAATAACATCTCCATCGTTCAAGGTGAAGGACAGCATGTCATATCAACACCACGTTCTTGTAAGGTACACCAACGTAGAATTAGTGCAAAAACCAAATATAGTGCTCCATGACCATGAGGACAGACAGGACAAACGGATATTGCAGTAATTTCTGGTAATTAGGTCAGAAGGTGAAGGACATTAAGTCTTATGCCAGTCATCATTGAGAATTACACTAGTCTATCAACTGATTTGAGTAATTGGTGGCAGTCATCGCCTAGTTACTGAACATTTCTGTATTATGTATGAAGTATTACAGAATAATGTTCATAAGTCATCTGATTATAGTGAACATTGGCACTCATTGGCCAGTTACAAACCATTTTTATTCATTATTCAAAAGTGATCATTCAAAACAAGAGTTAATTAATGGCATACTATTTCCATAATTCAGCTAGTTATAGTAATCATTGGCACTCATTGGCCAGTTACAAACCATCAGAAGTCATCCTTCAAAACAGGAGCTAATGAGTGTAGCATCAAGCTACTAGTATTCATATATAAAGCATGTAAGTGACATAATACAAATATAAGAAACAATGGCATTCATTGGCCAGTTACTAAACATATAGCAAGTATTGAATATTACAAAACATTTTTCATCATTCAAGTGACATACGACATATTTAAAATAATTATTAGCACTCATTGGCCAGTTACAAATCATCAGAAGTCATCATTCAAATGGGAGCTAATGAGTGTAGCATCAAGCTACTGGTATTCATATATAATAGCATGTAAGTGACATAATACAAATTTAAAATATAAGAAACAGTGGCATTCATTGGCCAGTTACTAAACATATATCAAGTATTGAATATTACAAAACATTTTTCATCATTCAAGTGACATACAACATATTTAAAATAATTATTGACACTCATTGGCCAGTTACAAATTATCAGAAGTCAACATTCAAAAACTGGTAGCATTATTTGGGACTGGTAATACATTTTTTTTGTGCTAGCAATGCATTGCGTTGGGATCGATAATTAATTGCTGGGGGATAACAATATTTGCTTTTGACTTATTGCTGCAAATGATGATAGGTAACGTCATTCATCATAAGTCAGCTGTAGCAAGGTTATGAAGCAAGTAGAGTATATGTGATCACATTCATGAATGACACACACAAATGGGTAAAAAAATGCAAGTACAAGAACAGGTTTAATGACCAACTGCTTAAAGCACATTAATTTCATGAATAGCTTCTCCTGGAGAAAATACAAAATAGACTATTAAGCTGAAAGAAGGTACACATATTATGCTGAAAAGTAGTGAACTTCGAATTAACAGGTAATGAAACGTGTACTCAACATGTATGTACTCTAGCTGTCCTTTCCAAAACATACAGTCATTATACCATGCGACATAAGACATAATGTCAAAACGAACTGCAACAAATACTTACATAACTACATAGCATTTCTTAACTAACAGTAAATATATAAACTTCATCATTATTCTCATCTGCAAAGAAAAACTTAAAAGTGGTGCGTTAAGTGGCCACATAAAATTCATCACTATCATCACCTGCAAAGAAAAACGTCATTATTCATAGTTCCATATTCTTCATCACTATTCATCATCATTCATTATCACCTGAAAAAAAGACACTTCATTATTCATTATTCAAATTACCATTTACTTCATACAACTATTCATAGTATAGAGTTTCTTATTTCTAGCATATTTCATCACTAAAACTAAGATGTGTAGTTCTGCCTGACAGCCTGCATCAATCGCCTCGTATTCTGAAAGAAAAATAATTAGTTAAGACTGCTATCATACGATGTGTATAGTATATTCTTGTTAATGCTTGTTAATTCTGATCCATTTACTCTTCGTGACGAGGTACTGCATCTTCTTTCGTTCATTCCGAAGGGGAAATTCCCATTTCATACTAATCCACTGTGGTTTGTTTAATTTATTTCTTTTACACGTTATTGCTTTCTGAAAATGATGAACAATGATTAATGTCTTGCATTTAAATCATATACCCATTAAATAAAAACTGGTTTCTAGTGATATAATTGAGCATACAGAATAGCATGACAGAAAACATATTATGTCAAAAATATAGACGTTGATCAGGTGCAAAAATGTACACAGAATATCATAATGTAGTAGCAAAAAAAATGTAAAATATTCACGATGTTAAGATACCATCAGGCAAAATGTCAAAGTCAACTGGTGTTTGTTACATCTTAAACATTTCATAGTGCATACAAACAAAACAGGAAAACAATCATACATACACGAAAAATGAAAAATGTGCACGTTCTGATGTGTAACGACAAGAAAAGCGACCTGCTAACCTTACCTTGCCGGGCACTTGCCAAGAAAAATATGATAATCATCAGTAAGTAGTCACATAAATATAATTGTATCATTGGTCATATAAAAATCAGGAAATGGCATTACAGTGTGATAAATCGTGAAGTATATTCATTTAATAAAGGGTTTAATATTGGAGACATGGTGATTGCCTTTACTTTTTTCTGGTTCTCAAACTTTCGACGTGTACTACACTGGAGTGAGGAATGCTGCGAATTCGATATGGACCTGCGTATAGACGTTCAAATTTACTACACCTATTCTTTCCTCTGTTGGATAAATAGTGTGTATGTACTAATATCTTCTGTCCAATGTGAAAGTCACGGCGTGTACAAACCTGTTTTTGCTGTCTTCTCCGGCGCTCTGCGGCACGTTTGATGTTGTTCGGCGCAATGTCAATTATTTCATGGTGTCGTAGTCGACGAGATGTAGGAAAGGTTACTAATTCTTTAATTTTGTTAGGTGGTTCAACATTTTTCAGTATAACAGTCGGAGATAGCATAGTAGATTAATTTGGTATGGAATTAATTACATCCTGGAATGAGAGTATGTGTGTGTCCCAATCAATATGTTTTTTATGGCAGTATATTCCACACAGTTTACCAATTTCTTTTATTAGTCGTTCACAAGGGTTCGAAGAAGCATGGTACCCGGATATATAGATCAGAGAAATGTTTCTAGCTCGTAACATATGTGTCCATATAGCAGATCGAAACTGCGATCCATTGTCGGAAATTACTTTCAATACATGCCCTACATGAAATAAAAAATGTTTTACAAATGCTTTCAAAATAGTTTTAGCAGTAGCTTTGCGTAACGGAGTGAAGGTAACAAATTTCGAAGTGAGTTCAACAGCGACAAAGATGTAGCAAAAACCTCTATTAGTTCTGGGAATCGGACCAAAAATGTCTACAGCGGCCATGTGTCTCAATTTAACAGGTACAATGGGATGTAATGGAGGAATATGTGAAGTCGTGTCTGACTTAGCTTTCTGGCAGATTTTACATGACACTAAAACTCGTCGAATACGTTTCTCCAATTGGCAAAATAACAGTTCTGTCTCAGTATAAGAAAACATTTTCTGGCTCCATAACGTGCGTAACTTAAATTAGTATACCAAATTAATTTGTTAACAAGCTCGTCAGGAATACATAATAACCAATTGTTGCTGTCAGGGTGAGAGCGGCGAAACAGAATGTTATTGCGTACAGTGTAAAGGTTTCTAATGGTAACATTATTCCTATCTTGCCAAAGGTGTTTAATTTCTTTCCATACGTTGTCTTTACTCTGCTCTTGTGCTATGTCTTGTAATGACGACGAAATGAAATTTTCAAATGCAACTTGTTGAATGTACATGACGCTGAAATTTGCTTTGCAGTAGTTGGTTGCGATGTCTTCCTGATTGTTGCTGAGAGAACGGGATAGTGCGTCTGTTACAATATTTTGTGTACCGGGAATCTGAACAATTGTAAAATTAAATTCCTGCAAATAAAGTTTCCATCTGCTTAATCTGTCGTGTGTAAATTTAGCGGAACGTAAAAACTGTATAGCTCTATGATCTGTGTAAACGGTCGCATGTCTTCCATAAAGAAAATGCCCAAATCTCGTAAATGCCCAAACAACACATAGCGTTTCAAGTTCTGTAACAGAATAATTGCGTTCAGCAGGTGACAGAATGCGACTCGCAAAGGCGATGTTTTTAATTACTGTAGTCGCATCTTTTTCAATTTCCTGAAAAATGTATACGCCTAAAGCGATGTTAGAACTGTCGGTGGCAATGGAAAAATTTCTAGTAAGATCTGGGTGCGATAAAAGTGGTGCATTCAACAAAGCATGTTTCAGGTTTATAAATTCAGAATGTGCTTGCTTATCCCAGGACCAAATAGTGTTTTTACCTGTCAATTGACATAATCTAGGTGTGTCTAAAGCAGAGTAATGAATAAATTTACGAAAAAAGTTAATTAAACCCAAAAAGCTGCGTAGTTGTTTCTTTGTCGTAGGAACAGTAATGTCACATAAAGCTTGAAGTTTTTCCGAGTCAGGCGCAATGCCTTCTGCTGAAATTACATGTCCAAGAAATTTTATAGAAGTTTTGCCAAATTCGATTTACTGAGATTAACTGTGAGTCCTTGTGCACGAAAAGTTCGTAACAGTTGTTCAAGAATTAGATTGTGTTCAGACCAGTTAACTTCTGCAATAAGAATGTCGTCTACATACGTTGTGATTCTGTCTTTAAGTTCTGTCGGAAGTATTGTATTCAAACCGCGAATAAATGCTGCTGAAGAAATAGTTAAACCGAACGGTAATTTACAAAATTGATAACAGTCACCAAAACAGAGAAAAGCCGTGTACTTTCTGCAGTCCGGATGGAGTTGAATTTGCCAGAATCCCGATTTCATATCTAATGTGGAATAAATAGCAGTACCATGAAATTTCTGTAGAAGTTCTTGTAGTGTCTGTGGGCGATCTGTTTCATTAATAATAATGTCATTGATGTGACGCGAATCAAGTACGAGGCGAAGTGAACCATCCTTTTTCTTAACAATATGGAGCGGGTTTATGTACGGACTAACTACCGGTCCAATAATTCCTTGGTCAAACATAGCTTGCAATTCTTTCTTAACTTGTTCTCTGTGAATATACGGAATGGGATAATGTTTGGCTTTAAATGTGTCGTGCTGTTTAACTTGAAATTCATACATAAAACCGGACATAGTACCAGAAAAGTTGTCAAAAACTGGAGCTTGCTGTAAAAGAATTCTGTGTAGTTGCGTGCGTTCGTCGCCTGTATTTGCACTGCTCTGTTTAATTTTATCAGAAATCATCTGTATAACGTCATAGTCGGCTTCGTCTGGAGTATTATAGTTGTGTACGTACGTATCTGTGAACAATGTGGAATGACAGTCTATGTTACGTGATGCGGAAATGACCTCTGTACGATTAATTGTTTGTTCTTCTGCAGATAAAGAGCGCTGAAATTCTAAAGCCAGTTGTACATTTTCATCCTTTAACATTAAATAGGAGTTTTGAAAGTCAATAATAGCGTCGTGTTGTACCAGAAAATTCGTACCTAAAATAACGTCTGTCGTCAATAAGGGAACAATCCAAAAATTTGAGTGAGATGTATGACCTGCAATACAAAATGATAAATGTGTCTGTAATTTTACATCTACTCCTTTACCAGATACTGCTCCTTTTACTTTAGTTTTGCCTAATGGTAACGTGGGATAGGTATTCTCTTTGTTACATTCGTTGAAAGTTTCCTTATTTATGACTAACATAGGAGATCCAGAATCGATTACTGCTGAAAATTTGGATGATCCAATTTTTACTTCGGTGACAGGGTGTGAAATGGTTTTTTGAATAACTGGTCTTTCCTGCAAAAGAGTGTCTCGGATGTCGTCAAAAGTAATAACATTTTCGTGAACAAGATTCTCTGTGTCAAAAGTATTGCTAGCGTTACTGGAAGATGCAACATGTACTGTATCTAGTTAAATTCTATCTGACGTGCTATTATTTTCGGGAGGATGCTGTGGCATTTCCACTATTTGTACTGCTCTGTTATTTCGTCCTGACGTATTACGTTCGGGATGATCTCTACAGTCTGGTTCATTCATGATAATTTGTTGTTGCGGATGATTTCGTTGTTGGTAAGACCGACTGTTATTAAACGTACGCTGAAAATTGTGCTCATTACTTTTACGTCTGTCATAATAGTTATTTCTATAAGTGCATTGCGATATGAGCTGAAATAGTGTGTTTTCTGTAAGTACTGATTTCCTTGTTGCTGTGCGTTACTATTTGTTGGAGCCGACGCTATACGTGTAGGCGGCGAAACATTAAAGCTTGGTTGACCTTGTACACTACATTGTTGGTTAGGTATGCTATCCGGCTGACTTTGATGCTGTTGCGGTGAAAAGCGTCTATTGTTACCAAAATGTGGTTCCTGTTGCTGATAATTTTGACGATATTGATAATTAAGATTTTGTCTATTATTAAAATTCTGGTGGTTGTCGTTCCTGGAGCGTCTATTACCTTTGCTATTGAAATAGCGTGGCTGATCGTAATTACTGTATGCTGGTTGTCCTTGGTTATTATATGAAAAAATTTTGATTATGAAGGAATAATCTGATTGCTGAACTTCCAAAAGCTGTAACAGATCTCTAAATGCCGAAATATTTTCTTTCTGCTGACCCGTTAAAAGTGATACTCTTAATGATCGTGCTAATTTAGAAATACATAATTGAATAAATGCAGATTCACTGTATGGCTCACTTAAGTACTGGTTTTGTTTGGCCATGTGTTCAAAAAATTGCGTGACAGTGGGAAAATTTGAGTTCTCATAATTCGGTAAACTAATTAGTTGATCCTTGATTCCACGCTGTGTCGTATTCGACCAATACGCTGACAGAAAAGCATTCTGAAATTCTTCGACCGAATAGCATTGTCTCGCGATCGGTCTCATACGAGTTGCCGGTTCGCCTTCCAAAAAACTGCAAATAAATTCAAGTTTGTGTGTTACGGGCCAAGTCGGTGGAAAAGCAAAGCTAAATTGTTGTATCCAATCCAAGGGGTGAATCTGTGTTCTGTCATTTTTAAATACTTTAAATGTTCTCACAGATAGAAAATGTTTGTAATCAAAATTATTGTCTCTGTATATCTGAACAGGTTCAGGATTGTATGAGAATCTATTTGTCTGTGACTGTTCGGAATCTAACTCACGTATTCTCTGTAAATTACCTAAATTATACTGGCTGTGTGAGTCTGACAGATGTTCGGAGAGTGGCGTATGCTGTGATGTATTAAAGGCTGAAACATTTTTCATCTCTTTCACTTCTTGCTGTAAAGTTGACAATTTTCTACGTAATGTATTATTGGATGAACCTATCTCACTGATCATCTGCTGAAAAGTTTGGAATTCAGGTGTTTGATTAAACGAAATCGGTGAAGTATCGTCTGATTTGGTGTCATTATTACTTTTGATAGCATCAATACGACTGGCCAATTCATCATATTTTTCAGTCAGTATTTTTACCTGATCATCGTTTTTAGTATCGCAAGCATTAATTTGTTCTTGTATTTTACGTGTGGTTTTGTTTAATTTCTTAAAGTCTGCTTTGATGGCATCGGGATCCTGTATTAGTTCTAATTGTTCAAGTCTGTCGGTCACTGTCTGAAAGGCTACTGTGTGTGTGTCTGTTTTTGTTTTAAGATCAGAGATTTCATCATGTAATTCGGTGTTCAACTGTTTGATAGCATTAATTTCGTCTGATACTGTAGCAATATTGTTGTCTACATATGTTTTTGCTTTCGTAAACAATTTACGCTTATCTTCCTGTCTCTGCAGTAATTGTTTCCATGACTAGTCGTTTTACTTTATTCTGTTCCTGTATAAATTTACGGTAACGCGTTTCACAGTTTTGTAGGTGGTGATTAAAACGTTCGTCAATTTGGCTGTTCCGTTGGTCGAATTTCGCGTCTACTTTTGCATCCAGTGTGCGTGAAAGTTCTGCTGACATTAATTTAAACTCGTCGCGTAACTGTGTTGCGTTCTCAGAACATTATTTAGCGACTGCACTAATTTCGTCTCTAACTAATTTAGTTGTGGCTGCATGTGTATTACTTAATTCTTGAGCCACAGATCTAATTTCTTCACTACTGCTCCTAGCACAAGCCTTAATTTCCTCACGTAGTTGTTCTTTAGTATCATGACATTGCGCAGCAACGGCTGTAATCTGTTCACTAAGTTGTTTGTTCTGCTCATTAAGGTGTTTGTTCTGTTCATTAAGTTGTTTGTTCTGTTCATTAAGTTGTTTGAAATTATTGTCTTGTTCTTTCCTAGACTGTAGCAATACTGCCATAATTTTATCCAAGCAAAAATTAGCGATTCTATTTTCTATGTTGTATGATGGTGTATCTATATGTGTCACGTTATCTGTAACCATTTGGTCATTCTGTAATTCTTGAAAAGGTTTGCTAATCGGGTGTGCACTGTGGGTCACTACCTCGGAATCAAATAGATCTGACGTATTTTGACTACATTGTTCATCTTCGTTAGAAATAATTATCTGTTCACTGTGTAACTTTTGCAAATCAGGTGTGTTAAACCGGGCAGCGTTCATTGTAACAGAACGTGCCGCGTTATCAATTGTTACGATTACTCTGGACATAATTGCATTAGTTTGCTCATAATTAGGATCAAAATCAATGTTAGTGATCGGTACGCACTGATTGTCTGTAAATGGAGTATTATCATTATTACACTGAGTGTCGCAAGTATTATCGGTCAAATTATTCGAGTCGGCTATCTCACTCATTGCACATCGCGATGTACTGTTAACAGTTTTTCGCGTCATTTTTCACAAATCAAAATTAAGCACAAAAATGAAACAACGACGAAGCAGAAAAAAATGGAAAAAACACAATTACAACAAAGAGCAATAAATTGCCAATGATCTGTGAAAGCAAGAGCGACAAATTAGTAAATGCGTTGCGCCAGATGCAAACTACATTTAAGTAAATAAGAGCAGATATATGACTACATCCCAGAGATTCACAAATAAATACGATCCTGGCCTGTTGTCGCCAAGTGTAATGGTAAGCCGATCGCCAGCGATAAGCGCGAATTTCAGGTTTGTAGCCTCCACACACGCAATAATTAAATGAATTTAAATATGAATAATGAATGTGATTCTAATTTAGTGTAATCTCAGAACAAAATTGGTTCCCATTTATAATCTCCGTACAAAAATTCTTACCTCATTAAAAACGGCGAATATATCTGCTCTTACCTAAAAAAATTTTCAGCACAGCTCTGTGCAATGCTGGCCTATACATTTGTGATTTGGGAAATTAGTAAATTCTTTTAAATTGAAATGAATGCTTTTTTAAAAAAATTACTTTATATTATAAAAATTATTATTAGGACATTTTTAAAACATATGGACGACAGTTCAGTTACATTACTAGATACGCGCGAGGCTGCTTTTTACCTTATACAATAATACTCAGGCTCCGGCATCGCTGCACCGCGACCGGCCCAGCCAACACGATACACCAGACCAGAGCAGACTAGCGACAACCGCAGACGAGCGACTAGCAACAACTTACTGCTACAGCTACACAGTTCCTACTCAGTCAACACTGCTCTCTGGTCAGCGATTCTCTTATACCTTGCATATCGCAGGCAGCGCATACCTCTTACAGGTTTGAGTCCCAGTGCGGCGAAATGTTTCACTGTCGTCATTCTGTTATACAGCTGATGATTGTCCATACTCACAACTGTGAATCAATTTCATGTACTCGACGACTGGATTCGGCAGTACACTTTAAAACCTTGGAAGAATACATTATGTGTTTGAAGCGTACCAATTATATTCCTTAGGCAACTTTTCGTGGAGAATTAGTCTTTCGACTTCTACACGTGTTGGCTGAAGAACGTTGTCTAGCACTGCAGATTTATCCCCCTAATATAACCCTCCTACCTCTCCTGATAATGAATCTTTCCCGTATGACCGTGCAAATAAAGTCCCTAATCTGTGGGGAAAAGGCTTTTACTCTCTAAAATAATGTAAAACCGAGCGAAGTAGATGAAGTTATAGCCGAATCGTCACTGGTTAGTACTTTAGCAATGACGATTAGAAACAAAGTTCGGTTAAGTTTATATATTTTTATTAAGTAAAATAATTTTTAATTAACAGTAGTTAGTGCAAAATTTGGAAAAAAAAATGTTTTCAAAGTATTTCAGTAAGGAAAATAACCAACCGTCGCCAGTTCCTCACCGGAACCAGAATAATTAAATTGAAACTGAACTTTATACTCTTAAGCAATCTTACGTAAGAATATTTATTGACGCCGTGATGTAGGAACAATACAAAACCCACACCTTCCAGTACTTCACACCACACATGTCACAGTAGTCAGATAACAATCAATTCCAGACACATACAACATATTAGTTTTCAAAGATTAATTAAAGTAAGATTGTTTACTGGCTGTGGGCAGAAACATTTTGTTACGTTACTCACCGTAATACTGAGTGTCGTAATTGTAGCAAGCAAGAAGATTGTTTGAATTTACTCATTGGTAAGGACTGTTACTTACCTAGCAGTTACTCTGATATTTCTTTGTAATATAAGCTATAAATTAAAAACTGTGCTTCGACAGTGAAATTCAGCGTCCAAGTTATGCAAAGTTTTACTACCAATTTCTTATTATGAAAGTTACTCCATTTTCAGCAAATGAATTAATAGCGGCTATTGAATCATTCTGTTTCCGACATTAATCATTCTACTGCCAAAGATTTCATTATTACGTAGTTGTCCAAAAGTTGTAAACATTAAGTTTTGATAATCTAATAAATTAATATTCACTTCATTTTCAGTTCATTTACCGACTGTCTCGATTGATACAAAGTGATAGGAGAGATACTACTTTGATTATCCCTCGGGAAAATTGTTTACGTGGCAATATGCACGAAAACAATGTTCCTTAAGCAATAAAACTCCAACTGCGCTGGTCAGCCTATTACGCTTCTTGTTATAAAAAATCTAGATCTTACTTCACTTAATGATGCCGTTGGTTTGTCGAGTGGCTTCAGTTAGCGGTAAAATAGGGCACAGTTTGATCTTCTTGCCTTACCATTGCCAGTAAGAAGATTCCACAGTACCCTTGACGTTATGTGAAGAACTATTGCTGCATTTATCCTGTTCCCAATAAATGCTGTAGTTTACCCATATTAAACATCCACCTTTTACCGAGCATTTCAGCTTTCACTACTCCGCACTTCGGAAAAAAGTCTTTTTATCTCCGCACTCTTGCGTAGCCACACCGGCGAATAGACACAATCTAAAAACCAATCGTCTCCTCGCGACCCCGAACTGCTACTTTTTTGGCGCTCTTGCACGCCTAGCGATAATGCATTTACAATTTATTATACCCTTTGACAATATCTTTTCCCAGACTAGGCCAACCCTTTGAAAATATCTTTTCCCAGACTAGGCCAGCGTGTCTACTTACAAAATGTTAAGATTCCATGTGTATCCTCTTTCTTAAATAACAAATAGCATTTGAAACTTGACAACATATTTTCAAGAAAAATATTCAGCACGACTAATAAAACAAACTTCCCAAAACGCGTAGAAATTGTGTGGTGTTATACTACCACTGGCCGTACTCAAACTGGGAGCATTTCAGTCTTTGTAGACAACCTCTCGCTCTTTAACGATCTTGGAGTTTCGCATCAGGGTGACCGACATATAACGCCCAAATTTCAGTCTTTTGCAGCTTACCTTGAGGTTTCACACTTTTAGCTTCCGGTATACTGAGTTGCGTAGGCCAGGGTGGACCAGAAACTTATATGGCCTCTGTCCAGAAGAAACCGCAAATGATTATACCATGTTGTTGTCCAAAGACTGATGTGACGCGGGTTACCCTACATACCTCTAAACCTGCTTATTGTATGCACTTGTCTTCCTCTACAAATCCACCGCCCCCCCCCCCCTTCCAACCATCCTTACATTACCAAAGTGACAGTTTCTTGATGTTTCAGGATGTATCCTGTTAACCGATCTCTACCACTGCTCAAGTTGCTCCATAAATTTCTTTTATTGCGAATTCATTTGAGTAAGTCCTCACTAGTCACGAGGGCTATTCGGAAAGTGAGGAACGATTGGGTCATGAAATGGAAACCACTGTGAAAATTCGACAAGGCTTTTCATAGACGTTTTGGGCAGTGAGCCCGTCGATCACATCAAGGCGCTCTTTTCAGTTGTGAGCGCACTGTGAGCGAGTAAAGGTGCCTAGAGCAACGATGTCTCCCGCCAAGGTGGAAGGCCCACTCAGAGGCTTCGCCTTAATGAATGCAGCCCACCTAACATAACTGCCACGCACTTCCTTCTTCATGGCAATTCTCAGCTGCACTCTGCTGGGACATTGAAGACGCTCCTGCAGCCTTTTCGACGGGAAGTGTTCGATCGCCCACAACACAGCCCTATTTGGCTCGTCCTGAGTATCATCTCTGTTCACATGAAACGCTGTATACGAAGGCAACACTTGGGCGCAGGCTACGCGCTTTAGACCAGCGTAGAGAATTATCAGAAAGCACATGGGGCTGTATTCTATGACGAAGATGCTGGAAATTTTGTATAGCGCACCGACAAATGTCTAAGTCGGAGCGGTGACTATGTAGAGATGTACCTGGAAGGTGTAGCCAAATGTGCAAAGAAAACAGTTTTGATTTTCACTGTGGTTTCCATTTCGCGACCGATCGTTCCTTACTTTCCGAACAGCCCTCGTACTAGATATACCTTCTCTCTTCCAGAAGTGGTTTCTTGCTACTGCCAGTCCGCGACTACTTGTTTCATGGTCAGTTATTTAGCTGCTCATCTACGAAATCTCACTTTCTAATCAAATTTGGTCAACATCACCTCATTTCGTTCGACTGCATTCCTTATAATTTGCTTTTCTTTAGTTGATATTCATCTTACAATCTGGTTTCAAGACACTACTGATTCATTTCAACTGTTACTGCAAGTCGTTTGACGTCTCGGACAAACTTAAATGTCGTAGGTGAACCGTTCTCCAAATTTATGCTTGGTTTCTTTCGCTGTTTGCTCAAAATAAAGCTCTGAAAACAAAGGGGAGTGACAACTATCCTGTCTCACTCCCCTTTTAACTACTGTTTTCCTTTCATGCTCTTCAACTCTTGTAGCTTGAGTTTGCTTGTTGTGTAAATTGTATATACTTTTCAGTCCCTGTATTTTACCCCAGCTACCTATAGAATTTCAAAGAGTCGAAAGCTTTCTCTATATCTAGGAATAATATCAAGTATGTTTATCCCTCTTCAAGCTATCTTCTAAAGTAGTAAGTAGAGTCACAATGGCCCCACGTGTTCGAAATATCATGTGTTATTTCGCCTTCAACCAATTTATACATTGATCTGTAGATAATTCTTGTCAGTATTTTGCAGCAATGAATTAGTAAACAGTTGGCTCGCCAATATTTACACCTCTCAGCACCTTCCACCTCTGAAATTTTTTCCTGAAATCTGAGGGTATCTCACTTGTCTCGTATGTATATCTGGCACAACCAAGTGAAATCGTTTGGTACTAGCTGTTTCTCCCAAGGATCTAATAATTCTTAGGGAATGTCGTCTACTCCCAGAAACTTCATTCGACTAACGTTTTTTCAGTGCTCTCTCAGATTCTTCCGGCAGTGTTAAATCTCCCACCTCATCTTCATTTATTTCTTCTTCTCTTTCTATAATACTGTTTTCAAGTTTTCTCCTTGTTCTTTTACATACCCTTCTGTATTCATTCCAGCTTCCAGACTTCCCTTTTTTGTATTTTACTATACGTCTACCTTTAGTTCATCATAATGACGCTTATAGTTTCATTGTGTGTTGTACAGTCTACTGCTCGATGATGAAAGGAAAACAGCATGGTTCCCGGGCAACTGAAACACATGTAAATCTCAAGGCGGAAGAAGCCACGTCTGCAAGAAGCTGGTAGATGATCAGTACTAGTAACTTAAATAGCATCGAACCACAATTATTACAGCACGATTTGTGACACAGCTATTGCGATTCAGTCGAACACACACACGATTTTGACAGCACAAAATGTATGGTCTTTAATATATTACGCAATTTTCAAAAAATGGAATAATTAAGTCAAACATGCATCGAAATAAAAAAATATATTTTTACTTCCACCTTCAGACATTCCCATTTACACACGGAAAATTATATCAGGCATATATCCATCTTCACTGTCTCAGCAGGCAGCTACTCGGCGTATGAAGTTCGTGACGACCCTTTGACAGACATCTATCTTGCTGTCGTTGATGACTCATTGAATTTCTTCCTTAAGATGGAGAAATGTTTGTGATTTGTTCTCGTATACCTTGGACCTCACCTAACCCCATGAAAACAGACACATGGAGTAAGCTAGTCAGGCAGCAGCAGCCGGCCGAGACAGACCAGAAACAGGGAACTAATTGATTTTGTGACGTTTACGAGTTCCTAACCAGGAGCGAATTTTATAATATCATTTGCACGCTTTAATAGCTTATTTTCTTGAGTTTCTGCGTCTTAATTTAATATCTAATAGCCATAGTTCTCGCTTTTCCGTTTGCGTCGGAAAGTAAACCGATTTTGTGACATATTACAAGTTCCTAATCAAGGACGAATTATTTAGTTTCACCTAAGTGCTTCGGTAGTTAGGGTTTTGAGTCTCTGCGTATTAATCTAATTTATTGGACACAGTCCCTGCGTTTTCATCAGTGTCTGCAGTAGAGTTCTGTAGGACGCGCTGATACTCCATTTATCTGTATAGTTTTCCATGGTCTTTAGTATGGACTGTGACTGTGACTGTGTGCGTGTGGATTCGAGCCGTGTTGGTAACACTTCGCTCTCAGCTCCAGGGTATGATGGCTTCGGTTAGAAAGCTTGAGGCTGCAGTGGATGGGCATCAGTTTTGTGGGCCGGCCGTGGGGATCCAATGAACGTCCATCACGTCCGAGTCCTCTCATCGCACCTCAACGGTGGCCAGCCTCACCTGTGGTCGACTGGGAGGTCGCCCCAGGGCATAGCAGGCAGTAAAAGACTTCACATGCGGCCGTACGTAAGGCCTCCGTTGTTAGTCTGACAAACAGGTTCTAGGTGCTGTCTGTGGCTCACACTGTCGTGAGCCAGCTGCCGTCGCCTGCCCCGTTTCAGAGGAAACCTCTCCCCCTGCAAGATCCGGAAAAAAATCACAGAGGGTGGGTTTACTGATAATTAGGAGCTCCACCGTTTGGCGCATTATGGGGACCCTTAGGGATATGGATGCCAAACTAATGTGCACTCCGTGTGCATACCGGGTTTCGAACGGCTAATAGAAGTGGTAAAGGCTACCAATCTTGTTTGCGAGATGAAAGCAGAGCTAACCATTTGGAGTATAGTCGACAGGTCCGATTGCGACCGTCTAGGCTGCAGATTCCTCTACTTGCGCCAAAGGGTGGTTGGGTTTCAGGTTCCGCTGAATAGGTCAGGAGTCCACTTTTCGCTGGAGGCGGCTTCACAGGTAGCAGGGGCTGTGTGGCATGGACTGGGCGCCTTTTTTTTAGGTTAGAGGGTCTCGGGAAAACACAAAAAGGGCTTTAGTCACGAAGGGTGCAGGCCAAATACAGGAAGGACGTAGGCACAGGAACCATCGGTAAAACAGTTGTAAATTTTCGTTACAGTGTTGGTAAAGTACCAGAGCCCCAAGCACTAATAGAAAGCATTGATGCTCAAATAGTTATAGGCACTGAAAGATGGCTCAAGCCGTAGATAAGCTAGGACGAAATTTTTGCAAAGAACCTAACGGTGCTCCGAAAGTATAGGATAATACGGTTGGCGGTGGCGTGTTTATTGCTGTTAGAAGTAGTTTATCTTGTCGGGAAATTAAAGTAGATACTTCCTGTGAGTTTTTATGGACAGAGGTCATTGTTGGCAACAGGAAAAATTTATAATTCGACCCTTTTACAGACTTCCCAATTCAGATTATACAATTGCTGAAAGGTTCAAAGAAAACTTGAGTTTGATTTCAAACACGTACCCGACTCAAACGATTATAGTTGGCGGTGACTTTAATTTCGGAGGTACGCATGAAACATAATCCAGAATTATGGTAAACGCATTCTCTGACAATTATTTCGAGCATTTATCTCACGAGCCCAGTCGAATAGCAAACGGTTGTAAAAACACACTGGACCTCTTAGCAACAAATAATCCTGAGTTAATAACGAGCATCAGAACAGATACAGGGATTAGTGAAGACATGGTCGTCATAGCGAGCTGAATATTGTAACCCCAAAATCCTACAAAAATAAACGAAAAACGTACCTATTAAAAAAGCAGATAAAAATTCACTTGACGCCTTCTTGAGAGACAATCTCCAATCCTTCCAAATTAACAATATAAGCGCAGACCAGATGTGGCTTGAATAAATACAAATGGTGTCGGCAGCAATTGAGAGATTTATGCCAAATAAATTCACAAACGACGGAACTGATCCTCCTTGGTACATGAAACAGCTCAGAACACTTTTGCAGAAACTACAAAACAAACATGCCAAATTTAAACAGACGTAAAATTCCCAAGATTTTCGATCTTTTACAGAAGCTCGAAATTTAGCGCGAAGTTCAATGCGGGATGCTTATAATGGTTTCCACAACGAAACTTTGTCTCGAAACCTGGCAGAAAATTCAAAGAGATTCTGGTCGTATGTGAAGTATGCTAGCGGCAAGACACAATCAATGCCTTCTCTGGCCAATATCAATGGAAACACTACCGAAGACCGAGCTGGCACAGCTGAGCTGCTATACACAGTCTTCAGAAATGCCTTCACAAAAGAAGACGAAGTAAATATTCCAGAATTCGAATCAAGGACAGCTGCCAACATGAGTAACGTAGAGGTAGATATCGTCGGAGTAGTGAAGCAACTTAAATTACTTAATAAAAGGAAGTCTTCTGGTCCAGCCTGTATACCAATTAGGTTCCTTTTAGAGTATGCTGTTGCCATAATTCCTTACTTAGCAATCATATACAACCGTTCGCTAGACGACGATCCGTACCCAAAGACTGGAAGGTTGTACAGGTCACACAAATATACAAGAAAGGTAGTAGGAGTAATCCATTAAATTACAGGCCGATATCATTAACGTCGATATGCAGCAGGGTTTTGGAACATATATAGTGTTCGAACATTATGAATTACCTCGATGAAAACGGTCTACTGACACACAGTCAACATGGATTTAGAAAACATAGTTCTTGTGAAACACAACTAACTCTTTATTCGCATGAGGTGTTGAGTAGTACTGACAAGGAATTTCAGATTGATTCCGTATTTCTGGATTTCCGGAAGGCTTCTAACACTGTACCACACGAGCAGCTGGTAGTGAAATTGCGTGCTTATGGAATATCGTCGCATTTGTGTGACTAGATTCGTGATTTCCTGTCAGAGAGGTCACAGTTCGTAGTAATTGACGGACAGTCGTGGAGTAAAACAGAAATGGTTTCTGCCGTTCCCCAAGGCAGTGTTATAGGTCCTTTGCTGCTCCTTATCTATGTAAACGGTTTGGAAGACAATCTGAGCAGACATCTTTCGTTGTTAGCAGATGATGCTGAACTTTATCGTCTAATAAAGTCATCAGAAGATCAAAACAAATCGGAAAACGGTTAAGGAAAGATATCTGTATGGTTGTATCATTGTGTCCGAAGATACCGCGATGTCTATGAACATTCCTGTGTAGCACTCACCGTTTTTCAAAATGGTTCAAGGGGCTCTAAGCACTATGGGACTTAACATCTGAGGTCACCAGTCCCCTAGACTTAGAACTACTTAAACCTAACTAACCTAAGGGCATCACACACGTCCATGCCCGATGCAGGATTCAAACCTGCGACCGTAGCAGCAGCGCGGTTCCCTACTGAAGCGCGTAGAACCGCTCGGCCACAGCGGCCAGCTGCCGCATTTGTAATGGGTTTTCACAATGATAACGAGTTCCTCCTTTGCGAACCGCCCCATGGCAACTACGATCTTGAAATACACAAATAACGATAGATCAAGTTATCGGAATGACTATCGATGTCACAAGTAATAAATTTTGTTTGGGTCATCATTCTTCTGACTGGTTTGTTGCGGCCCGTCGCGAATTCTTCTCCTGTGCCAACCTCTTCAAGTCAGAGTAGCACTTGCAACCTACGTCCTCAGTTGTTCGCAGGATGTATTCCAATCTCTGTATTCTTCTACAATTTTTGCCGTTTACAGGTCCGTTTAGTACCATGGAAGTCATTCCCTGGTGGCTTAACAGATCATCCTGTCCCTTCTCCTTATCAGTGTTTTCCACATATTCCTTTCCTCTCCGATTCTGTGCAGAACATTCTCAGTCCTTTCCTTATCAGTCCACCTAATTTTCAACATTCGCCTGTAGCACCACATCTCAAATGCTTCGATTCTTTTCTGTTCCATTTTTCCCACAGTCCCTCTTTCACTGCCATACAATCCTATACTCCAAACATACAATCTCAGAATTTTTTCCTCAAATTAAGGCCTATGTATCATAATAGGAGACTTCGCTTGTTCGCTTGTTCAGGAATGCCCTTTTAGCCACTGCTAGTGTCTTTACTCCGTCCGTCATTGGTTATTTTACCACCTAGATAGGAGAATTCCTTAACTTCATCTACTTCGTGACCAAAAATCCTGATGTTAAGTCTCTCGCTGTTCTCATTTCTGCTACTTCTCATTAATTTCGTCTTTCTTCAATTTACTCTCAGTTCTTAGTCTTTACTCTGTAGATTGTTCATTCAGTTCAGCAGATCATGTAATTCTTCTTCACTTTCACTTAGGATAGCAATGTCACCTACGAATTGTATCATTGATATCCTTCCACCTAAAATTTTCATTCCATTCCTGAACCTTTCTTTTATTTCCATCATTGTTTCTCGATGTACAGGTTGAACAGCAAGGGCGAAAGTCTACATCCCTGTCTTACATCCTTTTTAATCAGAGCACATTGTTCTTGATCGTCCATTCTTATTATTCCCTCTTGGCTGTTGTATATACTGTATATTACCTGTCTCTCCCTATAGCTTACCCCCAATTTCTCTCAGAATTTCGAACATCTTGCTCTGTTTTACGCTGTCGTACGCTTTTTGCAGGTCGACACGTCCTATAACGTGTCTCGATTTTTCTTTAGCCTTGCTTCCATTATCAACCGGATTGTCAGAGTTGCCATTCTCGTGCCTTTACTTTCTCTAAAGCCAAACTAATCGTCATCTAACACATCCTCACTGTATGCATGTAATAAATATGGTGCTGTAAAGTTGAAAAAAAATTTTATCACTCCATTTAAAAATTGCGTAATATACGAAGGACCCTGCACACGAGACGTGTTTTTTAAGTAAGTACCGTTTTGAAATTAAAAAAAGACGCGCTAAGATATCCCAATAATTTTATTTTTACATGAGAGCCTGTACCTTAATCTATTTTTGTACATAATTTCCGTCAATATTGAGGCACTTGTCATAGCGTTGTACCAGTTTTTGAATACCCTCCTCATAGAAGTCTGCCGCCTGACTTGTTAACCACTACGTCACCACTGTTTTGACTTTGTCATGGTCTTGAAGACGCTAATCGCCCATGTGTTTCTTCAAGATGAATCATGGGTGGCTTACTTCACACCACAATCAAAGCAACAGTCCGTGGAATGGCGGCATTCAGATTCACCCAGAAAAGTGAAGTTTAAGGAAACAATTTCTGCCCGGAAAATCATGTGCACAGTTTTTGGGGACAGAAAAGGAGTACTGCTTGTGGATTTTCTGCCTCGTAATGAGACAAGCAATGCAGCAGCTTACTGTAAGACATGGCACAATGTGCGCCATTCAATTCAGAACAAAAGACGTGGCAAATTGAGCAAGGGCATCGTTTTGCTGCAAGACAATGCCCGTCCGCATGTGGCGAATCAGACCAAAGATCTCATCACATCTTTTCGATGGGAAACTCTAGATCACCCTCCGTACAGCCTCTATCTTGGGTCCAGTGAGTACCATATGTTCCTGCACTTGAAGAAACACTTGAGCGGCCAGCGTCTTCATGACGAAGTCAAAACAGTCGTGATGCAGTGGTTAACAAGTCAGGTGGCAGACTTCTATGAGAAGAGTATTCAAAAACAGGTATAACGTTATGACAAGTGCCTCAATATTGACGGAAATTATGTAGAAAATTAGATTAAAGTACAGGCTTTCATGTAAAAATAAAATTATTGACATATCTTAGCACGTCCTTTTTTTAATTTCAAAACGGTATTTGCTTAAAAAATACGCCTCGTATTTGTAGGTGGCAACTTCCGGCGACCAAATGTCGCTGGGACGATTACATCAGACAACAGTGTCGCAATGTAGGCTCCTTCTCGCTCTAGCGTAGTCCAGCAGTCCCCTACGGTCGTTTCGCATTACATATTTCACGCTGTTTAATTTACCGCAAGGACACGACCCGCTCGGCGGCCAGGGGGCAAGAGTTATGCGCGGACTCTGCGTCCCACACCACACCGCGGCGCGCCAGCGAGCCACCCAGCTATTCCCTGCCGCCTAATGCGAAGCGTCCTCTGCACCGTGACCCCCACACCGCCCCTTCCCATCCCATCCCGTCTCACCCCGTGCGCCGTCCAGTGCTCGTACAACGCGTACACACACCACAGGGAAACAGCCAGCTGCGCTCCGTCCTCCCCGAGATCCCGGATAGGACCATTTATATCTTTTTATTATTATTACAAGTTTTACTATCATCATTCCGCCAGAGGGACCTCACTTGGTTTGCAAATGTGCTGACACGGTGCGTGAGATGTTACGCTTGATGTAACAAACAACTTGCCACCAGCGTGTGCTCAGTATAAATGGCCTGGTCTCTGCTAGGGCCCCGCTTTGGCTACGGCACAAAAATCACGC
Source organism: Schistocerca nitens (assembly GCF_023898315.1). Taxonomy (NCBI): domain Eukaryota; kingdom Metazoa; phylum Arthropoda; class Insecta; order Orthoptera; family Acrididae; genus Schistocerca; species Schistocerca nitens. Next base: position 476,483,614 of record NC_064618.1, on the reverse strand, counting down.
CATGCTGCAATACAAACAGAGCCTACCTCCACACGTTCTTACTCTTTTATTTCGTCGATTTGTTATATATTTGTTAAGGCCCTCCTTAAAGCAGTGTTATCCAGAGTACGCAGTGTCAGTTCGAACTCCGCACCAAAATTTCGGATTTTATGTAATTCCAACATTGTGTCTGTATCTTGAACAGCAACTCGGTATATTTTTAATGTATTAATTAAGGTTTCTGTCAGAGTTGCAGTTAATATTGTCATTAGTTCAAAATGGTTCAAATGGGTCTGAGCACTATGGGACTTAACATCTGAGGTCATCAGTCCCCTAGAACTGAGAGCTACTTAAACCTAACTAACCTAAGGACATCACACACATCCATGCCCGAGGCAGGATTCGAACCTGCGACCGTAGCAGTCGAGCGATTCCAGACTGTAGCGCCTAGAGCCGCACGGCCACTCCGGATTGTCATTAGTGCCTAGTTTTGAACATTACGTTCACTCTCAAACCATTACCTGTATTAGATGAAATGTTATTATGTAAAACATTCTCGGTTTTCTTGCCGTATGATTTCGGGATAAAATCTCAAACTTTCAACGATAGCCTCCACCGTCATCGTCAGGACCAACTGACTGTATTCACTGCTGCTGTAGTGAGCTTATATACCCCGTGGATGCCTTCTGATTGGTCGGCTTGTGGTTTGTCGGTGATTACGTACTGTTGTTGCAGACGGTGTCAATGTATGAGCTGGTAGCGCCACCGCTTCCGAGGGAACGCAAACCCTGCAAGGAATGTCTCTACAGCTTTTCTGCATCGAGCGCTCGTTTCCATGCGCCGCTCAAATAGTATCCGATGTCATGGTTAAAGTTCTTCTCACTCATTCTTATTTCAACAGCCTCCGTAATAGCAGAATCCCAGTATGTTGACTCATGGAACAAATTTTTTGTTTCATCGAGCAGTATTTTATGTTTGTTCGTGAGGCTTGTGCTCTGCAATTGCCAATTTCTCCAGTTCTCTATTTTTAATATGCCGTTGGTGTTCTGCACAGTGGTCGGAAACGGTACGAATGGTCTGACCTGTATAATTGCGCCCACACTCACAGGGGATATCATAAATTCCAGCGACCCTGAGGCCTACACTGTCCTTAATAGAGCAAAGACTTCGTTTTCATCATACAATGTTATTAACAAAACTTAAAATACAATCAGTTTGGGTGAGCAGATTTCAGAAGTGCAATAAAAATCTTTTGTGACGTACCTGCATTTGCAACGTTTCACTGTACATAATAGGTCTGTTTTTATCAGAACAATATTACAAATATTACTTAACTATATTACAGTCGTGGTGATGCATTCAACATTCACTAGGCATCTTTAATGGTCTAGGTATACAAATTTGACAGGTGCTTTCAGTTGTGGACTGTGTGTCGGTATTCTCTGTGTCCGAGTGACCGTAATGTTACAATAATTACGTAGATTGTTGGTAAAGATCTCAGACATTATCGCACTGCGTTATAAATTACTGATGTGTCGTAAGCTAACTCCGTTACTGAATCATAAAACATTTTTAAAAAGAGAAAAAGCATTTCTGTATTTAAATTTGGGCTGTTCGTTCATCAATTTGTCCTGCTCCTTAATCTTCCGTTTATACAAGATGAATCACCTAAAACTTGCACCCCAAACACTGCGGTTGTGGAAAGTACTACAGATGTATTTTTTTTACAAGTATACACTTTTTTAAATGGAACAATACCTATTGACACTAACACACGAAAAGTAGTTTAAACTAGAATGTCAGTGGTGTTTGCTGCAGAAGTATAATGCAAGACGTTTACGACATATTGTTCTTTTTGAAACTTTTCCGTAACGACACTTGTCTGTGCTATTTAACCTGTTTAGTTGCCATATACGATGTTGTTTTGTTTGTTTACACTGTACTTGTATGGTCATCAAGTGCATTGCGACTGGCTAATCAGTTAGTCCTTGCTAATGAGTATGACAGTACAAGCAGCAGGTCGTGAGTGATCGATAGAATTTACCAACGCAGAAAAAGCCGAAATACTCATGGTGTACGGAGAATTTAGAAACAATGCAGTTCGTTCTTGTAAGATGTATGTGTCATGACATCTCTTTAGGCGTCAACCGTCTCGGAAGTTATTTACGTCTCTTAAACCAGTTACGTGAAAGTGGTAACAACTAGACAACGTAACAGAAGAAAACAAGCGACGCAGAAGGAGGGGAAATTAATATTCTTGCTGCTGAGTCAGTTGTTCCGCACTTTAGCTCACACGCAATCGCAAGACGAAGTGGCACGAATCAGGCAAAGGTCGTATTTCTCCATCGCCAAAAGTTCCTTCCTTATCATATCTCTCTCTGTCAACAGCTGCTTGGAAAAGATTGTAAGAATCGTTTGAACTTCTGTACACGGGCATTAAGACGGTAGATGTGTCATGTATCTTGTACGGTTATGAAGCCACATTTACCAATCGTGTCCAGGTAAATCACCGAAACATGCACATTGGTCTGTTGAGAATCCCCGTTGGCTTCGTCGGTGGAACGTCAGCGTCAATGGAGTGTAAACATCTTTGTGAGGGATAATGAACCATCAGATCATTGAGCTGTTTTTCATAGACGGAACACTAACATTCTACGTGGTGTTTGTTTGTTCTATGTCGTGTCTCCCTACCACTTTCGCGCAACGACGCTCTGAGCGTGTTTTTTAGGGAATTGACTAGTTTGAACCTGTGACCTGTTGCTGGTAAGGAGACGCCAGACCACACATGACATGTAGAGTTCAGAAGAGTTCAGTGAGACTAGCGATGATATAACCAAATACTTAATGATTACAGCGTCGGCACCACTGCACTCCCTGTAAAAGAATCATAATACTAACTAAATTTAGAGGAAGGGGTTCAAGGCTTTCCTATTTTTAGTTAGCTGTTAAAATAACGTCGGAAAAGCAGTTAGATTACCATTGGAAATTTTATTCTACTCACAAAACATTGTTTATAAATTGCACTATTGATAAAAGGAAATGTTTTAATACAGGCTGATAAAAACCAACTGCGTTCAACAAAAATGTGAACGAATATTTCCTGAATGGGTTTCCAAGTTCTACAATGGATCGAAGGATAACCTATGCCATATCACATCTATAATCTAGGTTTAAATTAAGTTTCACAAAAGAGAAAACTATCAAAATGGTCTATAGTGACCCTCAATTATCTTTAATTACTTATCTAACTTGTCGTACATTACAGTGGCTGATGTGGCTTCTCAATAATTATATAACAGAAAAATCATCGCGTTTCAGATTTTTACTTACGTAGCAAATGTGAATACAATGAGCTTTAATTGACGATCGACACTAGTATTACGTAAAAAGGGGATGTAACAGATGAGACTTCTGCAGTTCTGAGTGAAGCCTTATGCGCTCAAAAATGCGATATCGCGTGCGTTCATTACCTTGTCGGTGTTCGTCAGGGGGCGGCGGCCGGCACAGCTCCATACAGCTCGGCGTCTCGGAAGCAACTCTCTCCAAACTTCTCCTTACTACAATTTACCGAAGTTGGTTTAAAAAAAAACTATCTGGCTGTGTTTTCATCTGACCTATCAGGGTCTCAATGTTAACCTTAAGCTCCACCTACAAAAATTCTGTCTATCCATTGAGAAACGTTATACTTTTCGTGGTGGAGCAATGTTTTTAAAGTTTGCAACGTAACAGAGACGCGAAAAAGTTTCACGCTAAAACTTGCAGCTGGTGTAGCCCTTTTAGTGTTATTGTAAGATCTATACTGTTCTTCTGGAGGGCTCTAGCTTTTAACATGGGCTGGGGGGTGGTCCTGGTGGTTAGCTGGCGACGTTGGTGTCCGTCCCTTATCGTAGGGCCTTCTAGCTTAACACGGTTCTGCTCTCGGCTTCTGTTCTTGTTTCTCCCCTCGGAACTGCGTCTGTCTCACGGTGGGAAGGTATGACGTGCATTTAGGCATTTTTGTGTTAGTCTGTGGTATTCCAATTACTCACTCTTTACTCGTATTACTTTGGTTAATTTAATGTCACGATTTCTTCGGAGCTATGTGACACACTACTGGATTTGCTTATCATGTCAGGGTTTTCATGGAAGGTGTTGGATTTTCCTGACACCTTACAACTGAACACCCATATCTAACACATTCTCCTAACAGACCATCTTCAACATTGCTAGAAGACGTTCCTCTGCAGACTAGGACAACCCTGTACTACCAACACGATGGTTTCCCAGCCCAACTGCATAAAATTCTACGGCATGTCTTAACGAATTGCTTTCAAATCGTTGGTTTATACGCAGAGGACCTGTAGTTTAGGCAGGCCCGTTTGCCAGATTTGACGCCTGTAGATATTTTTCAGTACGAAAGGCTGAAAGATGCTGTCCACAAGGACATACCTACTGCATCCAATGGTATGCAACAATGTGTTACTGGAACTTGCTCTGACGTTTCCGCTGGACTGCTAGCACGTCTGCAGCAGTCGTTCCATAACAGACTGCAAGTGTGCAATGCCACTGCCTGTGGTCATTTTGAACACAACCTATGATGGTCAACTGACTCGTTACTGGTCAGCATCCACATAACCAGTGTGTCGACTTGTGCTGTTGTTTAGTGAGTGCTACCACAGGTACTGTACAAGTGTCGATGTGGGAACGTCCCTAAATACGGTCTCTCGTAAATTACTCCCAATAGAATCTGGCAGCAAGCACCACTGATATTCTAATTTAGCCTACTTTTAGTTCGTTAAAGTTAACAGGCATCGTTCAACTTAAAAAAGTTTGTTTTGGCACCAAGAATACTCTTCTAAGTATTATTACTGCCTGTTGACTGGTTAACAGTACTAGCTTCTGACCATCAATCCATTCTGCGAAAACCGCACATGAATAGCACTTTCCATTTCCGTAATACTTGCGGTGCGAGTTTTAGATGGATCTGTATAAATCCCATCCTTCAAGAATGTATAGGGCCGCGCGGGGTAGCCAGGTGGTCTAGGGCGTCTTGTCCCGGTTCGCTCGGCTCCCCCTGTCGGAGGTTCGAGTCCTCCCTCGGGCGTGGGGGTTTCTGTTGACCTTAGAATTAGTTACTTTAAATTAGAGTAAGTAATGCGTAAGCCTAGGGACCGATTACCTCAGATATATACCTTTATTCCTCTGGGAGTTGCGCGTAAAATTTTCATAGTAATGTCAGCATCGCTCACTTCAAGTTTTGTGCTGTGCAAATGATGACCAAAAGCAGAATTGTTATTTGGGCTAACATGTTCCTTGTATCTAGAAACAAAATTGCGACGACTTTAACCTATACAGCGTGGTTTTTTTACACCGTGTAAAACTTTAGAGATTGATCGATGAGAGCATACGGAACCAAAAAGGCTGATGAATTTATGTCCGGAAATTGCATGGTTTCCATTCAAGAGACCATTTATTCAATCATACATTGTTACAGAGACAGCTGTACCAGGTTGAAACAGAGTAAGTGTTGAAAATGGTATTCATGTGCCTCAACGCACATGTGTATGCGCCGTAACATGTTCTATCTCACATGTTTACATCGGCCAGGCTCAATCCGAGCAGTGTCAAAGGCAGCATGAATGCGCTGCTCCAGCGTCTGGAATGGTCTCTGCACACGCGATGGTGTTGAAATGGCCACACAACCAGAAATCGCACGGATTGAGATACTGTGAAAGAGCAAGCCATCGACCACGGAAGATACGATTGAGATGCGTCCGGACGTTAACGGCGAAGTGGGCTGGAGCACCATCATGTAGCAGCCACAAAACCCTTCGAATCATCAGTGGCACTTCATTCAGCAGGGTAGGCAAAGTCGCCCGCAAGAAAAACCGATAGTTCCGTCCTGTTAGGCGACGTGGAAGGAAGCCTGGACCCAAAATTCGGTTGCCAGTTATCCCGGCCCACACCGATGCTGATGATTCGCTGTCACCTGCCATGAGCTTCTGCATGTTATGAAAACTGAAGATACCACTCCGCGTAAATGTGGCCTCATCTGTGAATAGGATGGATGACAAAAATCCCGGAATCGTGGTTGCCTGGTGAAGTAACCAGTGACAAAACAGCTCGCGATGTAGAAAGTCTGTCGCTAGTAAGCCCTGCACACGTTGTAAGTGATAAGGGTAGTAACAATTGTCATGGAGAATGTTCCACACGGTCGTCTGACTTACCCTGAACTGACGGGCCAACTTCCTGGTACTGACGCGGCGATCGCCTTCCATGGTGTTAATCATATTTTGCTCCAAGTCTGGTGTCCAAACATTTCTGGTACGCCCTTCATGATTTCCTGATTGCTAAGACGACCCTGTCTCAGACAAACGGCGGAACGCTGTTGCAAACATTGAATGCTGTGTTTCTTGTCGACTGGAATAGGTGATGCAACTTGGTGCCCGCCGCCCATCACCATTTGCCTTTCTGTAACTAAATACCACGTCGGCAAGCTCTCGATTCGAAGACGGAACCATTATGTACAACCCTTTATCACATCCACTACAAGAAGAGTCAGCAAGAGAACTGAATCGGACAAATCATTACCAATTACTATGGCAGGAGAGGGTCCTGGGGCACAACTATGAGGAACAGTACCGTCCTCTAGAAGGAAACTATGCGTATTGCATCTGTGGCTGCATATTAGACAGCAGCCTCTATAACGAAGTGTGATTGATTAAATTGTCTCTAGCATGGAAACCATGCATTTCCGGACTTAAGTCCATTAGACCATTTTTGTTCCGTTTCCTCTCAACGATAAATCGGTAGAGTTTGTACACGGTGGAAAAAATCACACTATATAAAAGCGATGACATTTCTCACTATGTAATCTATAAACAACGGATGCATAGTGCTTGTTCTAATTTTTTACATTTTGGTGTCTTAGTTTAAGCCTTGATGGACCTGCATTTCGAAATGCTACTTTGCACTGTTTAGGAAAAGCATGCACTAATTTTTCGGTAATATAGCCACGATATTTCAATCTAACAACCTTTTTCCTTTCCTTACGACGATTTTTTTGCTTCTGTGTTTTTTTAGAGTCTGTGTAACTAAGCTTCTCTTAAGAGCATTGACTATTACTACTTGTTTGTAGATTCTTAACTCCTATTGTATTTTCGTTTCATCTATTGAAAGCTTACGTAGCCGAGCTGCCATGGCAAAGAAATTCGTCGTTTTATGTTGTGGTAGGTGTTTGAAGTCATCCCTTATTATTGCATCTGAGTGTGCTGCTTTACGACAAATGGAAAATTTCAACCTATTTTCTGCCCTTGTTAAGCTAATTTTCTTTTTGGAATCTTAATACTGTGATACTGCAGGTTAAAAGTAACGTGCATGGCATGCAGACCCTCCTCCCCTCCCTATATTACCATAGATATACCTTCTACGTATCGTTTGTACATAATAGTCTTCTGTGTCCACGGAAGGTTATTCTGAAACACCGCTGTCTCTATGTTGTTGATAAATATGTCCGCTAATAACTCCGAAAGGCAAATGCTCATCGGAAAAACATGCTTTGGCCGCAGCTCGTGGTCGTGCGGTAGCGTTCTCGCTTCCCACGCCCGGGTTCCCGGGTTCGATTCCCGGCGGGGTCAGGGATTTTCTCTGCCTCGTGATGACTGGGTGTTGTGTGATGTCCTTATGTTAGTTAGGTTTACGTAGTTCTAAGTTCTAGGGGACTGATGATTATAGATGTTAAGTCCCATAGTGCTCAGAGCCATTTGAACCAAAAACATGATTCTATCGGCAGAATTTCTCGCCGAATTCAAAGTAATCATAACTCAGGTTAAATTCCAATAGATCAAAAACTTTTATTAGTAAGCACTTTCGCGAGGTGCAATTGCGAACTGAGAGTTTGTTTAGCAATATTTTCTGAGTATTTTTTTTATAAGGGGACTCGTGGTGTCCTGTGGCTCATTACAGATTAATTTGCATTTCGTTGCATCTCTCCAAAATAGAGTGGACTGTGTTTACATGGAATCGACTGGGTCCACTGGTCCAACTGAACCGACGACCATTGACTTGAAATTGTTCTTTATGGACCCCATGATTCCAAATAACGGTGAAATTTTTATGGACGGCAATGTGCTATATCACTGTGACTGTTATTCGCGATTGGTTTGAAGATCATTCTGGACAGTTCGAACGACTGATTGGGTCAGGCAGTTCATCCGACCTCAATCGCATTGAACATATACGGGGCATAATCGAGAGGTCGGCTGCTGCACACCATTCTGCACCGGCAACACATTCGCAATTATTAACGGCTATAGAGATAACATGGCTCAGTATTTATGGAGGGGACTTCCGACGACTTGTAAGTCCATGCCACGTCGAGTTTCTGCATTTCACCAGGTATTCCATGACTTTTGTCACCTCAGTTTACGTTGAAGTGCAGCTTGGACAAAAATGGAAATGTCGCCGTGGTTCTGTTCCATTGCCAGCTTGGTCAGCAGTCATCACACCAATCTACTGCTTGTTCTAAGGGCACGTGAAGAGCCTAATTTGCGAAACTCCAGTCGATACTCTTGTAAGACAAGTAGTTTATCAAATGGTTCAAATGGCTCTGAGCGCTATGGGACTTAATTGCTGTGGTCACCAGTCTCCTAGAACTTAGAACTACTTAAACCTAACTAACCTAAGGACATCACACACATCCATGCCCGAGGCAGGATTCGAACCTGCGACCGCAGCGGTCGCGCGGTTCCAGACTGTAGCGCCTAGAAGCGTTCGGCCAGCCCGGCCGGCCAAGTAGTTTATCTTTCTATGGACTGCCGTGCTTATGGTGGCTTATAGTTTGAACAGTACACATAAGAGAAAAGTTCTGCATTTATTACCTACCTTACTGTAAACTGAGAACACACCCTGATAAAACTGATCATCTTTCGTGTGAGGGTTGTGTTATTACTCTGCATTTAGTGTTAAATTTTGGCAGTCACATATACAAGCGTTTCCATTGTTTTGAGGATACTGTCACAGAAACAAAAGTCTTTGAGGTAACAGACACAATGAAACATAACTGCGTTACTACTCTGCAACTGATCCAAAGACAACGATCCTTTATACCAAAATATTCAGAAAATACCACTGAACAAGCTTCGAAATTTTGTCGGCCAAGATCGAGTTCATCCTGAATAAGAAATCTGCAGAGATCGCATCAACCTGGCATTCATGACGCTTCTTCCGTGCTCATAGAGCCGACGTCCATGACGCACATTCCTTTCTCATGTTAGTAATCAACCTCAGTAGAACGGATGAGACAATCTGTTCACTTATTTTGCTTACATAAACTGAACCGTGCTCCTGCTCGCGTTTGTGCCGTTGACAGGTTGGCGTTGTGTATTCAGGATTGTGATCTCTCGTTTTCTTAGTGTGTTTACTGGCACCACTTCGTTTCCTGGCTTTGTCGGTCCGTGAGTGGCAAAAGTGGCGTTTATCGATAGCGAGTACTGTAGTACTATTTTTGGAGCGACCTCAAGTATTTCCGGGTCGTCGTGTGTCGGAGTTCAGTTGGGGGGGCGGAGCAGCAGTGAAGTCCGCACAGCCAATACTCGCCCCATCGCTGGCGCCATAGATACACTTCCCAACGGAAGGATGTGGTCGTGAGAGTACACAACCACGTCAAGGACCGGATTCAGCTAGTTTAATGAATCGTTATATTCCAGTAGTGCAACCTTCACTGGTATGTGTGTGTCTCCGTCCGCCGAAGAGTCCTCATGGCAATAAGTTGTCAGTCGATGACTTCAGCGGGAATGACCAATGGTTGGTCGGTCGGTCGTCTCAGCGGACGACGTGTATTTGGTTTTCCGACCGCTTCTGGCTCCTCTGTGTTTGTGTCGACTTGTAATTCGTCCAGTTGCTCCACAGTGACTGGCTTTAATATTGTTTGAGTTGTTTGTGGAATTGTTTCCGGGGATCCGTGTGTATCTTGTGTGGTTTCAATGAGCTGTCTGCGTGCTGGATTAAGCAGTTGGTTAGGACGGGCAGCACTAAGGTCCACACAACGCCGGTACTCGGAGCCACCGCTGACGACACACGTGCACTGTTCCATCGAAGGATGTGGTCGCCATGGAGGACGACCACGTCGGGGATCCTATTCGCCCAGATCAAGTTGAATGGATCGTTAAATCCGAGTAGCGAAACCTCCACCATTGTGTGTATGTCCGTCCGACCAAGTGACATGCCATCAAGCTGTCAGTTGGTGGTTTTATACTCCGACGTTTCCCTTGCCTGACTTGATGGCAAACGACCGATGGTTGGTCGTTCGGTCGGTCGTCTCAGTGGACGACGCGTGTATGGTCTTCCGACCGTTTCTGTGTTCATAGCGTTCATGTGTACTAGGATTTGGTGTAGCCAACTTAATTAAATGCTTGTCATTTGGCGATGCGAACTGTTATTCTTTTGTAGTATTGGTTATCGCGTCTTAGGTGAATTTTGTGAGTGTGTTGGTCGGTGTTTAAGCTTTGAGTAGCCATCCCGTTAAGTGAGCATAGCTCTTGGCTGCCTGTCTCACCGCTTACGCAGCTGTAGGGACTTTTATCAGGTCGATCCTTGCAGCACTGTCTGTGGATCACTCCCTTCTTTATTTGGCATGATTACGTCAATTGTTTAAAAATAATATTTTGTTTAAATTATTCCTCTTGCTTGTGGCCTTCATTCCATAAATAAATTTGAATTCTTTCGTAATAAGACCTTCAGCCGTCAGTGTAGCTTGTGTTACAGTCAGTATTTTTAAAATGATTGTTTAAAAAAATTATTTCTTTAAATAAAGTGTACGTGTTTACTGTGCAACCAACGGTAACTGATTCGGTCCCGTCCACACATTTTCCTGCCTTCCCTAAGTCCCACGTATCATAAACCATTTTTGTTATCTGTTTAAGTGCATGTGCAAGGGTATTTCAAATATTTCCCGGGCATCCAGAGTTAACAAACGTAGCCCCTGCCAACTTAAACTTGAGTGGAGGTAAACATAGATCGAAAGCAGTGCGCAAGTTCACAAATAAACACTAACCATGGACGTTATATGGGTGCGGTGGGGCCTCTGTCTGTTGGGAAGAAGAACCTTTTGGACAAAGCGTAATTTTCGTCACTCTTTCCGCGAATTGGTAAGTGAACGGACAAGTTCTCTTGAGCTGTCTTGTTCGGTTGTGGATCCAGGTATTAGAATGAGATGGTGTAGTTTGTAGGTGGGCATAATCCATTCTGTTTCAGATTCGTTACATTAGAGAAACGTTTCGTGATCCCTTTTCTCTAATTTTTTATTTAATTGCGTGAGCTGAGGATACTCTGATCGGGGTATGCTTTGTTGAGTTGTGAGCTACCATCACGCGTGTCCTGAGTGTGATGTGTTAAGTACCGTGACCTCAACTTTTGCTTAGTTGATAATTTGCTAACCAATGTGTCTTTTGGGGCATAATTGTTAAGTACTTTCATGTCCTTTTGTGTGCGATGTCTTCGCCCTGCTCAGTTAGCCTGCCAGTGTTTGCAATTTCAACATTTTCAATCAACGTGGCCTTGAGTCCTGTAGAGTGCGATATTCTGGCCCTAACGAATAACTCCATGTGAAAGAATTATTATACACTGACCGTTTTTCGATCTTGACAAAACACCTGCGACCGCACGTCTTTGACACTTGGTCCCTGAACTGGCTCCTCCTCTTCGTAGATGTGACGTCGATTCTTTTTGACTGATTATTTCCTAGTTTCTAATAGTCGCACGTCGTTAGGTAAAAAGGAGAGCAGTATAAGAAGCTACAGAGTTCTATAAACATTCTTTCCAAATGGAGTTCAAGATGGAAGACAAAGCCCCCTGGTCTGCATGACTTTACGATGTAATAAAAAAAAAAAATAATGGTTCAAATGGCTCTGAGCGCTATGGGACTTAACTGCTGCGGTCATCAGTCCCCTAGAACTTAGAACTACTTAAACCTAACTAACCTAAGGACATCACACACATCCATGCCCGAGGCAGGATTCGAACCTGCGAACGTAGCGGTCGCGCGGTTCCAGACTGTAGCGCCTAGAACCGCTCGGCCACACCGGCCTGCCTTACGATGTAATACACGTAATACAATTCTATGATCAGAAGCTGTACCACCATCTAATTCTATGTTTTAGCCCTTTCTCTAGTAGTTATATATTTTGGCTAGAATGGCCATTTTCCTATATGCTAACATTTTTTGTATTTCCACATTTATACGAAAACTCCGTAATCTGAAGGTTTATCCCGATAGTTACCGACTAGCTCACAAATGAAATCCAAAGATACCAGCCATTGCTCGCGGAAGCAGCGACTCTGACAACTGAAAAACACGTCGGTGTGAGATTTTCGAATACATTTCGTCCCATAACATTAGCACACTTCACAGTGAATCATATTTAAAATACTCCTCCATTTGTCTAGCCAGATTATCTCAACAATAATTGGATTAAAAAGTTCTTTCCCCTTTCCCGTATACTTGATTACTATATTGAAATAGCTGTTGATATCATGAACCTTAAGTGTTCGAACCTCACTATGAAGTTTCTCCAAACTACCTGATGAAAAGTTTCTAGATTTCAAAACTTATATTTTGTTATTTTTAAACTCACTCGAGACACCAGTCACAAAATACAAGACGCAAGACTATCAGAGACAAGTGACAAGAAGCATGAAAAGCTGAAACAATGCCTTACATCAGAACATATACTAAAAAACAATAAACTAGTGACAGACTCATGTTCTTTAGACTTCGTTATTCCTATAATTTTTAACACTTCATATTTCAATATTAATTCTATGAAGGCTAATAAAAGCTTGTCTCATGACATATGCCAACTGTTGCGAAACGTAATTTTTATTTTCCTTCAGATATCAAAGAGTGGTTACAAAGTTTACTGCCCTCTCTGCTCGTGCTTTCCTTTCCTCGTTGGGAGCAGATCGCAGCATTAACTGCTGTTAGCTCTCGCACTGCATGAACGCTATTGAGATTAAAAGTACCTCGTCCGTGGACTGAAACTTTGATGCCAGAAACAAGGGGCTGATTCCATTCACAATGATCAACGTATCCTCATGGTTCTATCTTCATATATGATGAATAATCCATTAAGCAGTAAATACTTACGAATTGGAAGCATAAATTAGGTTGTGTGTCCATGTTAGAAACTTGAAAATATTTTTTTGTAAATGTATTTTGAACTTTTTACGTGGTAATTATATGTTTGTCTTCAATAAATGCTCGCAGTTCATGATAAAATGTACTACTATCCCTGTAAATTGTTTTGCTACCAAGAATTCCACTTCCTGTCTACGCACATTAACCTGTCCCCGAAAGATTAATGCAAATGGTATACTAGCGTGCTTTCAAAAGAAAGTAAGAAACCAATGAACAGAAGCCAATGAGATAATGATTAGTGCAGCCCCCCTAACATCATCATCTGTTACATGGTTGAACCAATTCGAATTATCCGTTGCACGAAATCATCATTGACTTGTTTGATGAACCATATTCAAGCCAAAAGCAAACATGGTAGGCAGTGAGTGTGACATAGGTGGAAGTGCTCTATGCTCACCGATATATGACAAAATTTAAGTTAAACCTTCCCTCTAACCTCTCTTTTAACTGGCTTCTCTGCTTATGTTCCTCTGTTGTTATAGACTGATAAATAATAAAACATACATGTCACTTTTACATAGCGATCTCTGCCAATACCTAGTTTGTGTTGCACACACATCACGTTTATCAGTCACCACCAATATCCTTGACCTACAATTACAAAGAGCCTTTGGTGCAATAGTTTGGTAGATAACAGGATTAGATACGTCACCGACATCACAAGTTAGGCATCTCATCATCTACGCTTTACTATGCTTTATCTGAATGTCTGGAAAGTGTTTTTAATCACCTAAGTACAGCTGACAGCGTAATCTCCGCAAGCAGCTCCTTTCGCTATCCCTTCACCCCTCTAAGAAAAAAAGAAAAAAAGTCGCTTTAGATTTGCATGCCACTGATTACACATTATTATCTCTCCCTATCGGGATTCATCCTGTACAACCCTTCAAACGGATTTTCATTGTCGTCTACATTACAGTCACAGACTTTGGATAGCATATACCTACACAGATGACAACAATGTTAAGGAATTGGATACACATGCGAAATCAGGAACTGTATTTGAATGTTCTCAGTGCGGTCTGGGCGTTCTCAAGGCATTCATATTTGTATGTGTCCTTTGCTTTTTGGTACTCAAAGGCAGTACATCGGAGACCCATGTTGAGCCGCCTAGAAACTGTAAATAATTGGCCAGTGCATGGATATAAGAGCTAAATACATAGAAAAACGCGCTCTGCGTTTCTAGAAGAAATTCCTCGGCACTTATATTAGCAACCACAGAGAATGCAATTTGAACCGTTACAAGTAAGAGAGTTGTCTGGTAGATATGACTAGTAATCGATATATGGACACGTCAAGATACTTATCAACGCACTTTAGAGAGCCATGACTATCTACCGTGCTTTTGTGTGTGTGTATACATTTGATGTAACATGGATATCTGACCGTATCTTCTACATGCTTCACTTTGCTTTTTGGCAGTGCAAATCCCTCAAATATAACAAGCGAACGCATATTTACATCCTACAGAAATAAATGAAAAGAAATAACCTTTATGGCCTGTTTTCGTTCACTCAGATATTGTTCCAAAATTAATCAAGAGTTTTATATGTGTTAGTTTCAGTTTTTCATTTATATTCTCAATGCACAAATATATCATGCTTAGGAGAGAGAAGTAGTTAGTTCTAAAATGATGCTTTGTCATATAGTAACGACGGTATAGTGACACCAATTAATGGAATTCACCAATTAATGGAATTTTTCTATTACGGAGCTAACTGGGAGGCTGAAAGATGTTAGTTACTTTGTCATCTTTCGTGAAGAAAGAGTTAAAGTCTTGTCGACATCCAAAATCATTTAGGGCGAGTGGTAGCTCAACAGCGGATAGGTTAGAGTGAAGGGTGGAACTATAACGCGATATCGTCCGAGATTCATGTCTGTATTCCCCAGGAAATAAATTCGCAGAGGTTCTAAATCGATGTGGTGAGGTGGAACTTTGACCTCTGCTTCTCAGCCCCTGCCGATAATCTTAGACATTGCAACATTTTATATCTCGTTCCGTATCATTAGCCATTGTTGAGAGAGTACTGAGTCTACTGGTATTGTTACTAAGGGAAGATAAACTCTTATTAAATGATTACAAAGGAACCTATTGTCTTGAGATGAAGCCAACATTTTAGAATGGTAATCGCTTGTATGTATCAACATATGTTTTGTGTTTTTATTGTCTTCGTGTGATTAATGTTCTTGTGTGTATATTTCATTGTTTCAGAATATTTTGTTTAGGTCTTCAGCTTCTAATAGTTGTTTGAGCAGTTCTCCATGATAGAGTGTCTTGCGGAAGCCTCTTCCTCTCTGAAAATCTATTTCAGCCATCGTCCCTCCGAACATGCTTACTAAATTAACGCCTCGATTACCCTCTACAGTTTTTGCCGCCACACTTCTCTCCATTACCAAATTGATAAATCCTTGATGACTCAGGATGTTTCATGGCTCAGGATGTGTCCTACGAAGCGATCCCTTGTTTTAGTCACGTTTCGCCATAAACGTCAATCTTCCCAGTACGATAGAGTACAGTCTCATTGGATATCCGATCTATCCACATGATGTTTAAAATTTTTCTGTTGTAGGTTACCACATCTCACCCTCCTGTCTGAACTGATTATTGTCCAAGTTTCACTTCCAAACAGCTCTATACCACAGACAAATACGTTTAGGAAACTCACTATAAGACGAAAAAAGGAATTACCCTAATCGGAAACCGGTAGACGTTACACACATGTACAGACAAATGAATGATTACAGTTTCAGAAAAACTGGATTATTAAATCAAGAGAAAGAGCTTCACTAATTCAGCAAATCCGTAATGCATTGGTCCTCCCCTGACTCTTATGCAAGCAGCTATTCGGCTTGGCTTTGATGGATGTCCTCATCAGGGATAATGATGATGATGGGGTCCCATACTCCGAGGAGCGTTGGGGACGATGCGGAAGACCCGCACCGCTGACTAGGCAAGGTCCTAGGGAAGGTGGTTTGCCATTGCCTTCCTCCGACAGTTATGGGGATGAATGATGATGATGAAGAGACAACACCCAGTCAGCTCGAGCCAGGGAAAATCCCTGACCCCGACGGGAATCGAACCCGGGACCCCGTGAGCGGGAAGCGAGAACGCTGCCACAAGACCATCAGGGATGTCGCTCCAAATTCTGTCTAATTGGAGCGTTCGATTGTTAAACTCCCGAGCTGGTTGGACGACTCTGGCCATAATGCTCCAAACGTTCGCAATTGGGGAGAGATCCGGCGACCTTGCTGTCCAAGGTAGATGTGAAATGAATTGATACCTCAGACCATCATATCTGATTGTCGGGCCTTATGGAGTGCAACAGTCAGTTTGGTATCCCACCGCCGTCCGAGGTGTCTCCAGGCATATCATTGACATCGAATCTCGTTGACTGAAGTAGAATTATCTTCATTGATGGGTCCTGCTGCAAACTAAGCCACGATGACCAGCGAAGATGTGTCTGTAAACGAGCTGGATAGCGGTAGCATACCAAATTGATTGTCGCCCGCCACACGGCCCGACTACCAAGAGTGATCATGATCTGGGGCTCCGTTTCTTTTCGTAGCAGGCCCATTTGGTTCTCATCCACGGCACCCTTGCAGCACAGCGGCACGTTGACAATATTCTAGGCCCCGTTTTGTTATCCTGTATGGCAAGCCATCATGGGCTTACTTTTCTGCAAGATAATGCTCCTTTGTACACGACAGGAGCTTCTACTGCTTGTCTTCGAGCTTGCCAAATCCTACTGAAACGTCCTGCTACACCCGCAGGACAGTACAGATACTATAAATTGTGGAAAGGGGCAAAATAAGGGGCTGTCAGTTACACTCGAACATACAACTTTATTATTTGATCAAACATTACAAGAGCCCCAAAGAATTTTTTTTAAACACAGCTTTAATCTTTGGGACTTCATTACCTGCTGAAAGCCACTTTAATTTAAAAACGGCTGAAGGCCGATGACTTAAAACGCAAGCATAATCAGAAATATAAAAGGCAAGCCTCATCTTAAGACAGTTCTTTAGTTAGGCTGAATTAAACAAGTTAAACTCAAATCAGCTAAATGCCTAACACTTAAAACTCCAAAAACATTAATTATTACAATACCAAAGGCCTTACGTGAAACATTTCGTTATTTTAGGCTGAAGGCCTTAAAAACGAACAACTGAAACTCAAAATCGGCTGGAGGCCGAGGACTAAAAAATCGAACAACATTAAAAAAATTTTAAAATGCCAAAGGGCTTTCGTGAAACGATACTTTAAACTAGGCTGAAGGCCTGAAGAGGAAAACAACTCTAATTTAAAACAAAATCGGCTAGAAGCCATATAAGTGCAAACAACAAGAACAAATTAAAAAAAATAGGGCAGTACACACAAGGGCGCCCAGATGTTCGAGGGTCGGCCTGTAATTCAAACACTAACGCTCGCTTAGGTGAGACAGGCAGTCGGGCCAACCATTCACGATCCGACGACAACCCAACCAAACGACTCCTCAGAGCCAGTACGCCGACAACATTTAAAATAACTTGTCAGTCAAAATCACGCAAACTACAGACTGTTATGAACACTTGCACGAAGAACAAGACAATGCTAACGGCAGTGACTGTACAATAATAGGGATGAAGCAGGATTCGCCACACACAGCCAACCCACAAGCGACCGCCGGCAAAAATACACGTCGTCCGGCAAGACGACTGACCGAAGACCAACTAAAGTCGTCCCCACTCCAATCATGTGTGTCGGCAGCTGTCGGGTGAGTCATGGCGGTCCAGACCACACTGCTAACGGCGCCCTGACTGAAGTTGTGCCGCGTGCCAGCTCAAACACTGCCAGTTCCGAACTCCACTGCTGGCTCATTCCAACTGACTTCATTACCCTGTCCGAACTGCACTGCTGGCGCGTTCCGAGTCGCTGGACGACACACGAGACCAGGAAGTAATAGCAGTCCAGCAAAGATAATACGGCAGGGCCTATATTGATATGCGCTGCTGCTGCCACTCACGGCCAGGCAAGCCAGCAACTCAGTGACACCATAAATTGAAAACTGACATAACGAGGCGGCAGTACGGTAAAAACAGGGTGTTAGATAAGAGATGCCACGAACACGAGCCACACACGGCTCACCTACCTTGGCCAGGAATGTCGCCGGATCCCTCCCAATGTGAGAACGTTTGGAACATCATGGGCAAGACCCTCCAAACACACTGGAATTTAGACGATTGTGCAGAATTTGGAACAATATCTTTCAGGAGGACATCCAAAATTTCTGTTAATTAATGCCAAGCCGAATAACTCATTTCATAAAGGCTAGAGATAGGCCAGCGCGTTATTGACTTTTCCAATTTATAAATCTCTTTTTCTTGTATAAATCATCCAATTTTTCTGAAATTGTAATCATTTATTTCTCTATACATATGCATTACATATAACGATTTCCGTCTCATTCGCATTATTACTTAGTGTGCTTTTCTACCTTTACTTTGGTGTTCAGCAGTTATATTGATGCTCAAATAGCAAAACTCTTTCACTACGAGGGGGGGATCGAAAAGTTCATAGATTAACAAATAAAGAGTGACAGAAATTTCACTATACCAATTTATTTTTTCATATAATACCCGTGTACACTGATACACTTGCGGACACGCTCAAATAACTTCTGCAAACAGTTCAAATATAAAGCCTTTGATTTCGAATCCAATCAAGCGTTCGCACCACCAATCACTCCATCAATCGTCGTCCTCTGAGGCTTGGGGAAAAAAAAGTCTTATGAAGCCAGATCTGGAGAGAATGGTGGATGACGTAACAATTCGAACCCGCAGACAGGCAGAGTTTCCACTGTTGCGAGGGCCGGTGAGTTGTCCTCATGCAAAATAACTTCGAGTCAATTTTTTTCGTCTTTGTTTCTTCATCTCTTCTCTCAAACAGCGCAGGAAAGTGTAATAGCATGATGCATTGATAGTTATGCCCTTTTGAAAGTAATCCACCATAATTATCCTTTCTCAATTCCAGAAGACCCAAGCCATTACCTTACCAGGTGATTTTTGCACCCAGGAATCTTTTGGGGTAGGGGATGAAGGATGTTTCCATTGCTGTGACTGTCTTTTTGTCTCAAGATCAAAGTGGTCAACCCAAGTTTGGTCCATTGCCACGTACCTTGCAAGAAAGCCGTCTTCATCCGCTTCAGATTGGCGGACGATTTCTTCACAACACTGCACACGTTCCCGTCTCTGATCTACATTCAAGTCTTTGGGGATCAACCAAGATGAAACTTTCCAGATTCCCAAAATATCAACAACAATGTCATGAGCATGCCCATGGCAGATTCAAAATGTGGTTTGAATGCGCTGCAACGTTGTTCGATGATCCTGCAAAATCATATCGTGAACTGCAGTCACTGTTTCATCAGTGGCAACGTTGACAGGCCTTCCGCACATTGGCGCATCTTTCAAACTCGTTCATCCACGTTAGAAGTCGAACACCGACTTTTTCACTGTTGCGTAAGATGGAGCACTATCCTTAAGTGTTTTCCGCATAACCTCCGCAATTTCTTTGGATGTCACACCCTTCAAGTGAAGATGTCCAATCACAGCACGGTTCTTGTTTCTCTCGATATTCGCCGTTTTGCTTACACTACGGTAGAAAACGCATCCTAGTGCAAAATTAAGGAAGCTGGAGCCGCGAAATTTGACTTGCATACCCACAAAGGGCCACCATAAAAGTAGGTGTTGTTGTTTGTGCGAGATATTACGATAACTACCTCGGGCTAGAAACTTTTCGACCGCCCTTCACACATTTTATGTATCATTTCCTACTCCTATTATAACCTGAATTCGTCTTCATTCGATTACCCTCCTTTTACTTTTGTTGATGTTCATCGTGCAGTCACTTTTCAACTGCTATTCTCAATCTTCTGTGGCACCTGATAAAGTTACAATGAAACTGGATGATTTTAAAGTTTTTGTTCTTTTTCGCGTAGCTTTAATTCCATCAAATATTCGGATGTCATTCATCTTTTACCTCAAAAAAATTCAGTTACTGGTTGTCCCCTCTCGAGTGATATCAGACCACAATTTTCCAAACCAAGCTATGTAACCTGCGTTAGAATTTCACACGACCTCTGCCTCCTGTAGAGATTATTCAGATTTTACACGCGTAAAAGGTTGAAGCCGGCAAACAACACTTAGGCCGGGGTCCTCCCGAAGGGCCCGTCAGACACATTGTCAAGTTAATTAACTAAAATCCGTTTGAAATGGGAGCGAGAGAGCGCCGCGCCACGACTGGCCGGAAGCTGGCGGAAAAGCCGAAGCTAATTACTGCTGGGCCGGCCGGGATGACTCCGGTTCGCAAACAGCCTCCCCACGGCGGCAACAGCAACAGCATCAGCAGCCAGAGTCTCGGAGATAATTCCCCCTCGGCAGCTGCGGAGTCGTCCTGGTCTCAAAGGACAACACTGTAAGGTTTACGAAGAACGGGAGCTCTTCCCAGTTCAACTGGCAAATTCAGTCGTTGATCCGAAACATAGTTCTCAATTGCTTTTAAACTGAATTATATACTCATTTTCCCGTTGACGACGGCGACTAGTGGTACTACAGTTCAGCGACCGAGTAAAAATTTAATTGTATAGTTCTGCGTGTAATACCGTACAGAAAGTAAACTTACATGGAAGTCATAATGTTATGTTCTAGACCACCACAGGCACAGCTGGCGTATGTTTTGATTTAACTAAGGCGTTTGAATGTGTTGATCATAAAATATTGCTCCAGAAGTTGGACCATTACGGGATACAGGGAGTAGCTCACAATTGGTTCACCTTTTGCTTTAGCAACAGACAGCACAAGGTCATTATCACAGTATTGAGAATGGCTGTGATGTGCGGTATGAGTAAGGTACGGTTAAATGGCGTGGGGGGGTGGGTAGTGCTCCAGGGATCAGTGTTGGGGCCACACCTGTTCCTTATTTATATAAATGATATGCCCTCTAGTATTACAGGTTACTCTAAAATATTTCTGTTTGCTGATGACACTAGCTTTGTAGTAAAGGATGTTATGTGCAACACTGGCTCGGTATCAAATAGTGCAGTTCATGACGTAAGTTCATGGCTTGTAGAAGATAAACTAACGCTAAATCACATACGACAGTTTTTTAAAGTTTCTAACACACAAAGCAGCAAAAGCTTACGCTTTAATTTCACAGAATTGGCATGTGATTAGAGAAACTGAACAGTTGAAATTTCTAGGTGTTCAAACTAGTAAACTGTCGTGGAAACCCCACGTTCAGGGTCTTGTTGAAGGACTTAATGCTGCCATTTTTACGATTCGAACGGTATCAGAAGTAAGTCATTGTTCGACACGAAAATTGGTCAACATTGCTGATTGCGTATGTCGTATGGTATTATATCCAGGAGTAACCCTTCCCATTCTAAACCGATATTTTTGGCTCAGAAACGGGTGGTTCTGGCAATAAGTGGCGTAAGACCACAAACGTCTTGTCGACCCCTGTTCACGAGTCTATTTTGACATTGACCTCTCAATAGATATATTCCTTACTGTCATTTCTTGTTGACATTATTAGCTTATTCCCAAGAAAAAGCAGCTTTCACTCAGTTAATACTCGGCAGAAATCAGACCTGCATTTGGATAGGGCTTTCTTAACTCTCGTGGAGAAGCGTGTGCAGTATATTGCTGCATCCATTTTCCATAACCTACCACCAGTATTCAAAAATCTTAGCAGTAATCCAAACGCTTTCAAATCGAAACTGAAGAATTTCCTCGTGGGTCACTCCTTCTATTCTGTCGAGGAGTTCCTTGAACAATTAAAGTGGTTCTTGTTGCATTGTTGATTGCTTTTACGTAAACTTATGGATCGACTTTTTCATAAACATTTTATTTTTATCTGTTATTACTTTTATGTTGTAATTTCATGTACTGACATGTTCAGTGACATTGGAGATTTGCTCCTCAACTTCGTCC
This sequence comes from Schistocerca nitens, assembly GCF_023898315.1. Taxonomy (NCBI): domain Eukaryota; kingdom Metazoa; phylum Arthropoda; class Insecta; order Orthoptera; family Acrididae; genus Schistocerca; species Schistocerca nitens. The sequence goes on along the minus strand of NC_064618.1, from coordinate 476,461,494 downwards.
TAAGGAACTTGACGTGTAAATAAATAAATAAAATGTATTTAACATGCCAGTTAATGAATAGCCGCTCCAGTTGCTAAAACGTTCTTTAGTCTATAAACGATTTCGTCTTTTACATTGCAGTCATTTTTCTAGTGAATCTGAAACTGGGAATGTATATGACTAATATAATCAGGCTGTTTTAATTTAACCCGACCTGAACAAAAGCACAAAGTTGTAAAAAAAATTTTTAAATAGTCACTAAACCCCAGTCAAATGTAATTATCATATTTATTAAAGGCAACTATATACTGTCATAAGAATTTATTTTATTAATACTGTGTTTTAACTTTTCTTGCAACTTAAAAACACAGTTAAATAACATTTACACTTACAGAAAAAGCAACTTTAAATTGTGTAGTATTGCAATGTCTGTAAAGTACAATTTAGGACTTTTAAGATATTCCCTAATTTCTCGGTTCTTCTGTCTCCTAAATTATTTCCGCTGTAGTTGGAGAAGATTCTCACGAAGGATGAACAGTGCTGGCATGGCACGAAATGAGGCTTTTCACATAAGTAATAAATCAAGTTGCTATGTTTCCTTTTTTACTGGTTTCCACTCCATTATCTTTCACCACTTCTTTGAATGGCTCTGTTATAGAATTGCATTATAAAACATAGTGACAGCAAAATATCAGAATCAGTAATCGTAAAATAAGTGATAATTACAGCCCACAAGAAGTTCATAGTTCTTATCCCCACAGTGTTACTTTCCTGTTAGTAAAACGTATACAAGATTTGAATTAAATCGATCCAGGATTTCAGGAGGAACATACTGCCTGTGGATTTGCCCATGTACGCATATGTCATGTTTATTTCATATATGTTTTACATATTTTTCACAGATTTGTACACGTATTTGACCTGTACCTGTATCGAAATTAACCCTACAGTTTTGTTTACAAGCAGTTCAGTGTTTAAGACGTAATATTCATTGAACTGCGCATAATAAAATGATTTAATTTTGCACGTACATCCAGTGGAATATATGAATATTATCCGGAAAATGTGTTGTGAATGTAGTTAGTAGTAAAGAAGTAATTAATTAAAACGAAAATGAATGATGCGGTACTTTCTCTCGAATCTCATTATTTAACATCGTATCTCCTGAACGAAGTATCTTACAATTTTGTTGGCCCACTCTTAGTTTTGATGACAGCTTCCACTCTCACAGGCATACTTTCAGTCAGGTGCTGGAAGGTTTCTTAGGATGAATGGCAGCTCATTCCTCATGGAGTGCTGCACTGAGGAGAGGTATCGATGTCGGTCGATGAGGCCTGGCAATTCGACGGTTTTCCAAAACATCCCAAACGTGTTCTACAAGATTCAGGTCAGGACTCTGTGCAGGCCAGTCCTTTGCAGGGATGTTATTGTCGTGTAACCAATACGCTACAGGCCGTGCACTATGAACAGGTCATCGGTCGTGTTGAAAGATGCAATAGCCATCCCCGAATTTTTATTCAGCAGTGGGAAGCATGAAGGTGCTTAAAACATCAATGTAGACCTGTGCTGTGAAAGTGCCACACAAAACAACAAGGGATGCGAGCCCCCTCCACCGCCTCCGAATTTTACTGTTGGCACTACACACGCTGGTAGGTGACGTTCAAAGGGCATTCGCCATACCCACACCCTGTCGTCGGATCACCACATTGTGTACCGTGATTCGTCTCTCCACACAAAGTTTTTCCACCGCTCAATCGTCCAATGTTTACGTTCGTTACACCAAGCGAGGTGTCGTTTGACATTGACCGGCGTGCTGTGTGGCTTACTAGCAGCCGATCGACCATGAAATACTAGTTTTCTCACCTCCCGCCTAACTGTCATAGTACTTGCAGTGGATCCTCATGCAGTTTGGAATTCCTGTGTGATGGTCTGGACAGATGTCTGCCTATTTATTACATGTTACGATCCAATTCAACTGTCGGCGGTCCCTGTCAGTGAGCAGACGAGGTCGGTCTGTTCGCTTTTGTGCTGTACGTGTCCCTTCACGTTTCCACTTCACTACCATATCGGAAACAGTGGACCTATGGATGTTTAGGAGTGTGGAAATCTCGTGTACAGAGGTACGACACAAGTGACACCCAATCACCTGACCACGTTCGAAGTCCGTGAGTTCTGCGGAGCACCCCATTCTGCTGTCTCCGGTGTCTAATGACTACTGATATCGCTGATATGGAGTACCTGGCAGTAGGTGGCAGCACAATGCACCTAATATGAAAAACGTTTGTTTTTGGGTAAGTCCTGATACTTTTGATCACATAATGTATTATTTTTCTGGTACATTCAGTGGTGTATGGGAACGCTGTTCGCAACATGTGTCGCGACCACAGTCAGTAGTAAACAAGCAGTAAATCAAAACGTCATGCCTGATAAAACAATTTTACTGCATGAGCAGTGAATATGTAGCACACGATAAACTTTGTTCTTTTCATCATTTGGTCGTGGTTATCAGGGAGAAATAGTTCGGTAATGGTTTGTAATTATGAGTTAAGTTTGCTCTCGTTCGCAAACACTGGATGAATATAGTCTGGTTATTTGCACGTCACGAGCTACGCTACTTTTTCACTTCCACCTCACCATCCCTTTGTCTACAGCTCGTGGTCTAGAGGCTAGCGTTCATGCCTCTGTATCACGAGCTCCCGGGTTCGATTCCCGGTGGTATTGGGACTTTTCTCTGTCCGAGGACTCACTGTTTGTGTTCCTTCATTATTTCATCATCATTTTTTTGAGAGTTATTCGATTGGATTGAGAAAAAAGCAAATGGAATGTGCAGAAATTGGCCCTTTGTACGGGCGCTGATGACCGCGCGGTTGAGCGCCCCACAAACCTAACATCATCATCATGATCGTACCCATCAATTTGACGAATAAGAGATTCTTACCCCAATAGCGATTGTTTATGGGTAGTAAATGATATGTGTGACAAGTTTGCTTAAAATCAGTCCAGTGGTTTAGTAGGAGATGTGGAACGTACTAACACAGTTACTATACCTACATACTTATGTGTATCTGCTGTTATAATATGTATGAGCAACATTCCACAAGTTTTTGCTAATGTTAAGTTTACATTATGTACAATATAAGGACACAAAAATAAAACACCCGAAAGCTAGAAAAATATAGATAGCATAACATCGTGTTGTGGAGGAGCAACGTCAAATGATTCCGATTACAAAAGTCGGCTGAACTTAAAAGTGATGTACCCACAAATATGATAGGCAGAAATGGGCGTATATTATTATACAAACTACCCGTTTTAATACATTAAAAGTATTGATTGGTTTTAGCGTTAAAATGAGTTATATTTCGACAAGTGAGAAATATGGAACTGCATGCTTTACCAGTTGACAGCTGAAGGTAATTGTGTAGGTATAACGAAATTCTAAAGCAGTGGCAGTGGACGATACGTCAAGGTCAGGCGTAGAGTTGTATCTCCTCGGGGTGCTGGCAAAAGTTAGAAACAGGGAGCTGTAGAGGGGTTTCGCGTGCCTTGGACGCAACGTGGTCTGTTTACAAGGACATGTTTACTAACGTCTGAAAGCGGCTACGAAATTGCAGTCTCCTCAAAGGAAGGTGCAAATAAAGGGGTGCAATATGTCCAGAAATCTGTTGTTTCAAATGGCTCTGAGCACTCTGGGACTTAACATCGATGGTCATCAGTCCCCTAGAACTTAGAACTACTTAAACCTAACTAACGTAAGGACATCACACAACACCCAGTCATCACGACGCTGAGAAAATCCCTGACCCCGCTGGGAATCGAACCCGGGAACCCGGGCGCGGGAAGCGAGAACGCTACCGCACGACCACGAAATCTGTTGTTTCTTAGTGTGCGCTGCTTGCTGGCCATTTTCTACCGGGACATTTTCGAGTGAACATGTCGAAGATAATCACGTAATTTTTCATACAATGAAGAAGGAATACTTTATGGACATGTATGAAGAAATAGAAAATTATGGCCACCTGAGAAAACTAGTAACCTACACAGTTGCGGAGCAGCAGCGTTCTCTGGAACATTCAGGAACCAATCTGTAACGTGTGCTCTGCAGGGATTTCATTATTTCGCATCAGTCTCATTTCATTACATGAGGTGTCTTCGCTGCTGACAGTTTCAAGATAATTGTGAGCATAATGTCTGTATAGGACAACCGTGTATGTTTGTGGAATAATTATTTATTTCATTTTCTTCTACCAGTCACTTTTATTTTGTTTATGTTTAACTGAAGGTAATGTAACCCATTTCTAGCATGCTCATCTTTAGGCGTGTATGTATAGAGAAAAATAAATTGTCTTTAATTAGATTAAACTAGAACTTTCTGTTTACTGTTCACTGCAGGAGGGGCTACTGGGGTATTTGTAGGATAGGGGGAGGGCAGTGGTTCGACACAAACTGATGTCTAGTGGCTTCTTCTGCTGTTGTGGAACTGCGTCTCATTCTTTCTTATGACTGTCACTGACACCAAAGCCTGAGAGGGATGCAGATAGTTTTACATCATTTATTATGCTACGAAAATTCCGTGATACACATTTCTATATGGCAGTTATTGACCCACGATTTTGATGTCGTTTTTCGTCCTTGGTACACTGGCGGAGCTGTTGTGTAACATTACACTTTGTACTATTTATTTTGTCACTGTTTTTTAATGTAATTCACTGCACAGATTTCTTTTATATACATGTAAACACTATACACATAACAAAATATGGCGGCCTTGCAGCGTGGATGAGTGTCAGTTATCGCATTTTACAGCCATATTCACGACTCGTACTGGTAATCGTTCGGCTCGTCTTAAATCGATTGCATTAGAACTGGCTGAAGACCACTGAAGTATTTTGAGTTTTTGAAATCCGTTATCTCACAAAGAATATTACCTCCAAATTTTCTATTATTGACGAAAATTTCCATTTCTTCCATGATACCCATTCTTTTACTACTTTTCCGACTTTGTGTAGAATTTGAAGTTAGTCTTCGGTTTTCAAAGGGTGGCCTGTGTCTTTAATAAGCATTGCTACTGCTGATTATCTAAATTTATGCATTCTTAGCACTCTATAGATTTTTAAATCACGTTCTGATATTTCTGCCTGTTTGGTCTACATAATATTTGTTGCTTTGACAGTGATGAAACAAATAGTGTAAACTGTGTTACACAACAACTCTGCCAGTGTACGAAGGGTGAAGAGCAAAGCTTTGGTGAAGTGAACAGCGTCATATAGAAAAACGTATCACTCTATTTTCGCAACATAGTAGGTGGTGCAAAACTATCTGCACCACATACATGTTGTGGTGTCAGTCATAATGAGCAACGAGACACAGCTTCACGCCAACTAAAGACATCACTGGGCAAAAATTTCTAGTCAACCATTGCTCACCCCTCCCCTCCCCCCTCTCCCTCCAAATAATCCGATAGCCCCTCCAACAGCTCACAGTGAACTAAGAGTGCTATATTAATTTAGTGTAAGACAATTTGTTTTTAAGTAACACGGTCTATGGCGATGCAGTCATGGACTGTACGGCTGGTCCCGGCGGAGGTTCGAGTCTTCCCTCGGGCATGGCTCTGAGCACTATGGGACTTAACTTCTGAGGTCATCAGTCCCCTAGAACTTAGAACTACTTAAACCTAACTAACCCAAGGACATCATACACATCCATGCCCGAGGCAGGATTCGAACCTGCGACCGTAGCAGTCGCGCGGTTCCGGACTGTAGAGCCAAGAACCTCTCGGCCACCCCGGCCGGCCCCTCGGGCATGGGAGTGTGTGTTTGTCCTTAGGATAATTTAGGTTAAATAGTGTTTAAGCTTAGGGACTGATGACCTTAGCAGTTAAGTCCCATAAGATTTCACACACATATGAGCATTTTTTTTTTAAGTAACAGTTTTCTGAATGCGTAAACACCTGAAGATTGTCAGAACATGGACGAAACGCGTTGCGTTATATAAAATGAAACAGAAGACAAACAAAAGTGACTCGTAGCAATAAATAAAGTAAATAAAGTAACTAATCCGGGTCAAGGTGAGCGTTTCTTTTCCCGAACTTCGCATTTCATTAAATGTGTCCACATCGCCACCTCCCTCCATCGTGAAGCATGATGAACTTGATGTGTTGAGGTTGCCTGTTTGCAACGGTAAGTGGAACCATATCGCAATGGTATTCTTGAGAAATCCAAACTAATTTTTGGAAATTTGTGGTAAGGTTTTGTGGGACCGAACTGCTGAGGTCATCGGTCCCTAAGATTACCCACTACTTAATCTAATTACTACTAATTACTACTACTAAATTGGGCTAAGGACGACACAAACACCCATGCCCGAGGGAGGACTCGAACTTCTCATCACGACGGTTTGAGTCGATTTTCGTTGCCTGTTTGGCTTCGTATCTTTGGCGGATGGGTATTTAACTGCGGTGCGAGCGCTCTCCGGGCTTTCAGTTCACGTATCAACTGTGTCAGCGACAGTCACGCCTGGCGTTGTGCCTGTATGCAGCGTGGCGAATGGCCCAGTCGGTTCAACGAAGGAGCGTGGGCCGCTGCTGCGGCGTGTTTAGCCGTTGTAATGGAGATCCGCTGCCGACGGTGATTGGGGTTTCTTGGATACGTGAAGGACAGATTTCCTTCTGTCTCTTGCATATGATTCAAAGTCAATGAACTGGAGTCGTCGAAGTGTTCATCGCTGGGTTCTGTTCATGATAACAGAATAGCCCTGTGCATTGAAAACTATCTTGGCGGTTTCAGTTGCCAGCCGCTGTGGCCGAGCAGTTCTAGGCGCTTCAGTCTCGAACCGCGCGACCTCTACGGTCGCAGGTTCGAATCCTGCCTCGGGCATGGATGTGTGTAATGTCCTTAAGGTAGTTAGGTTTAAGTAGTTCTAAGTTCTAGGGGACTGATGACCACAGATGTTAAGTCCCATAGTGCTCAGAGCCATTTGAACCATTTTTTGCGGTTTCTGTTACCTTTGATCCTGCTGCCTGATATGCTAACGGTATTTAAGGGAGCGCTAATGACGTTTCGGTTTGCCCGCGTCCATCACCAATTTATCGTAAAGTTGAGGCGGTCCCATGTTCAGACGATTTCATACGTTATTCTATTGAATGTATTACAATCCTGTAATTTGTCAGAAATTTTAAGACCAGTTGTGGGAAGATCTGAGCTTATTGGACTTAAGTAGATTAATGTTCTTAGCCGGGTCCAGAGTTAAATGAAAACCAATTTCTGTGTTAGTTGAAGCATATTTGAGATTTGATTAATTGTGGTTTTATGGATATTATTTTAATTAATGAAAGTTGGCTAAGCAAATTTTGAAAGATTTCTATTTGATGGTCGTAATTCACCCTCTTAGTTGTAAAAGTAGTTCTAGAGTTTTGATGTGAATTATATGAAAAACAGTTTCAATTGAAGTTATGAAGCATGTGAGATTTAGTTATGGAAGTTGTATTTTATTAACAATGGTTTTATGAATATTGTTTTATTTAATGAAGGTTGGTCATGCAAATTTTGAAAGATCTGAGTTTATTGGACTTAATGCATTCTTTTGCTCTTGGAAGTAGTCAGAGTTTCGATGTGAGTCATGTGAAAAACAGTTCCATGTAAGTCATGAGGTTTGTGTGATTTAGTTCACTCAGTCATATTTGATTAATGATGCTTTTATGAACAATGTTTTAATTAATGAAATTTGGTTGAGAGAATTTTGAAAAATACGTGGTTATATAAGGTAAGCCCCTTTCTATAGTCGTTGCTACTGTTAATTTGATAAGAGCAATATGTTTCTAATGAAGAAGTGTGTGGCAACTACAAACGGATTACGTGTTTAATTTCGATGTGTCGAAAGATTTCCACGCATCAGTTGATATGTTGCCTTTTTTCGAAGGCAGGATTGTCGGGGGATTTCGCCATTGTGGCGATAGGTGCGCCAACACGAATAATCCGCGAATGAGTGAGGAGTACAGGCCACCTGACGATTTCAGTTATATGACTCACTTAGATGCATACAATCTCTACGGGAATGCCATGCAACAAACTGTGTCGCTCGGAGGGTCCCGATGGCTGTCCAGTGAGGAAATCATGAGACTGAATGATGAGGTCCAAGATGTAGCTGCTGAAGATGGTGAGGGACATGTCCTGGAGGCAGGCCTGGAATACCCTGCCAGTTTGCAAAACGCACATAGTGTTTTGCCACTGTATTCGGAGCGTCTAGTCCTGCGAAATGGTTCCGTGCCCAAGCTGATGACAACACTGGGGAATAAGCTGAGGTACATTATACATTACAGAAACCTCCAGCAATGCCTCAAGTTGGGGATGAAAATTGTTACAATCACCTGCGGCATCTCCTTCAAGCAGTGTCCCTGTCTAAATGAGTGCAATTATGTTAATAGAGAAAAAGAGACCTTTTACAACTTGTGATTTTAAAAAGGTTATCATAAGTTAGTGAGTAACTGAGTTTTGTACGAAACTATGAAGTTCGTTAGAAAGAGTCTCGGGATTAACTTGATTTACCGTTGAGAGGGGCGTTATGGTGAAAAAGATTACATCAGAAGTAGTAGCGACTGCAGATAATGTCATTGTCTGAGTGCCGGCTGCTGGCGTTAGTGATCCATGGAAAGCCGGCGCTGATGTCATCAATTCCGGGAATGCTGATCTCGCTGTTCCCGTACGAGCAGTGACTCATGACGTACATATGAGATCACTATTGTGCTCCTAAAATCACTGTAACACGAATCTGGCCTTGTGGCAGGGACGGAACCTTGTGGAAGATACTATTGTTGCAGGGGAAAGCCATCAGGCATGGGGTGATATTGGTGGCCCTCGATAACTTTCACATGCTCCACAGCTCTTATCGTACCTTAGATTACTAATATAGGACCCATGGGAGCCCAGGCGAGTGTTGCCCACCGGCCTGCGTCTGTGGCGCGGTGTACGCTTCAACCAGCCGTATCTGTGAATGATGCTTTATACGACAGGGCGACACCTGTCCATTGATCCACAGTCCAACGTCGATTATGTCGCTCCCACTGCGTTTTATTTAATGACGCCGTTATATCAACGTGGGAACACATACATGTTGTTTCGATCAGAATCGCACGCTCTACAGTGTACGGTGAATGGTGTGTTCCCCAACACTTGAGGTTGCACCAGCGATATACTCTGTCGTCATATCTGTCACAGACCGCAACCTATCCTGCTGTGCAAAGCGGGAAAGCTCCTGTCCTCTATTTTCTTGATGTACGTACTCGTAGATTCACCGCCCTTTTCTTTCTATAGATGTTCATAACAGTAGCAAGCGAACAGCCCATTAACTTCGTGGTTTCTGAGATAATCATTACCTGGCGTCGAGCCATATCAATATGCTCGTTATGCAAGTTGCTTTTGCCAATGGATTTCTGCATTTGCGTCCTACATCGTCATTCTGCTATTTTGCACAGAGGAAGTCAAGAAAGAAGGTTGTATACGTGGAAGAGGCCTGGAGACACTGGAAGGTCTCAGATTATATAATGATAAGACAGAGATTTGGGAAACGTTTTTAATTGTAAGGCAGTTCCAGATGCTGATGAGGACTCTGACTAGAATTTTGGTTATGAAGTGTAGATTAAAACTGAAGAACTGCAAAAAGATAGGAACTTAAGGATATGGGATCTGGGTAAACTGAAAGAACCAGAAGTTGTAGAGAGTTTCAGAGAGAGCATTAGGGAACAAATGAGAAGAACAGGGGAAAGAAATGCAGTAGAACAGAGATGAAATAGTGAAAGCAGCAGAAGATCACGTGGGTAAAAAGACGAGGGCTAGAAGAAATCCTTGGGTAACACAAGAGATATTGATTTTAATCGATGAAAGGAGAAAAAACATGCAGTAAATGAAGTAGCCGAAAAGAAGTACAAACGTCTCAAAAATGAGATCGACAGGAACTGCAACATGGCTAAGTAGGGATGGCTGGAGGGCAAATGTGAGGATGTAGAGGTATATATGTCACAAGGTGTAAGATAGATACAGCCTACAGGAAAATTAAAAAGACCCTTGGAGAAAAGAGAACCACCCATATGAATATCAAGAGCTCAGATGGAAAACCAGCTATAAGGAAAGAAGGGAAAGCAGAAATGTGTTAGGAGTATACAGAGGGTCTACACAAGAGTGATTCGAGTACACCGTATTATTCTTTAACTCTTTTGGTTACTAAACACTATTTTTCAACGTAATCTCTGTTCAGTGCGACGGCCTACGCAGCCTTACTGGGAGGGCCTGTATGGCATCTTGGTACCACTACATTGGTCATCGTCGGAGCCAATGCTTTGCTGCTTCAGTATCCTCCCAATTACCCACTCTCGGGCTGTTTTACTTTACCGGCTGATGGTGCACTTTGAACTTTTTCTTCAGATGAGAGGTGGTGTGGCGTCACTCCATGTTGCCGTTTGGCCTCCGGGACAAAGTTATGAATCCATGTTTCATTGTATGTGACGATGTTCGACATAAAATTGTCACGATCAGTCTTATAGAGTGCAAGAACTTCCCCACAGATGGTCCTTCGCTGTTCCATGTGGTCTTCTGTTACGCGGCAGGAATCAAACGGACACACATTTGAGTACTACAGCTGGTGGATGAGTGCGTAAGCACTGCCACCAGAGACGTCCAATTGTGCAGCGAGGTATTTCATTGTGATTCGTCGATCAGCTCGAATGGGATGGTCCGCACGTTCCAACATGCAGGAGTCACAACTGTGTGCGACTGGCCAGCACGCAGGATATCGAACAGGTTTGTGCGACCTTGTTGCAATGGTGATATACACCACTGCCAATGATTCACCGTGCTTTTCTTCACAGCCAGGTCTCTTTAAACTTTCTGTAAGCGTTTGTATCTGCGATGTTGTGGTTTTCTGCCAAATAAAGCTCAATGGCAGCTCTCTGCTTGGAATGCTTCTCCGTGACAGGCGCCATTATGAATGCCACGTATAGCGTCGCCCCTTATCGGAACTTCATGAAACTATAGGAAGTAGGAATATTCCACGTTGTCCGGAAACAAATTCCGCGTTTTTTCAACCGAAATTCGCCGAGAAAAAGAAACGTGTTTGCATTACGTATTGTCCACTGCTCATAGAATTAGTATATGGATAGTGAAGCTGTAAAAAGAAATAATCCATAGAAACACATGAGGTAAGACGACGAACACGATGATTCGCATCTGCTTTTGAGCCATTCTGCGGCTCGTGTTGGTGCTGTTGGAGGCCAGGCCGTACCGTTTAGCTGGCATGGTTGCGGTTGTTTAGACTGTGTGTGTTGTGTTGTCTGGCGCCACTTGGTGTCGCAAGCGTTGCCTGTCCGCTAGTGGCAGCAACGGCGGTTATAGATATGTAGCAACTGTTGCCCTATCTTTGGGGCGACTTCGTGGTTCTTCCGAGTCGTGTCAGTGTGCAGTTCGGTTGGGCACTCAGGAGAAGCCAGGTCCGCGCACTGCCAGAACACGCCGGGATCGCTGGCGGCAAGCATGAACTGCCGGATGGAAGGGCTGTGGTCACGAGGGTGCACGACCTCGTCGTAAACCGGATTCAGCAAGCTTCAACATGAGTACATTTCGATCCCAGAAGAGCAACCTCCACTATTGTGATATCTCGTCATTCTCCAGTGACCTGGATTCGCCTTGCTGCTCGTAGCATCGCCGAGGCGAAGAGCAGCTCGTGGAGTGCTTGAGGAAGGCTGATCTGATTAGCTTTCCACCACTTCTTATTACTATTTATTGCGTTCAGTTTGTTACTATCTGTCAACTTCAACTAGCGGTATTTTTCCTGCCTCGTGGCCACTAACGCCCCACATCTACAGCTACATTTATACTCCGCAAGCCACCCAACGGTGTGTGGCGGCGGGCACTTTACGTGCCACTGTCATTACCTCCCTTTCGTGTTCCACTCGCGTATGGTTTGCGGGAAGAACGACTGTCGGAAAGCCTCCGTGCGCGCTCGAATCTCTCTAATTTTACATTCGTGATCTCCTCGGGAGGTATAAGTCGGGGGAAGCAATATATACGATACCTCATCCAGAAACGCACCCTCTCGAAACCTGGACAGCAAGCTACACCACGATGCAGAGCGCCTCTCTTGAAGAGTCTGCCACTTGAGTTTGCTAAACATCTCCGTAACGTTATCACGCTTACCAAATAACCCTTTGACGAAACGCACCGCTCTTCTTTGGATCTTCTCTATCTCCTCTGGCAATCCGACCTGGTACGGATCCCACACTGATGAGCAGTACTCAGGTATAGGTCGAACGAGTGTTTTGTAAGCCACCTCCTTTGTTGATGGACTAAATTTTCTAAGGACTCTCCCAATGAATCTTAGCCTGGAACCCGCATAACCAACAATTAATTTTATATGATCATTCCACTTCAAATCGTTCCGCACGTATACTCCCAGATATTTTACAGAAGTAACTGCTACCAGTGTTTGTTCCGCTATCATATAATCATACAATAATGGATCCTTCTTTCTATGTATTCGTAATACATTACATTTGTCTATGTTAAGGGTCAGTTGCCAATACCTTCACCAAGTGCCTATCCGCTGCAGATCTTCCTGCATTCCGCTGCAATTTTCTAGTGCCGCACCTTCTCTGTATACAACACATCATCCACGAAAAGCCGCACAGAACTTCCGAAACTATGTACTAGGTCATATATATATATTGTGAAAAGCAATGGTCCCATAACACTCCCCTGTGGTACGCCAGAGGTTACTTTAACGTCTGTAGACGTCTCTCCATTGACAACAACATGATGTTTTCTGTTTGCTACAAACTCTTCAATCCAGCCACATAGCTCATCTGATATTCCGTAGGCTCTTACTTTATCAGGCGACAGTGCGGAACTGTATCGAACGCCTTCCGGAAGTCAAGGAAAATGGCATCTACCTGGGAGCCTACATCTAATATTTTCTGGGTCTCATGAACAAATAGAGCGAGTCAGGTCTCACACGATCGCTGTTTCCGGAATCCATGTTGATTCCTACAGAGTAGATTGTGGGTTTCCAGAAATGTCATGATACGCGAGCAAAAAACATGTCCTAAATTCTACAACACACCGATGTCAGAGATATAGGCCTATAGTTTTGCGCATCTGCTCGACGACCCTTCTTGAAAACTGGGACTACCTGTGCTCTTTCCCAATCATTTGGAGCCTTCCGTTCCTCTAGAGACTTGCGTTACACGGCTGTTAGAAGAGGGGCAATTTCTTTCTCGTACTCTGTGTAGAATCGAAATGGTATCCCGTCAGGTCCAGTGGACTTTCCTGTGTTGAGTGATTTCAGTTGCTTTTCTATTCCTTGGACACTAATCTCTATGTCAGCCATTTTTCCGTTCGTGCGAGGATTTAGAGAAGGAACTGCAGTACGGTCTTCCTCTGTGAAACAGCTTTGGATAAAGGTGTTTAGTATTTCAGCTTTACGCGTGTCATCCTCTGTTTCAATGCCATCATCATCCCGGAGTGTCTGGATATGCTGTTTCGAGCCACTTACTGATTTAACGTAAGACCAGAACTTCCTAGGATTTTCTGTCAAGTCGGTACATAGAATTTTACTTTCGAATTCACTGCACGCTTCACGCATAGCCCTCCTTACGCTAAGTTTGATATCGTTTAGCTTCTGTTTGTCTGAGAGGTTTTGCTACGTTTAAACTTGCCCTGGGGGTTAGTGAATGTAACGGCAGTGTACGTTCCCTTGCCTTGCCGCTGCTGTTTGGTGAGGCGTGTAGTTTTGACAGCTCTCTTGATTGTAGGTTGGTTGGCGATTCTTCTACTCTGGTGGTGGTAATTCCTTTCTCGTTCCGGGCGCTCTAAGCACAGTATTCTGCGGGCGTAGTCCAGACCACCAGTTGCGGCACTGGCGTATTTTTACATCTTTGCATTTGGTTTATTGTAAGTCAGGTAGCCTTAGCAAGATTATCATTAGTCATTCGTTAGACTACCACCAATCTGACTTACCATCTTGTGAAGTGAATGCAACTCTTGGCTGCCTTTCTCATCGCTTGCGAAAGTGTGTTTCTGCCGGACCTACTCAGAGGTCTATTCCTGGTGGACCATCTGTGACTGGCCCTTGTGTTTTATTATTTTATTTGATGTTTTATTGTATATTTCTAAAGTTTTTTATATAATTGCAATTCTTGGCGTTACAGCAGGCTTAAATGATTGTGCTACCAAGTTTACCATTATTTTGTTCAAATGGCTCTGAGCACTATGGGGCTTAACTTCTGAGGTCATCAGTCCCATACAACTTAGAACTACTTAAACCTAACTAACCTAAGGACATCACACACACCCATGCTCGAGGCCGGATTCGAACCTGCGACCGTAGCTGTCGCGCGGTTCCAGACTGTAGCGCCTAGGACCGCTCAGCCACCCCGGTCGGCTACCATCATTTTGTCTCATATGTATGGTGATCAGTTGCTTGTCCTTTTAAATTAGCCTTCGCTGTTCTATTTGCTTTTTTACTGTATGTTTTTTCAATTTTTTATATAATTGCCATTCTTGGCGTTACAGCAGGTTTAAATGGTTGTGCTATCAAGTTTACCATCAGTTTGTCTCACCCGTTTGGTGATCAGTTGCCTGTCTTTTTAAATTAACCTTGCTATTGCACTGCTGTTTTACAGTATGTTTGTTAAATACTTTTATAACTCCCATTCTCGGCGTAAAAAGGCCTTCAGCCATGACTGTGGTTACTTGCCTTAAAATTCTAATTGGGATCACATTGACTTGTTTTTAAAACATTATTTGCTGTGTCTGTATTTTGTGCTAATTTGGTAACTTTTAACGCACTGAAAGCAGTATTAACTACACAGTTGTTTATTCCTTCATTAATAACTTGTGCCATCCTTATTTATTGCTGAGTCTGGAACTATCTTTTTAAAATAAATGTCATTGCAAAAGAGAACCAACAGTAACTGACTACGGACACGTCCACAATCGTAACCGAATCCTGCATTCCTTGACTACCAAGTCGCAGCTTTACTCCGCCACTTTATGATACATTTCCTCAAGCTCACTTTGCGTAACCTTCTGCATCCTTTCTTTCTTTTCAAGGTCCCACCATGAAGGAGGACGACGTAAGTAAACATAACCGACAGACTGCGGTGTGACACGGCTTCTGAGTGGGAGGGGAGGACAGGTTGTGTGGGTAGCTGCTGTGGGTATACCGGGACAGCGCATATCGTTCCACCAGTGAGGGCGTAGAGACGGAAGCGTGGCAGGGTCCGCAGCTGCTCCGGCTGACACTCCCATCAGTATTCTCCGTTGCTCGCTCTGTTTCCTTAGTCGCGAACTTGTTTTCCTGTCATCTTCCAGATTTTTCGCGTGATTGATGGGAAATGTATTCACCCCGGCCACATCACCGAGCTATTGTGTACTTATTGACTAGCTCTCTTGCGTGATTCCTTCCGCAACATGGCTGGCTAATCGATGATTCTGGCGTGGGTTCCCTTCCTCCCTCGTATTCGTTCGCTGAAGGGAACAGCACTTCTCTGGAATTGCAAGCGTACCCCAGATTCCTAACTCACGACTGTGAATCGGAACTGAAATAAGGCGTGATAGCGGCGTTTACATTCAGTGGGCCTAGCTGAAACGAAATACCACGAAAATAATGTGAATCAAGTGTTCACACATCATTATACACAAGCACTGGATGACATTTATGGCAATGAAATTTTCCGGAATGAGTCATGTACGCGTTTCTAAACTTCTAAAAAATGTCATTTCGTCACTACCTTAAAAGTTTATTTAAGCGGTCACCTGACCTGTAATGACCCATAAAGTTAATATGGTTCTGAAAAGTTCAAGGTGAGATAGTTGTTATGAGTATTTGTAGCTCACTAACAAGCGTATATTCTTCCATCAGCTGTGGGGATTAGAAATAAGGACAAGAAAAAAAAATGCAGACGTATGGTACACGTTCTATATTTACAGATTAAATAACGAAATCTTGAATATCATCCAAACGGGAGATCTCATGTACTCATAGTACCGACGAGAGACACACGCTTACAAAAATCAAGCTACGAGTAAAAGCTTGGATTGTTCATTAGGGTGGACAGACGAATAAGAAGACAGAAGGATCAAGTTTCAATTTCGCAACGAGTCAAAGAGCTTAAAATAAGAACACGAAGAAGATTAAGAACGATGATGTATTTTTATGGATCAGGAAATGCTCTTATTTTATATCTGAAAGCATTTGGGAAAGTTATTGATTCAGTATTTGGCTTCTCCTTCCAGGAACTGTTTCTTTTATAATTTTGCACAGATACTTATATTACAGATCGTTTACCACGCTCATTTGAGAACTAGATTCCAACATAGAATCAAGTTTTCCTGTTGTCTCTACTCTCTCGGCATGTAGCCGTCATTTTCTACTACCGTCGGCTTGTCTGCTTCCTTGTGTTCTCTATGAGTGTATGAGATATTACGCTATTCTGCTGTACCCTGTTAGCAACTATGCTTTAGTTTATCAAATATGAATACCGAAACAAATGCTGATGAACAGAGCGCGTCGTATGAGGAAAGGTCAACATTCAGACACATGAATGAACGCTCAATTGAAGCAAAAACTTGATATCGGTATTTACTGTATTCCGGATCGTTTTCCAGACAGAACACATTTAATGTACATTTGTTTTTGGACTAAAGACGCGAACGTGTATGTGTTACCTACTCTCTTTGACGAATTGTTCTAGCCCAAGCCACCTCGCTGCTTTCAACCTATTTGCTCGGGACGTCTTTCTGTCATTAAACTAACTCTCTGAACATCTACATCTACATTTATACTCCGCAAGGTACCCAACGGTGTGTGGTGGAGGGCACTTTACGTGCCACTGCCATTACCTTGCAGTTGTACTTCTGTGTTGTGAGTAAATTAGTATGAGGAACTGAAACTGTGTCAAAGAGAAGTAAACGTTACCTGTTTTTGTACTCGAACTAACAAAAATGCCACTAATGAAGAATATACAGGTATGATGTATATTTACGACTTCTGCGATTTTAGTGTGCCTGCTGCTGTTCAAGAGTACCGTCACTACGACACGTCGAATACCTGGTCCTGGAGTCTTCACCAGAGTTTTCAGCACACTGTATGAAACAGATATTCTTCCAAGTCACCATTTTTCTTCTAAACGTGTAGTTTAGCAACATGTACAGGCACAGTAACACATGGTTGAAACGGTGCAGCGTAGCCCCGTACCAGCGAAAAAGATGTGCTATTTCATGAACAGCGTGTCCTCAATCTTCAAATTTGCGACAGTGCCGCACAGCTTACATTTTTGTTACTAGTTAGATGGCAATCGTCATTCGCTTCCATTAATATTATTCACTGATGAAGCCACGATTACTCGGCATGGAATCAACAGTACACTCAACTAATGGTCTTAGGAAAATCCACACCCTAAAGTGGAAACCAATTTCCAATTTCATTTTTCGTTGAATCTCTCGTGAAGCATGATTGGTAACATGTTGACAGGTCCATGAACTTCAAAAGGGCGAAAGACGGACAAGATTAATTACATTTTCGGAAAATTCGCTTGTTGAACACCTTGAGGACGTTCCTTTGGCCATGCGAACTGCAATGTACTTCCAGCATGACGAATTCCCTCCACATTTTACCGGGCCCGTGAGGGAACATCTCAACATTACTTACCCCTAACAGGTGGATTAATGGTGGTAGTAAAACGAACTGGCAGTCAAGACCACCAGACCTTACGTCAGTAGATCTTTGTTTATGAGGCTGGATGAAGCCCGGGGTGTATGAACGAAAGACGAAGGTGCGAGATGAACTGCTTGCTCGCATCATACAAGCGATACATGGTTCCCCAAGAATGGACAAACACACTGAAGCTGACGCTGGATTATTAGAACATTTAATATGAAGTTCTCAACAGCTGTAAGCTGACAATGCTTAGAGGTGAATGGGTTAAGAATACCTATTTTTCAATTGATATTTTGCAAAACGCGTGTTCTCATGTCTACTAACTGTTGTAATGTATCTGCTCGTAAACACGACAGTGTATTGATTAACAGAAAATGAATAACAATGTATATTATATGTGTTCTACTTCGGAAACCATTCGGAATAAGACATATATCCAAATAAATATTTTTGTTTCAAGCGATCTTTTCTGTCATATCCCTGAATATTGATAATTTCTCCTGGGGCATCGTGTATATCTGTTTTTGTCACGTTGTGGTAGTTAGCAACATAATATTTATAGAATATATAAACGTGATTTACTCATAGAGTTGTGCCTGCAAGCGCCAAATTGTTGCATTTTTATGTTGTGCACTATGTTACTGGAATGTAGTTTCTGCAACGACCGTACAAATATCGTAAGTTGCTATGAAACTGTTGAAAAAATCAATGAAAATTCTATCACAGCTGGCTGCTCTCATGTCTATGAAGACATTACTGTGTTAAAGCTTGGGGCAAGTACAGCCATTACTTTTTTTTCGTGGGCATGGAGCTCCACCATATGGCTTAACTGTGATGGCATCCTCTCCGGCAAAACATTCCTGAGCAAAAATATTTACCCATTCGGATCTCTGGTCGGTGTTGCTCATGGTGAAGTCTTCAGGAGGAAATGCATGACAGTCATTCTATGGATTAGAGTCTTTAATGTTACATCACGTAACTGTGTAGGTAGGCAGGAGAAACGGATAGGCTGGAGTTAGGCATGGTGCTAATTAGTAAACTACGGTGGGAGGAAGAACAAGGATTCTGAACAGGTGGGTACAGGTTTATCAACAAAAAAAAACAAAAAGAGATAGAGGAG